>NC_092339.1:160353750-160715625 GCF_046630445.1 Rutidosis leptorrhynchoides | reverse complement strand
CAACACAATCAAAACTGCATAATTCATACACAACTTAAGGAAATAGTTTCTAATATCATTAAACATTCGCAAACATCTTTTAAACATCAAAACATGTTTTCATAATCTAAACCATCATTTGGTCCCAAATTTGACAATAACAAACATGACACATTCAAAACACTAGGCGTTGATAAGCGGTAACCGTAGAGCGTGTTTACAAAAGGGACTCGCAATACCACTTACACTAATGCCAATGCTCCCCTAGCGCTTCAAACGGGCTCCTTACCTTCGCGATGAACCTTAGCACCTAAAACATAAAACATCATGGGAGTAAGCTTTTACACTTAGTGAGTTATAGGAAAGTAGTAAAACATAAAACATAACACTTATCCTTCAACCCATCGGTTGTTTGCTTACTTTCGGATCCGATTCATTCATACCATAGGCATGACTTACTAGGCCAACCCTAGTAATCATACCTAAGCTAACCATAGACATACTAATTATGCCTAAGCTATCATCATTTCATTTCATCATCATTTCAAACATAGACATTTAATGTGTCTAAGCTAAAACAAACCATAGGCAAGATTACTAGCAATGTAATAACCTTGCCTAAGCTAAACATCAACCATAGATACAATTATTAGGCTAACCTAATAATTCTATCTAAGCTACATATATAGTGCACTTAGTCGTTACTCTCTTGCACGGATGCAATCCGAGAACACTAAGCCACTCTTGACCCGCCCATATTACCCCCTATAAACTCACCTTGCTTAATTGAATTTCCTTGATCACTTGTAACCTCTTTTCCTTGATTAGCACATATACATGAGCTAATCCCATTAATCACACAACTCAACAAAATCACAACTTTCATGAATCATTGCATCTTTCTATACTTATACATACACTTAACCCCCTAATCACAACATACATACATTCTAGCCTTGATCTCATCTTTTCTAAGATAAGAATATTACCAATTAAACTTCATAACTTTAATCATGTACATTACTAGTTCATCTCTTTTAGTAATACATGCAACTTTCCACCAATCTTTTCATTATTCATTTAATAAGTTGCATACAATCCAATTCCATTACTAACACCCTTAAGTTATTACTTAATCAAATTCCATAACTTACAATAATAACAATAACTCAAACATGAACATCCTTCTTCAAAATTACTAACTAAAACACATGAACATCTCATTGAGACATTTTATCAAACACTTGGTGTGCATGACTAGAAATTTAACTAGAACATCACTAAATTCATCATATTCATACCATAAATCCAAAATGCAAGTTCATGCTTAATTCTTCTTCCAAAATCAATGACAATTTCATTTTAACTTAAACAATTGTGCACCATTCAACAACTAGCAACTTCTTAAGCATAAATCTCATCATTATCCCACAATAAAAGCAATACATAGACATAAAATTCATACCTTGACTTTTAGAGTTTAAGAACCCTAATTGTGCACAAAGAGAGTGAAATTGGAAGATTAAAGCTTGCTAGAGTGATTAAGGTGTGTTAGATTTCACAAATCTTCAATTGCATGAGTCTAATTTCAACAATTTGTGGTTTCTTCCTCCTTCTCCCTCAACATCGACATACACACACATACCGGAGGTTTTTCTGTATAATTTTTGTGAATAACTCAATTTCCAGCATTTTAATTCCTTTTTATTTAAATTAACTTTGGCCTAATTGCACTTTCTACCCTCCCCATCACATCTATAGCTAGGAAGGTCCTTAATTCTAACTTTGCACCATTAGTCCTTCTTAACTTAACCAATAAACTTAACTTTTGTCCATTTAACATAAAATAACTTTTACCAATTAATTTCTTAGCAATAAAATTTCACATAAAATAATACCTTAAATAATTGGGATGTTACAACTCTCCCCCTCTTGGATCGTTCGCGTCCTCGCGAACCATTCTTGATGCAACGACGGATAATACTTCATGAGCCATTCTTCGGGTTCCCATGTACATTCGGAACCTTTTCTAAATTGCCATAATACCTTCAACAATATAACCGACTTATTTCTCAAGCGCTTAACCTTTTGCTCCAAAATCTTTATTGGCTTCTCCGCATATCTTAACTTATTAGCGACCTCAATTTCATTCAAAGGAACATAGGTTGATTCATCCGCCAAACACTTTCTCAATTGCGACACGTGAAACGTGTCATGTATATTACTAAATTCTTCGGGTAAAGCCAAACGGTAGGCTACCTTCCCAACTTTCGCCACTATCTCAAATGGTCCCACGAACCTTGGACCCAATTTTCCCCTCTTTCTAAAACGAATGATGCCTTTCCATGGAGAAACTTTTAGCATCACTCTATCACCTACTTGAAATTCTATCGGTTTTCTCCTTTTATCTACATAAGACTTTTGTCGATCTTGTGCCGCCTTCATTCTTTCACGAATTTGGTCGATCATCTCGGTGGTTTGTTGTACTATTTCAGTGCTTCCTAATTCTCGTTGACCCACTTCGCCCCAACAAGTCGGGGTTCTACACCTCCTTCCATACAACATCTCATATGGTGCCATTCCAATTGTAGAGTGATAACTATTGTTGTATGAAAACTCAACTAAAGGTAAATGAGTATCCCAACTTCCACCGAAATCGATGACACATGCTCTCAACATATCCTCAAGAGTTTGTATAGTCCGTTCACTTTGACCATCCGTTTGCGGGTGAAACGCGGTACTTATATGTAACTTAGTACCCATTTCCTCTTGAAACTTTCTCCAATATCGTGAGGTAAATCGGGTGTCTCGATCCGAAACTATAGAAACCGACACTCCATGCCTTGCAACAACTTCCTTCATATACAACTTAGACATTGCTTCCGATGATGAAGCTTCTCTTATTGCCAAGAATAATGCACTCTTAGTCAATCTATCAACAATAACCCAAATTGCATCGTGTTGTCTAGGGGTCTTAGGCAACTTAGTCACTAAATCCATTGTAATATGCTCCTATTTCCAAACCGGTACCTCTAAAGGTTGCATCTTACCATAAGGAATTTGATGATCGGCTTTCACTTGAAGACAAGTAAGACACTTGTGCATATACTTAACTATATCCCTCTTCATTCCCGGCCACCAATAGTCTTTCCTTAAATCTCTATACATTTTCGTAGCACCGGGGTGAATCGAATACTTAGATTTATGAGCTAAGTCAAGGAGCTCACTTCTAACACCACTTTGCAAAGGTACCCAAATTTTCCCATATCTAAGTCTTAATCCACGAGAATCTACCACAAAATCATCAACTTGCCCCTTGATCCTTTCTTTTCTCACGTTTTCGGGCGATAATGCTTCACCTTGTGCAACACGAATATCATCAAATATTTGAGGTGATATTACCATGGCCAAACTCGTTATCTTAATCGGTTGATGACTCGACTTCCTACTAAGAGCATCCGCTACCACGTTCGCTTTTCCGGGGTGATATAAGATCTCACAATCATAATCTTTCACCAAATCGAGACCTCTCCTTTGCCTATCATTCAGATCCCTTTGATCAAATAAATATTTTAAGTTCTTATGATCGGTATAAATGGAAAACTTAACACCATAAAGATAATGATGCCAAATCTTTAAAGCAAAAACTACGGCCGTCAATTCTAAATCATGCGTAGAATAACGTTTCTCGTGTTCCTTCAATTGTCAGGAAGCATAAGCTATGACCTTCCCATTTTGCATCAATACACACCCTAAGCCTTTCTTAGAAGCATCACAATAAACCGTCATGTTCTCATTCCCTTCCGGTAAAACCAATATGGGCGCTTGAACAAGCTTCTCCTTAAGGAGTTGAAACGCTTGTTCTTGCTTTTCTTCCCATTTCCATGGCACACTTTTACGAGTCAACTTGGTGAGTGGGGTGGCTATTCTAGAAAAATCTTGTATAAACCGTCGATAATACCCCGCTAAGCCTAGAAAACTCCTAACCTCGGTAGGATTCGTAGGTGGTTCCCATCTCATAATTGCTTCTATCTTTACCGGATCAACACAAATACCCTTCTTATTGATGACATGACCCAAAAATTGAACTTCACGAAGCCAAAACTCGCATTTAGAGAACTTAGCAAACAACCTTTCTCTTCTTAAAGTCTCTAATACTTGTCTTAAATGCACCGCATGTTCCTCTTCATTCTTAGAATATACCAAAATGTCATCAATGAATACAATTACAAATCTATCAAGCATCGGTCGACAAACTCTATTCATCAAATCCATAAACGCGGCCGGAGCATTTGTTAACCCAAACGGCATAACCACAAACTCATAATGACCATACCTCATTCGAAAAGCCGTTTTAGGAACATCTTCTTCCCTCACTTTCAAATGATGGTAACCCGACCTTAAATCTATCTTTGAAAAGAAACTTGCACCTTGTAGTTGATCAAACAAATCGTCTATCCTCGGCAACGGATACTTATTCTTAATTGTGACCTTATTCAATTCTCTATAATCAATGCACATTCTCATAGTTCCATCCTTCTTTTTCACAAATAAAACCGGAGCTCCCCATGGTGAACTACTGGGACGTATAAAACCTTTATCTATCAAATCTTGTAATTGAGTCATCATTTCTCTCATCTCCGACGGGGCTAATCGATAGGGAGCTTTGGCAATTGGCATGGCCCCGGGTATCAAATCTATTCTAAACTCTACCTCTCGTTCGGGAGGTACACCTGGCAATTCACTTGGAAACACATCCAGAAACTCGTTAACTATCGGTACATCATCTAATTCAACAATTTTTTTCGAATTATCAACAACATGTGCCAAAAATGCACAACATCCATGAGACAAAAATCTTTTAGCCCTAGCATACGTGCATATAGGAATAGCATGCCTAGCTCGCTCCCCATAAATCCATATAACTTTCCCACTTGGCGATTGAACTAACACAATTTTCTTACGACACAAAATTATCCCTTCATTGTCATCTAACCAATCCATACCCACAATTACTTGAAATTCCCCTATATGCATGGGTATTAAATCAATGACAAACTTTTCATCATCCAAAACAATTTCACACCCCTTAATGATACTATATACCATCACGGTTTTATTATCCGCTATTTCAACCTCTAATGGGTGTTCTAACATACTTGGGGTCATATTAAAATGCTTACAAAAAGAATACGATACAAACGACCGCGTAGCACCGGAATCAAACAAAACATGCGCAGGTAAAGAGTTTACAATAAAGCTACCTGACACCACATTTTGGGACTCCTTCGCTTCGAGTGCGGTAATCTGATGAGCTCGGGCCCTTGGTCGGCTATCACTAGTCTTCGGTTCCGTCTTAACCTCTTTCTTAACGCTACCACTAGCTAAATCCTTCTTGTATTCCGGACATTCGGCTTGAAAGTGACCTTTCTCAAAACAATAATAACATTGCTTACCTTTCTTAGGACATTCGGCGGCCCTATGACCCGGCTTCCCGCAAGAGTAACAATCAGTGGTACCCGCTTTACATTCACCAGTATGATTCTTACCACACCTAGTACACGACTTGGCTTCTTTCCCACCGCTCTTACCCTACACAAAACTCCCTTTTGACTTGTGCGGGGATTCGGAACCAAACTTACCCTTCTTCGGACTAACATTATGCATCGCCTTAGAGTCTTGATCTAACTTTCGCTTAAACGCCGCCTTCTTCCTAAGTTCATGCTCTCTAACAAGTGCTCTATTCATCATTTCGGCTAAGGTCTTATAAGTGCCCTTGTCGATAAATTCACTTATCTCGGGATTCAACTTTTCATGATAATGATCCATCATCAACTTGGGACTTGACACAAAGTCCGGACAAAAACGAGACTTATCATTGAACTCGGCATTAAACTCGGTCACCGATTTACTTCCATGCTCTATATTCATAAACTCGGATTTCATCCTACTAACCTCGGCGGGTGGAGCAAATTGGGTCATAAACATTTCACGGAACTTGTCCCATGAGAAACTTGTAGCCACGTCTCGCCCATGAGACTTAACTATGAAATTCCACCACTCATAACCACTACCCTTCATTTGATGAGCCGCATAAATTACCTTTAAATGCTCGGGGCATTCACACAACATAAAAGTTTCTTCAATCTCATCGATCCATCTTTGACTAACAATTGGGTCAACCTTACCATGAAACTCCAGGGGATGGCAATTTGCAAAGTTCTTATATTCAAATCGATCATCCTTCCTTCTTGGGGCTTCTACCTCTTCTTGTCTTACCCCACTTCCCCCTTCGCCTCTTAAAGTAGGGTTATTAGCAATAAAAGTCTTTAACTTCTCGTCTAATTGATCGTTTATCAATGTCTTGATCTTTTCTAACAAGGTTGGGGTATAACGTATCAAGGCTTGCCCTATTTGCCCCGAAATGTCATTTGGCATGTTAACTTCTTCGGATTCATTTTGAGAGTCTTCAATAGACTCCATGGATGGGGTGTGGACGTACTCGTCGTCCTCCTCATTACCTCTATTCGGTGATACAATAGCCATTCTGAAAATTACATTCAACTCGTTAGTTCAAATACCTACATCATCATCATAACCAAACAAATCGAAAGAATTCCTAACTCGATTCACCATGACCATAGTAGACGTTCATGTGTACTAAAATGAAGTAATAACAATGGCCTGTTGTTATTACACCATTCCATTACACATTTAATCTACTAAGACATCATGGCTAACGAGTATCAAACTCCTTACATAAACCAATCATAATCTCAATCATTAAACTACAAGTCTCGTCAACGACTCTACCCTATGGAACATGGCACAACTATTCGACCTTAACACTTATGCAAGTCCTAAACCGCTTATCATTTCATAACAATGGTTTAAGCCTAGATAATCCCTATCGTGGGTTATCCAAGTCCCTTAAACCACAGCTCTGATACCAACTTTTAACGCCTTTAAACGAGTAAATTTTTTTTTTTTTTTTTTTTTGAAAAACAGAGTCACTGCCCGGACAAGGCATATGCCGCGGCGCAACACAACGCGAGAAACATTACACATCTTAACCCAGTTTCTGATATCAACTTCAGGCCATTGCCGCGGCGCGGAGGGCTTTGCCGCGGCGCGACACAACTCGTGTCCAGGATCTGACCTGCAACTTTTTATTTAAACCAAATTTTACACCTTTCAACATTTTTCCAACACAATCAAAACTGCATAATTCATACACAACTTAAGGAAATAGTTTCTAATATCATTAAACATTCGCAAACATCTTTTAAACATCAAAACATGTTTTCATAATCTAAACCATCATTTGGTCCCAAATTTGACAATAACAAACATGACACATTCAAAACACTAGGCGTTGATAAGCGGTAACCGTAGAGCGTGTTTACAAAAGGGACTCGCAATACCACTTACACTAATGCCAATGCTCCCCTAGCGCTTCAAACGGGCTCCATACCTTCGCGATGAACCTTAGCACCTAAAACATAAAACATCATGGGAGTAAGCTTTTACACTTAGTGAGTTATAGGAAAGTAGTAAAACATAAAACATAACACTTATCCTTCAACCCATCGGTTGTTTGCTTACTTTCGGATCCAATTCATTCATACCATAGGCATGACTTACTAGGCCAACCCTAGTAATCATACCTAAGCTAACCATAGACATACTAATTATGCCTAAGCTATCATCATTTCATTTCATCATCATTTCAAACATAGACATTTAATGTGTCTAAGCTAAAACAAACCATAGGCAAGATTACTAGCAATGTAATAACCTTGCCTAAGCTAAACATCAACCATAGATACAATTATTAGGCTAACCTAATAATTCTATCTAAGCTACATATATAGTGCACTTAGTCGTTACTCTCTTGCACGGATGCAATCCGAGAACACTAAGCCACTCTTGACCCGCCCATATTACCCCCTATAAACTCACCTTGCTTAATTGAATTTCCTTGATCACTTGTAACCTCTTTTCCTTGATTAGCACCTATACATGAGCTAATCTCATTAATCACACAACTCAACAAAATCACAACTTTCATGAATCATTGCATCTTTCTATACTTATACATACACTTAACCCCCTAATCACATCATACATACATTCTAGCCTTGATCTCATCTTTTCTAAGATAAGAATATTACCAATTAAACTTCATAACTTTAATCATGTACATTACTAGTTCATCTCTTTTAGTAATACATGCAACTTTCCACCAATCTTTTCATTATTCATTTAACTAGAACATCACTAAATTCATCATATTCATACCATAAATCCAAAATGCAAGTTCATGCTTAATTCTTCTTCCAAAATCAATGACAATTTCATTTTAACTTAAACAATTGTGCACCATTCAACAACTAGCAACTTCTTAAGCATAAATCTCATCATTATCACACAATAAAAGCAATACATAGACATAAAATTCATACCTTGACTTTTAGAGTTTAAGAACCCTAATTGTGCACAAAGAGAGTGAAATTGGAAGATTAAAGCTTGCTAGAGTGATTAAGGTGTGTTAGATTTCACAAATCTTCAATTGCATGAGTCTAATTTCAACAATTTGTGGTTTCTTCCTCCTTCTCCCTCAACATCGACATACACACACATACCGGAGGTTTTTCTGTATAATTTTTGTGAATAACTCAATTTCCAGCATTTTAATTCCTTTTTATTTAAATTAACTTTGGCCTAATTGCACTTTCTACCCTCCCCATCACATCTATAGCTAGGAAGGTCCTTAATTCTAACTTTGCACCATTAGTCCTTCTTAACTTAACCAATAAACTTAACTTTTGTCCATTTAACATAAAATAACTTTTACCAATTAATTTCTTAGCAACAAAATTTCACATAAAATAATACCTTAAATAATTGGGATGTTACACGCATAAAGGGAAGAAATTTGAATGGAATGATGAACAAGAGAAAGCGTTTCAGTTATTGAAGAAAAAGCTAACTACGACACCTATATTGTCATTGCCTGAACAGAATGATGATTTTGTGATTTATTGTGATGCATTAAAGCAAGGTCTCGGTTGTGTATTAATGCAACGAACGAAGGTGATTGCTTATGCGTCTAGACAATTGAAGATTCATGAACAAAATTATACGACGCATGATTTGGAATTAGGCGCGGTTGTTTTTGCATTAAAGACTTGGAGGCACTACTTATATGGGGTCAAAAGTATTATATATACCGACCACAAAAGTCTTCAACACATATTTAATCAGAAACAACTGAATATGAGGCAGCGTAGGTGGATTGAATTGTTGAATGATTACGACTTTGAGATTCGTTACCACCCGGGGAAGGCAAATGTGGTAGCCGATGCCTTGAGCAGGAAGGACAGAGAACCCATTCGAGTAAAATCTATGAATATAATGATTCATAATAACCTTACTACTCAAATAAAGGAGGCACAACCAGGAGTTTTAAAAGAGGAAAATTTAAAGGATGAAATACCCAAAGGATCAGAGAAGCATCTTAATATTCGGGAAGACGGAACCCGGTATAGGGCTGAAAGGATTTGGGTACCAAAATTTGGAGATATGAGAGAAATGGTACTTAGAGAAGCTCATAAAGCCAGATACTCAATACATCCTGGAACGGGGAAGATGTACAAGGATCTCAAGAAACATTTTTGGTGGCCGGGTATGAAAGCCGATGTTGCTAAATACGTAGGAAGATGTACAAGCATCAGAAACCATCAGGTCTACTTCAACAACCCGAAATCCCAGAATGGAAATGGGAAAACATTACCATGGATTTCATCACTAAATTGCCCAGGACTGCAAGTGGTTTTGATACTATTTGGGTAATAGTTGATCGTCTCACCAAATCAGCACACTTCCTGCCAATAAGAGAAGATGACAAGATGGAGAAGTTAGCACGACTGTATTTGAAGGAAGTCATCTCCAGACATGGAATACCAATCTCTATTATCTCTGATAGGGATGGCAGATTTATTTCAAGTTTCTGGCAGACATTACAGCAAGCATTAGGAACTCGTCTAGACATGAGTACTGCCTATCATCCACAAACTGATGGGCAGAGTGAAAGGACGATACAAACGCTTGAAGACATGCTACGAGCATGTGTTATTGATTTCGGAAACAGTTGGGATCGACATCTACCGTTAGCAGAATTTTCCTACAACAACAGCTACCATTCAAGCATTGAGATGGCGCCGTTTGAAGCAGTTTATGGTAGAAAGTGCAGGTCTCCGATTTGTTGGAGTGAAGTGGGGGATAGATAGATTACGGGTCCGGAGATTATACAAGAAACTACCGAGAAGATCATCTAAATTCAACAACGGTTGAAAACCGCCCAAAGTCGACAAAAGAGGTACGCTGACATTAAAAGAAAAGATATAGAATTTGAAATTGGAGAGATGGTAATGCTTAAAGTTGCACCTTGAAAAGGCGTTGTTCGATTTGGTAAACGAGGGAAATTAAATCCAAGGTATATTGGACCATTCAAGATTATTGATCGTGTCGGACCAGTAGCTTACCGACTTGAGTTACCTCAACAACTCGCGGCTGTACATAACACTTTCCACGTCTCGAATTTGAAGAAATGTTTTGCTAAAGAAGATCTCACTAAACCGTTAGATGAAATCCAAATCAACGAAAAACTTCAATTCATCGAAGAACCCGTCGAAATAATGGATCGTGAGGTTAAAAGACTTAAGCAAAACAAGATACCAATTGTTAAGGTTCGATGGAATGCTCGTAGAGGACCCGAGTTCACCTGGGAGCGTGAAGATCAGATGAAGAAGAAATACCCGCATCTATTTCCAGAAGATTCGTCAACACCTTCAACAGCTTAAAATTTCGGGACGAAATTTATTTAACGGGTAGGTACTGTAGTGACCCGAACTTTTCCATGTTTATATATATTAATTGAGATTGATATTTACATAATTAAATGTTTTCAACATGTTAAGGAATCAAACTTGTTAAGACTTGATTAATTGAAATATGTTTCATATAGACAATTGACCACCCAAGTTGACCGGTGATTCACGAACGTTAAAACTTGTAAAAACTGTATGATGACATATATATGGATATATATATAGTTAACATGATACTATGATAAGTAATCATATCATTAAGTATATTAACAATGAACTACATATGTAAAAACAAGACTACTAACTTAATGATTTTTAAACGAGACATATATGTAACGATTATCGTTGTAAAGACATTTAATGTATATATATCATATTAAGAGATATTCATGATAATATCATGATAATATAATAATTTAAAATCTCATTTGATATTATAAACATTGGGTTAACAACATTTAACAAGATCGTTAACCTAAAGGTTTCAAAACAACACTTACATGTAACGACTAACGATGACTTAACGACTCAGTTAAAATGTATATACATGTAGTGTTTTAATATGTATTTATAAACTTTTGAAAGACTTCAATACACTTATCAAAATACTTCTACTTAACAAAACTGCTTACAATTACATCCTCGTTCAGTTTCATCAACAATTCTACTCGTATGCACCCGTATTCGTACTCGTACAATACACAGCTTTTGGATGTATGTACTATTGGTATATACACTCCAATGATCAGATCTTAGCAGCCCATGTGAGTCACCTAACACATGTGGGAACCATCATTTGGCAACTAGCATGAAATATCTCATAAAATTACAAAAATATGAGTAATCATTCATGACTTATTTACATGAAAACAAAATTACATATCCTTTATATCTAATCCATACACAAACGACCAAAAACACCTACAAACACTTTCATTCTTCAATTTTCTTCATCTAATTGATCTCTCTCAATTTCTATCTTCAAGTTCTATCTTCAAGTTCTAAGTGTTCTTCATAAATTCTACAAGTTCTAGTTACATAAAATCAAGAATACTTTCAAGTTTGCTAGCTCACTTCCAATCTTGTAAGGTGATCATCCAACCTCAAGAAATATTTGTTTCTTACAGTAGGTTATCATTATAATACAAGGTAATAATCATATTCAAACTTTGGTTCAATTTCTATAACTATAACAATCTTATTTCAAGTGATGATCTTACTTGAACTTGTTTTCGTGTCATGATTCTGCTTCAAGAACTTCGAGCCATCCAAGGATCCGTTGAAGCTAGATCCATTTTTCTCTTTTCCAGTAGGTTTATCCAAGGAACTTAAGGTAGTAATGATGTTCATAACGTCATTCGATTCATACATATAAAGCTATCTTATTCGAAGGTTTAAACTTGTAATCACTAGAACATAGTTTAGTTAATTCTAAACTTGTTCGCAAACAAAAGTTAATCCTTCTAACTTGACTTTTAAAATTAACTAAACACATGTTATATATATATATATGATATGCTAACTTAATGATTTAAAACCTGGAAACACGAAAAACACCATAAAACCGGATTTACGCCGTCGTAGTAACACCGCGGGCTGTTTTGGGTTAGTTAATTAAAAACTATGATAAACTTTGTTTTAAAAGTTGTTATTCTGAGAAAATGATTTTTGTTATGAACATGAAACTATATCCAAAAATTATGGTTAAACTCAAAGTGGAAGTATGTTTTCTAAAATGGTCATCTAGACGTCGTTCTTTCGACTGAAATGACTACCTTTACAAAAATGACTTGTAACTTATTTTTCCGACTATAAACCTATACTTTTTCTGTTTAGATTCATAAAATAGAGTTCAATATGAAATCATAGCAATTTTATTCACTCAAAACGGATTTAGAATGAAGAAGTTATGGGTAAAACAAGATTGGATAATTTTTCTCATTTTAGCTACGTGAAAATTGGTAACAAATCTATTCCAACCATAACTTAATCAACTTGTATTGTATATTATGTAATCTTGAGATACCATAGACACGTATACAATGTTTCGACCTATCATGTCGACATATCTATATATATTTCGGAACAACCATAGACACTCTATATGTGAATGTTGGAGTTAGCTATACGGGGTTGAGGTTGATTCCAAAATATATATAGTTTGAGTTGTGATCAATACTGAGATACGTATACACTGGGTCGTGGATTGATTCAAGATAATATTTATCGATTTATTTCTGTACATCTAACTGTGGACAACTAGTTGTAGGTTACTAACGAGGACAGCTGACTTAATAAACTTAAAATATCAAAATATATTAAAAGTGTTGTAAATATATGTTGAACATACTTTGATATATATGTATATATTGTTATAGGTTCGTGAATCAACCAGTGGCCAAGTCTTACTTAACGACGAAGTAAAAATCTGTGAAAGTGAGTTATAGTCCCACTTTTAAAATCTAATATTTTTGGGATGAGAATACATGCAGGTTTTATAAATGATTTACAAAATAGACACAAGTAAGTGAAACTACATTCTATGGTTGAATTATCGAAATCGAATATGCCCCTTTTTATTAAGTCTGGTAATCTAAGAATTAGGGAACAGACACCCTAATTGACGCGAATCCTAAAGATAGATCTATTGGGCCTAACAAACCCCATCCAAAGTACCGGATGCTTTAGTACTTCGAAATTTATATCATATCCGAAGGGTGTCCCGGAATGATGAGGATATTCTTATATATGCATCTTGTTAATGTCGGTTACCAGGTGTTCACCATATGAATGATTTTTATCTCTATGTATGGGATGTGTATTGAAATATGAAATCTTGTGGTCTATTATTATGATTTGATATATATAGGCTAAACCTATAACTCACCAACATTTTTGTTGACGTTTTAAGCATGTTTATTCTCAGGTGATTATTAAGAGCATCCGCTGTCGCATACTTAAATAAGGATGAGATTTGGAGTCCATGCTTGTATGATATTGTGTAAAAACTGCATTCAAGAAACTTATTTTGTTGTAACATATTTGTATTGTAAACCATTATGTAATGGTCGTGTGTAAACAGGATATTTTAGATTATCATTATTTGATAATCTACGTAAAGCTTTTTAAACCTTTATTGATGAAATAAAGGTTATGGTTTGTTTTAAAATGAATGCAGTCTTTGAAAAACGTCTCATATAGAGGTCAAAACCTCGCAACGAAATCAATTAATATGGAACGTTTTTAATCAATAAGAACGGGACATTTCAAGATTCCAATTTGGTGTTATCATGATCGGCGCATTAGTGAGTTTCTCTTTAAAAATATTAAAAGATTTGATACATTCATCTAAAAAGATGAATGGAGCATCCTTTTCTAGGAGTTTATTCATAGGAGTGGCAATTTTAGAAAAATCTTTTATGAAACGTCGGTAAAAACCGGCATGCCCTAGAAAACTCCTAACTCCTCTAACATTGGTGGGATGTGGAAGTTTAGCAATTACATCTACTTTAGCTCTATCCACTTCAATTTCTTCCTTTGAAATTTTATGACCAAGAACGATGCCTTCTTTAACCATGAAATGGCATTTCTCCCAATTAATTACTAGATTTGATTGTTCGCATCTAATAAGCATTCGTTCCAGATTAACTAGACATGATTCAAAAGTATCACCGAAGACTGAAAAGTCATCCTTGAAAACTTCCATGCATTCTTCTATCATGTCGTGAAAAATTGCCATCATGCATCTTTGAAAGGTTGCAGGGGCGTTGCAAAGTCCAAATGGCATGCGTTTGTAAGCAAAAGTACCATAAGGGTACGTGAATGTGGTTTTCTCTTGGTCCTCGGGTGCTATTGGAATTTGAAAATATCCGGAAAATCCATCAAGAAAACAATAGTAACTATTTTCGGCTAATCTTTCCAACATTTGATCAATGAAAGGTAAGGGAAAGTGATCTTTTCTGGTGGCGTCATTTAATTTTCTATAATCAATACATACACGCCATCCTGTTACAGTCCTAGTAGGAATAAGCTCATTTTTTCATTTGTGATGACAGTCATGCCACCTTTCTTAGGCACGCATTGAACTGGGCTTACCCATGGACTATCAGAAATTGGATAAATTAAACCTGCATCTAGCAGTTTAATAATTTCTTTTTAACTACATCTTGCATATTAGGATTTATTCTTCGTTGGCGTTGCACATACGTTTTATGACCTTCTTCCATAAGGATTTTATGTGTGCAATACGAAGGACTTATTCCTTTAATATCATGAATCTTCTATGCAATGGTTGGTTTATGAGCTTTCAACACAGAAATGAGTTGTGATTTTTCATTTTCAGTAAGAGAAGACGATATTATTACAGGTAATTCAGATTCACCATGTAAATAAGCGTATTCCAAATGGTTTAGAAGTGGCTTTAACTCTAATGTCGGAGGTTCTTCTATCGATGATTTGTATCGATATCTGTCTTCTTCTTTTAGCATTTGAATTTCTTCTATTGTTGGTTCATATCCATTAGCCATTAGTGTAGCTAACATTTCAACTTCATCAATTGGTTCAGTACCTTCTCCTAAAGAACATTCTCCTATTCCTTGTAATTCTGGAAATTCTTCTAATAATTCTGCATGTGAATCTATAGTTTGAATATAATAACATGTATTATCTGCAGATTGCGGTTGTTGCATTGCTCTATCAACTGAAAAGGTAACACTCTCATCCTCTATACTTAGGGTCAGTTTCTTACCGAACACGTCTATCATTGCTTTAGCCGTGTTTAAGAATGGTCTTCCTAATATGAGAGGAACTTGAGAATCTTCTTCCATGTTCAGAACAACAAAATCTACTGGAAATACTAAAGTACCAACTTTAACTAGCATATTCTCCATTATCCCTATAGGATATTTTATTGATCGATTGGCTAGTTGTATGCTTATTCTTTTTGGTTTCAATTCTCCAAGGTCTAGTTTAGCGTATAGTGAATACGGCATTAAATTTATACTAGCACCAAAATCTGCCAATGCTTCTATTGAACTAAGACTACCCAGAAAACATGGAATTGTGAAACTTCCTGGATCAGATAGTTTTTCTGGTATCTTATTCAACATCACTGCTGAACAATTAGCATTCATAGTAACAGCCGAGAGTTCTTCCATTTTCTTTCTATTTGAGATTAGATCTTTCAAGAATTTAGCATATCTAGGCATTCCTGAAATCACATCAATGAAAGGAAGATTTACATTTATCTGTTTAAACATATCCAAGAATTTGGATTGCTCGGCTTCAAGTTTCTCTTTCTTCATTTTACTTGGGTAAGGAAGTGGTGGTTGGTATGATTTAACATAAGGTTTAGCCTTAACTGTGTTATCTTCATTAACCTTTTCAACTACCGGTTCTTTTTCCTTATCTTGATCAGGTTATGGTTCTTGTAGAGTAGGAATAGTTTCATCAGAAGTTACAGGTATTTCAGGTGGTTTAAGTGTTGTACCACTTCTTGTGGTAATGGCTTTAGCTGTTTCATTCAGGGGGTTAGCATTTGTATCACTAGATAAACTTCCCGGTTTTCTTTCACCTATTAACCTTGCTAGGTTACTTACTTCTTGTTCCAAGTTTTGAATAGAAGCTTGTTGATTTCTAAATGCTTGAGCATTTTGTTCATTAGTTTGTTTCTGAGATGTGAAAAACTGCGTTTGAGTTTCAACTAGCTTCGTCATCATATCTTCTAAATTCGGCTTTTTATCATCGGGTTGTGGTGGTTTGTTTTGAAAATTAGGTCTTTGCTGGTTGTAAGTATTATTGGATACTTGTTGATTGCTAGGACCTTGTTGGTTGTTGTATGGAACATTTCTGTTATAATTCTGGTTTTGATTGTAAATCGGTCTTGGCGGTTGATAATTATTCTGATAATTATTTCCAGGCCTTTGGTTTAGATATGAAACATTCTCTCTTTGTTCCATTGTTAATTCAATACTGAGACAATCTTTTGTCAAATGTGGTCCTCCACACTGCTCACAACTAATTCGTATTGAGTGGATATCCTTAGTCATCTTTTCCATTCGTCTCTCGACAGCATCTATCTTTGCGGAAATGGAATCTAAGTCATGGATAGAATCGGCTCTAGCTGCTTTAGATGATCTAACAATATCTTTTTCTTGGTGCCACTCATGTGAGTGGGAAGCAGTGTTATCAATAATTTTGTAAGCATCAGTTTCGGTTTTCTTCATAATAGAACCACTAGCTGCTCTATCGATGTCTTTCCTTGTAGTGATGTCGCATCCTTGGTAGAATATTTGTACTATTTGACAGGTGTCTAAACCATGTTGCGGACATCCTCTTAATAACTTTCCAAATCTTGTCCACGCCTCATATAGAGTTTCATTTGATTTCTGTGTGAACGTAACAATTTCTCCTTGAAGTCTTACGGCTTTAGATGCCGGAAAGAATTGTTTAAGAAAATTTTCAACTAAAACATCCCATGTATCGATCGCCCCTTCAGGTAACGATTCCAACCAATCTTTGGCTTCTCCCTTTAAAGTCCAGGGAAATAACATGAGATATATCTGTTCATCCTCCACTTCTCGGATTTTAAATAGTGTGCAGATCCTATTAAAGGTACGAAGATGTTCATTTGGATCTTCCTTCGGCGCACCACTAAATTGGCATTGATTAGTTACCATATGTAGAATTTGTCCTTTGATTTCATAATCTGGCGCATTAATGTCTGGATGAGTAATTGCGTGACCTTGGCCAGTGCGTTTAGCTCTCATTCGGTCTTCCATACTTAAAGGTTCCAGATTCTCCATAATTGAATTTGTTGAATCTGAATCACTAGAGGATTCTGATTTAATGGTTCGTTCCTCAACAATCTCTGTTTGAATGATTGGTGGATCCGGAGGAAAAATTAATGGTTCAGGATCTATGAATTGTCCCTGAATATTCTCCGGATTCTCAATTGTAAGGTCGGGTTCAAAAAATGGATTATCGGAAATTTGAATTGGAGTAATTGGTCGACTGGATGACGATTCTAAAGAAAAATCAACGGCGGTAATATTTTGCTAGATGTCTTGATCTGGTTACAGGTGGTGAACGTACAAAAGGTGGTGAACGTCTTGCTCGGTGCATTCACTAAATATCCTATTAGTTTTTAAAAGGAAAGAAAAATTATATAAGTTATCCAATTAATAGACTTTTCTGATTTTGCCCACGTTTCGAATAGCCAAAAGATGCAGCAGATGGGCAGGATTCGTTTGGTCTCAATATAATTGAGGACTGTTTGGCTCCAATAACCCGGTCCACGTACAAATCCAACTATTACTACGAACCAGAAAATTTTGATGTCTATCAATTTAACCACTTAAATAAATTTTCGTAATTTTAAGAAATTTAGATAAGAAGTAGAATAAAAATCTATGTCCTAAAACTAGAATAGCGAAAATAAGAAAGAAAAAGAGCGCGTCGAAAAAGGTCGAAAAAGAAAAGAATTGAAAAATAAAAGGCGTCGAAAAATAAGAAAGAAAAAAAAATGACTTTAAAACTTTAAAACACTCGACTAACCCAACCTTATTACTATCACTAACTTAAAATTAAAATTGCAAATTGAGATTACTAATTGGAGTGATAATTGATACATAGGTAAAAGGCGTCGAAAAATAAAAATAAGAAAGTAGCGCTTCTAAACTTAAAAAGGAACTAAAAACTAAAAATTAAAGGTTGCGTCTAAAAATATTAAAGCTTAAAAGAAAAACTATATCCCAAATGGCAATAACTTAAAAAGGTACTAAAATTTAAAAAGGCGTCGCAAAATTCTAAAGCACCTAAATCTTAGTCTAAAAAAAAAGCACTTAAGGGATTTTACGGCAAGGCCAAAAAATCTATAAATAAAAATAACTACGGCAAAAACTATATTTTAAAACTAAAAATGAGCGAAAAATACAAATATTACACTAAAACAATTAAAAAGGGACAAAATATAAAAATATACTAAAAGTTGTAAAAAGTATAATTTTTATAAAAATATTATTTTTATGTTATTTATTTTATAAAAGTGTTAATTTTATAATTTATTTAAATTAATTAAACTAAATATACAAATTAAATAAATAAACTAAACTTAATTAATTAAAAATTAAAACCTAATTAGGGTTTTTAATTAATAATAATAATAATAATTACGTAATGATGCTGTTAGGGTTTCTGTGTACCCGTGTCAGAGATAACTCCGCAAGTCGCGGTACTCCCAGCTGAAAAACTCCGCAAGTCGCGGGGTTTGGAATTTCAGTTTTTGTGCAGGCCAAAAATCGTTCGTTTCAGTTTTTAATGTTTTAATTATATTTTTTATTTTTATGTTTTAAATAATTATATAAAATATTTATATAAATTAAATAAAAACTTATGTTTTAAAAACTAAAATAAAAATAAAAATACTTTATAATAAAAATCTTAAAACTAGAGGAGGTTTTGTTGTGTCTTGAACTCAGACAGAGTAACTTGAGGTGAGCTAACGACAGCTCTAGGTGAGGTAACGGCGGCTCTAGCATCCTTCATTAAACCGGAAGGTTTTGAGTCTGTTGCCTTGAACGTCCATGAGATGATCTCTGTGGTGAGTCATTATGGTGTTTGGTTCTCCTCTCCTTCTTTTTGGGTTGCTCAGAAGACATGGGTTCCTTCCCTTTCCTCTTCCTACGAATCAAATTCGTATCTTCCTCAGTCGCTTCATCATCATCATCATCATTATTATCATCATTGTTTCCTCCTTGAGCTTCACCAGCAGCTTTCTGATTATCACCTTCTCCTCTTCTTCATCAGTAACTTCATAGTTTGAATCAGAATCATCATTTCTCCAAGCATTACCAGATGGACATCTATAATTCTCATTGATAAGATGACAAACAAGCTTTCTTTTGAAATCAGGTTTCAGGTCCTCATTTCGAGTTTGCTCCATTCTTTGAAAAGTCACAACATTCATTAGACGTAGCGGAATGATGTCATGTTCAAGTTTAGGTAAGTTTGGTGCAGCATCATCAATAATTAAGTGAAGAAAACGGGCAGCAAAGTAGAGCGATAAGCACATCTTCTCGATCAGCGAATAATTATTCTTAAGCTACCGAGGGTAGGTGATGTCAAAGCTAAGGGGTATAAAATACTATTAAATTTTATAAGGAAATACTATTAAATGCGATACAATTTTACACAAGATATTTATTTATTTATAGAATGGATATACTTAAACCTTGCTACAACACTTATAGGCAGTGTACCTAATCGTACAGTAGTGTAGTTTTTAGTAAGTCTGGTTCGTTCCACAGGGAAAAATTTTTTTTAAACAAAGCTTAACGCTATATTAGTTTAATTTATAAAAATATAAATATATATATAAGTAATATTATTATTATCAAGGGGGGTTTTTACCGTTTAATGACCGGTTTGTCGATTTTTAAAACTTTAGTCGCAGTTAAAACAAAATGTAAAATATTAAATAAATAAAAGACTTAATTTAAAGCGTAAAATAAATAATGATAATGAAATTTCGATAAATAAAAGTGCGATAATTAAAAAGTACGATAATTAAAAGTGCAATTAAATACAATAACAATAAAATAAAGTGCGATAATTAGAAGTGCAATTAAATATAAAATAAAGGAAATTAAATATGAAATAAAAGAATTATGCTTATTTAAACTTCCGTAATCATGATGTTTGACGTGTTGATTTTAGTTTTATGCCCATGGGTTAATTGTCCTTTGTCTTGGATTATTTAATATGTCCGTCTGGTTTTTGTCCATAACAGTCCATCAGTCATAAATATAAAGTGCGAGTATCCTCATTAAATTATCCTTATACCCGAAGTTAAATATTCCAACTAATTGGGGACTTAAACTATAACAAGATTTTAATACTTTGTTTAATAATTACACCAGGTTATCGACTGCGTGTAATCCAAGGTTTTAATACTTTGTTAACAATTATGCCAAGTGTCCTTGTACATAATTTCACCCCTGTTTTAATAATTCTAGTGACTATTAATCCATTCCCGTGTCCGGTTAAATGAACGATTATTCGTACATATAAATACCCCGCCCATCGTGTCCGATCGAGTGTATATGGTTATTTATAGGGACGTCCAATTGTAAATCTTTATATTAAAATTAAAAAATTATCATTTAGTTAAACAAATATAAAGCCCATTAATAGCCCATAGTCTAATTTCCACAAGTGTCGTTCTTTTGTCTAAACCCCAATTATTGTACAAAGTCCAATTACCAAATTTTAGTAATTAGCCCAACATCATAATTACTTCGTTTTAAATAAGCATAATAATAACTTAGCTACGAGACATTAATGAAAATAATATAAACATAACTTACAATGATTAAAAATAGCGTAGCGTTACACGGACAGAATTTCGACTTACACCCTTACAACATTCGCTAACATACCCTTATTATTAGGATTTAAAATTAAAATTAAAATTAAAATATAAATTATATATATATATATATATATATATATATATATATATATATATATATATATATATATATATATATATATATATATATATATATATATATATATATATATATATTTACGTATATATTGTGAGAGAGATAGATTATATTCATTTTTACGATCAGAATGCGTTGCCTTTTATAGGAATTTTCGTCCAGGTGAGCTCCGCGAGTCACGGCCTTTTTCTTCTTTGAACTCCGCAAGTCGCGGAGTTCGTATTTCCAGCTCACACCATTTTGGATCTTAGTCTGCCGACGGTTTATTATATAAATATAATATATATATAATTTATATAATTAATTATATATTATATTATATTTATATACATAGTTAACTTGTAATTTTTAGTCCGTTGCGTCGAGCGTTGAGAGTTGACTCTGGTCCTGGTCCCGGATTTTCGAACGTCCTTGCGTACAATTTAATATCTTGTACTTTGCGATTTGAATCTTGTACTCTTGTAATTTCGAGATGTTTCTTATCAATAATTGGAACCACTTTGATTGTATTTTGTACTTTTGAGCTTTTTGGACCTTTGCGTCTTCAATTTGTCGAATCTGTCTTTTGTCTTCACCTTTTATTATTTAAACGAATATCACTTGTAAATAGGACAATTGTAACTAAAAGCTTGTCTTTCTTGAGGAATAATGCTATGAAATATATGTTCGTTTTTAGCATTATCAGTGTTCAACACTCTCCTATTTATACTCTCGTGCTCAACCGTACGGTTAAGCACACGATCCACCTTCTAACCGCGTGCCTCACAGTCACTCGTGTGATTGACCTAGAAGACTATGGACAAATCTATAACATGGTCACCCGTACGGTTAACCTTAATCGTGTGGTAACTCGTACGGTTCACACTTCGAGCATGCGAGTGAGCCACTTTGGCAATTTCAAATTTTTACAAACTTAGGATTTCGAATCATTTGACAATCTTAGAATTAACTAGTACCTTCAATTTAAGTCATAAATCACTAATCCATCAAGAAATGATCATTAACACTTAGGAAATCCAAACATCTTAACTAAAATGAGATTATTACTCCAAACACTATGTTTCACAAGGTTAAATCCTACAGTGTAATGTCATCTTAAGGTCACTAATACCTTAAATCATTAAAATCCTTCAAACAATCACAAGCTCTACAAACTTCTATCTTATGGATTTGGTGGCCAGAAATATCTTGATCTCAACAAGGTTCTTTCAGATGTCATTATGCATTCAGAGGATAATCAGAAAACAAAGGAAAGATAAAATCTTTATGAATTTTCTGAGATATAATGTCATGCAACTAAAAATATGCAAAGGAAAGACATTCTGTCATGAAATGCAATAACATGCAAACCAAAATCTTTTTTTTGTTTTACAGTTTTCAATGCAAACTATTTAACAAAAAGATAAGCAAAAACATACAAATCCACATTTTTTCTGTGAGCAAGATGATTAACAATTTTAAAAATGGATCAGAACTGACATATTGAATCAACTTCTGCTGTTTATTCCTAATTGCCCAGTCTATGTCTATTATCATGCAATTACTGATATCAATCCTCATTAACCATGAACATATTCCTTCCGGACACTTCGACAATCATGTTGGAATTAATTACTTGAACACTATAGAGCAGTGACTTTTGAGATCACGCTGAGTTCATTAATCCTTGATTCTTTTATCGCTTATGATTGTGCGTTGTTTTAGGTTGCCAATTCATTAAGGTAACTTTCCGTTATCTCTATCCATGTACTTCATTCAAATTGAACAGGATGGTTCTCACGGCGTTTTGAATAACCCTGTCAGCCTTTGGCTTCTACCAATGTGTTGACAATCTTCAATCTAGTTGATCGACAGATCTCAGAATATATTGGATTATTCGAATAGGCGCATTATTTACCGCGGGGATTGGTCTACAGTTAAAGCAGGCTTGCCTGATGACCAGTCTTCATACGAAATAAATCTCAAGGCCCTTAAATTCTTTATGTTCAAGTTGACATGGAAAACGGAATCGAAAGATAAACTTTCATATTTTTGTATTTAGAGTATATCTAGGTAAGCATCTTCATAACTTACAACCTTAATGGGTATAACTCTAAATTGCAGACGACAAGAATCTTGATAGTTCGGTGTGAACGTCGTGATTAAACAATTCAAGCTGCGCTGGGGCGTCACACTAAGAATGATCTGAGTTCTTTATGAGCTCTTCATGAATCAACATTCCTCATTCTTTCAACTTTCACGACTTTGCCATCTTGATACGCCAATTATTTTTGACTTTGATTTTCTTTTGATATTTCTTTTTCAGCATATCATTGTCTTTTGATGTATTGATTTTGAGCTGCATCATGAATGAATTTTCCATATTTATGCTTGAACTCATGTTTCTTTGTTGTGTGCTCAGATCAATCGAAGGTGTTCTCCCTTAAATGCTTGAACGGTCCGCATTAAAGAATTATACTTTTCGACCATAAGCGAGAAGGGACACTTACTTCGACATAAACTAATTTTTTCTGATATTTTGGAGTTTAGTTTCGATTATTAAGTCTCAGGCCCGTGACAACGTGGTATGCACCAGCCAAATAGATAATCCTCAACCCCTTAATCCAAGACCAACATTTTCTAATGATTATCAATTATGATAGGGGATACCCTCAACCGACTGTTGAGTTCCTCAACAATTATCATTAGATACAGTTTCGGAGATAATTAGGTGACTACCTTCAAACGCTACAGATCGTCCATGACTTCTGAATCTTAGATGATTGTTATTCTTAGTATGATTGTCTAATGCTAAGAATTCGTAAGTCACATCTATCAGTACATCACACAACAGATAAACATAAATGTTCAAATCAGTCCTTACTAATCAATTATCAATTCTCAGTACAGTAATTTCTTCATCTCCAACATATTAATCAAAACAAGCTCATTTTCAGAATTTTCAACTTTTTAGGATTTTCTGATGAGGCATTTTACACTTTTTAGGTATTTTCTATTGTAACAAATACTCCCCCTAAAATACTAAAATATAAAATCTTTTTGTCTTTTAGCATTTTAATAAACAGAAAAAATCTACAGAGTAGCATGCAAACATGAAAGAAATCATGCAAGGAAATGCAGACAACAAGCAAAAATATGAAGTACAGATAATTTGAAACTAAAATCTATATGTCATGCATCCTACATGCAAAGTCTAAAAGTTTGATTAATCCTCACAAATGACATTTGAAATTACTTTGTCTCAATCAATAATACCATTAATCTCTAATAGTAGAAAGAACCTAGGTTTATCAAAAGCCTTAGTGAAAAGATCAGCCCTCTGGTCCTTAGTACCAATTCTCTTAACCTCAATTATCTTTTTCTCATGGCAATCCCTAAGAAAGTGATACTTAACACCTATGTGCTTAGTCTTATAATGTTGAACAGGATTCTTAGTAATTGCAATAGCAGCAGTATTATCAATATAAAGAGGAGAGAAAGAGATTCTTAGTCCGTAATCACGAAGTTGTTGTTGAATCCAAACAACTTGTGAACAACAACTAGCAGCAGCGATATATTCAGCTTCACATGTAGAAAGAGCAACTACAGTTTGTTTCTTACATTGCCAGGTTACCAACATTTCACCTAGAAACTGACATCCTCCTGATGTAGACTTGTTGTTAATTTTGCAACCTGCATAGTCTGAATCACTGTATGCTACAAGATCAAACTTGTCTTCATTTGAATACCAGTTGCCGAGATTTGGAGAATGTAACAGATAACGTAGAATTCTTTTGGCAGTTGTAAGATGAACTGTATTAGGATTAACTTGATAGCGTGCACACAGACATGTTGCGAACATAATATCCGGCCTAGATGCAGTGAGATACATGAGCGATCCGATGATTGCTCGATAGTATGTAGGATCAACAGGTTCCCCTTCACAGTCTAACGAAATACCATGATTCACAGCTAGCGGGGTTGACACAGGACGTTCTGGAGTCATACCGAAATGTTCGAGTATATCACTCACATATTTTGCTCGGTGAAGAAAAATTCCATTTTCCGTTTGCTCAATTTGCAGACCAAGGAAATAGTGCAAGATACCTAATTTGCTCATCTCGAATTCTTCCTTCATAACCTGCCCAAACTCGTCAACGAGTTCCTGCTGTAGATCCGAAAATAATGTCGTCTACATAGATCTGGACTAAGATAATATCATCATCTTTAACTTTTGTGAACATAGTACAATCTACCGTGCCCATTTGATAACCTTTTTCGATAAGATAACTTGACAAACGTCCATACCAAGCTCTTAGGGCTTGATGTAATCCATAAAGGGCTCTCCGTAAACGGTAAACTTTGTCAGGATGAAGATGATCTTCAAAACCCGCTGGTTGACTGACATATACTCTTTCATTAAGCTTGCCATAAAGAAATGCACTCTTGACATCCATTTGTTACACAACTTCATAAATGAGGCGAAAGTCAAGAATTCTTCCAATCTGGCAACAGGAGCAAAAATTCATCGTAATCGAATTCAGAATCTTGCTGATAACCTTTAGCAACTAATGTTGCTTTGTTACGGATAACATTTCCATCTTCGTCAAATTTGCATTTCCAAACCCACTTGAGATCAATTACTTTAGCTCCATGCGGTTTAGAAACCAACTTTCAAATATCTAAATGATTGAATTGCTTAATCTCTTCTTTCATGGCCATGACCCATTTAACATGGTTTAAAGCTTCTTTTATGGTCTTTGGCTCTATTATGGAAATATGACATGAGTACTCGTAGTACGCAGCAGCAGCTGTCATATGAGTATCAACTTGACCATCAAACTAAACTTGTCTTCTCGTTCTAAAACATGCATTTGGATCTCCAATAATATTCTCTCTAGGATGAGAAGCTGTAGTTCTGGGAACTGGTTGTGCAGGAACATGTATCTCGTGATGTAGATTTGTGGTATCTCCAATATCTTCAGGATTTTTGGAACTTTCACTTGAAATATCAGATCTGCAGGTATCGTATACTGGATCAACATCTTGATTTGAATCTTGAACTGGCTCAACGACAAATGGTAATGGAGTTGGAGTTGGAGTAGATGCAGACACTTCTGGTTCATTCTGTAAATCAAATAGCATTTGTAATTCTACTTCATTCTCCGTCTGATATGAAGAAAGATTGAATGAGTCAATCAGCTCATCATAGCTATAAATCCAAGGATGACTCTTAGGAGCACTCTTCGTTTGATTCCTTTGGACATCAACTTCAGACCATTCTTCAACACATCTCATTTCATTGTTGAAAACTCGCTTATTAGGAGAACTATACCAAGAAAAACTCCAGTAACCACTTTAGAATCAAACTTACTTCCTGGTTTTCTATTCAATATGGTACACGGTGCACCAAATGGTTCTAGATGCTTCAAAGATGGTTTTCTCCCATGCAATAACTCATAGCAAGTTTTACCCAGTCGTTTAACAGTCAGAACTCGATTCATAGTGTAACAAGCATTTGCAATAGCTTCTCCCCAAAAATGAACAGGTAACGATGAATCTGCCAGCATTGTTCTAGCTGTCTCGATCAATACCCTATTCTTTCTTTCAGCAACACCATTCATTTGAGGAGCATTTGCAGAACTGAACTGCATATTGATACCTTTTTCAATACAGAAACCTGCAAGATACCGATTCTTGAATTCTGTGCCGTTATCGCAAAGAATATTTCTTACCTTTAGATTAAAACTTGTCTCTAATCGATTGATTAGCACTTTCAAATTCTCAAAAGTATCGGACTTCTCTTTCAAAAACATTACCCAAGAAAATCTTGAATAATCATCAGTTACAACCAGACAGTACTTACTTCCATCAATGTTTTCAAAACGAATTGGACCGAAAAGATCCATATGTAACAATTCAAGTGGAGCAGAGATTGGATTGTACTTCACCAGCTTATGAGCTTTCTTACTCTGCTTACCATTCTTACACGGAACACATGTTCCTAGAATCTGAAAATATCGAAGATTTACACCTTCTACAAGATTATTGTGAACAAGGTGATTCATTTTCGGAAAACTTAGATGACCTATGCGTTTGTGCCATGTGATAGAATCTTGTTCAGTCGCTTTAGAAACAAAAGCTTGATGATGTTCAGCAGTTGAATTAGCAACATTCATATCCAGCATGTATAAGTCAGCTTGTCTAGGAGCCTTCATCAAAATCATTTCTGGAGGAATCACAAACTCTGGTTTCAAAATATAGCTAAATTCGTCATCAAACGCAACCTTGAATGATTTTCACAGATTTGTGAAACTGACAACAAATTATTTGCAAGCTCTTGACAATAGTTCACTTTGTCAAAACTAACTTTCTCATTCTTCAATAAACCTTGAGCTGAAATGTGACCTCCTTTATCTTTAGCAAAAGCAACATAACCTCCCTTAATTGGGTGTACATATGAAAGAAGAGATAGCTGTCCAGTCATATGCCTCGAAGCGCCGCTATCTACAATCCAGGTGTTATTTGCAGGTACCCTGGTTCCCTGCATATCACATTAAGAGAATTAATTGATAATGGGAACCCACGCCCGAACGGCAGGAGGTTGTCCATTAACACCCATAGCTTGAAATTCCATCCATTTCCTATTTGAGTCAGGAGGAATCTCATCATTTGAAACCATAAACTTAGTAAATTTGGAAGGAGAGGTGTCACGCTTTTGGTGGCTGACATTCCTCTCTGAATCTGAGTGATTCATCCGTGGTTTGATTCGTGAAAAATATTTCCTACGACTTGCTTTTTGTGAGGGTGACCTCATCTTTGGTTCAAAAGGTTTTTCCTGATCACAAGACCCGGTTACATTTGCCTCAAAATTTCTTTTTGGAATTTTACCTTTCACAGGTGAAACAGATCTATTGAAATTCTTTCTCTTAGAATCTCCATAAACAACATTTGTCTTAAACCTCTTATCACGACTTTCATTACTTACAGGTGAATTTGTTCTATGAACATAAGATGATCTAAAATTATCATGTGTCAAGTCAATTTTATGTCTAGTGGAATGAACTCTTCTAGGACAATAAGCAGTAATGTGTCCAAAGACAACACAATTAAAACATTGACGAAACTCCCTATGTCCTCTAAATTGATACACGTTATTAGAGTTTGAAGATGAAGGGTCTTCTGTTCTTACGAACACAGGAGAATCATTTGATTTTTCTCTTGGAACAGTCTTAGGGGTAACAGGAGGAACAGGTCTGTCAACAAATCTAGGATTTTTTAAAATTTTAACAGGACCTTTTGGTGTTATTACCTTACTTCTCTTAGAATTATTCCTAAACCAGTTTTCCTATCTTCCTCATGATCTAAAGCACCTTCAGCGGTATCATCAGAAGTTGTATTCTTAGTTGAGCTACATTTTTTATTCTTTTCAACATAATCTTCATAACTAGGAGGAATACAGTCTTCTGGTCGACCGTCAACTACATTTGCATTATCAAATTTGTTTTGAAAAGGTGGAGATGCAGACTTATATCCAATACCTTTACCCTTGGTGTCATTAATTTCCACCATTAATGCATTCTATTGTGACGCACTTGCCCAACATTTCATTTTTATTGAAATAGCTTCTAAATCAGCTTTAACGCATTTATTTTCTTTCTTTAGTTCATTGATTGTGTCAACACATTTAATTAAAGCTTGATTTATGTCAAAGTTATAACATTTAAGATCGTGAAGTTGCTTTTAATAAACTTTGATCTGCTCTTTCAACTCGTTTTCAACCTTAGTGGTCACAAGGTTTGCTTGACATTTATCTTTCATCTCCGCATAAGCCTTGGTTAAATTATCTATTGTTATTTTAGATTCAACACATTTAACACATTCATTATCAGTAGATGGATAAGAAGATACCCGTTGAGCACTATTTGACGGAGAAGTCTCAGCCATAAATGCAAAGTAGTCTGTCTTCTTCCCATCATCGTACCCATCTTCTGATTTTGACGAGTCTGTAAGAAACTCTGATGTATCAGTATCTTTACCTAATTGAATCTGTTCAAGTCTATCCCAAATATCCTTAGCTCTTGTCAAACCAGAAACGTTTTCAAGATCATTTTCTGATAAGCACATCTTTAGTAAGTCTACTGCTTGTTTGTTCAATGATTCAAAATTAGTTTGATTAAGTCCAGTATGATCAGTTTTAACTTCAACCTCTGAGTCTGACTTCTTGTCTGATTCATCATCTTCTGAATTTACACTCTCAAGATCTGAACCTTCACCCATAAGAACTAACATTTGCAACTCTACGGCAATCATTCTACCCCATTCATCTAGTTCCTTGTCAGCATCAAATAAGGTTTCTTCATGTTGATCAGCTTCTAGACTATCTTCAAACACTGAGGTATCACCATATTTACTCTTCCAACTGTTAAAATAATAGTCCTCTGACGATGTTGGTGAAACACTTCCAGATTCAGGTGTACGAGGAACTGAATCACGTGCCTTCTTGAATTTGTCTTTAACCTGTTTTCGAATCTTCTCCTTCCGAATGGTTCGAGACAACTCTTCAGCTCTTTCAGCATGAGCAGTCAGCTTCTCAATTAAACTTCGATCAGTGACAAAGTCTTCTTCTACTTCAGTGATCTTAGCCATGTTAGCTTTGGGTTGTTGATCATCTACATTCAATTTGATAGACCAGTCATCACCATCTCCATGAATGACAACCAAAGCTTTGTTAGGATTCTCAGCTGTTTCTGCTTCATTTACTTTATCAGTAATGTAGATCTCACGCTTTGTTGTTTGACTCTGAGAATTATAGTTCTGATTCTTGAAAGGATTTCGATTACCCTGCTTCTTCTGTTTTGTACACTGTCTTGAAAAATGACCTAATTCTTCACAGTTGTAACAGGTAACGGTATTCATATCAAATCCCAGTTTTGTATCTTTAGTCAGACTGATCAGTTTTCCAGTTCACTCTTCGTAATCTCTAGCTCTTCTCACAAATTTGCCATACCGCACATAATATCCATCTTTTCTGCTTCATTCTTATCAAGTTGATGATAATCTTCAGTTGTTAGATGAATGTTACCCACACGATCATCAAGATAACTATCATAAGAGTTAACAAGGCTTGATAGTAAAGCTATATATTCACTAATCTTTTCTAAAAGACAAACTTTCATTACATCGAAAGTTGACAGCATGCATACCATTTCCTCATGTTCTCAATCTTAAGTGCAGATAGAACATCTGATGCAGTCGATGTAGATGACTCTGTAGTATTGGATGTAGGCTGTGATTGAGTGTTGAGTGAACATGGTGAAACTTGTGGTGGATACGAAGGTTGTTGAACATTCGAACTGCTGACATTCAAACCATACATATTCTGATTGTTCGTAGCAAAAGTAGTTTGAAATGCTGCATGATCTGATTTAGCAGGTGTAAAACCATTGGGACAATACATTTTGGTGTCTTGAACTTGTTTAGACCTCTTAACTTTGTTTAAAAAATCTAATTCTTCTTCTTGAAGTCTTGCGATAAACGAGTTCACTGTAGCAGTAGCGAGTTCTCCACTGCTCTTCATCGTTAATACGAAACCATTCAATTCTAACGGTAATGCTCCAGCTAGACATGTTACTTTATCTTTCTCAGCAATGGTTACATCATGCTTGTGTATTTCAGCTAGCAAATGATGGTATCTTTCAACCAATTCTTTAATAGATTCTCTAACTTGCTAGTGAAAACGATCAAACTCAGCTTTCAACTCTAATCCTTTTCTAGCTCTATAAGCTGTATTTCCTTCATTGAAAGTACGGAGTGCTTCCCAAATCTTGAACGAATTATCATGACATAGGAATTGACGGAAAATCGGACCATCAAGAGCACTTTTCAAGTTACAGTACATCTTCTTCTCCAAGTTATACTCTTCACATTCTTCAGATGGCATATTATGCAAAGTAAACAACTCATTCATAATAGTTGAATGTGGCCATTGAAATTCGATTTCAATGTACTTCCAAAGCTTCGTGTCCTGACCATCAAACCAAATTTTAAATCTTGACTTCCAAGTAGAGTAGTTATCCATATTCATCAATCTTGGACATTTCGTACCACTCCCGGATTCACTCTGAGCAAGGAGTAATTGTTGAGTCATATCCGTGATACTCTGAACTAACGATGCAGATAATGCATAATCGTTCAAATTAAACAGCTTGACAATCTTACCAAACAGGTAAACCATGCGGTTCAGAAATCTCAGGCGTACGAGTCACAATCTCAAATGTACGTGTCACAAACTCAGTCATACGTGTCACAACTTAGTCGTACATATGAGCTTAACAACCAAAAGAATCAACACTAAACCTCAAACGTGCGAGTAAGGATCAACCGTATGATCACTCGTACGTGTCACTGCCAATCGTATGATCACTCGTGTGATCAGACTATAGTCACTTAACCTAACTAAGGTTATGCTAAACCATGCGGATGAGTTCACGAGTGAGGATCAGTCGCGCGAGTGAGGATTTTTCACTGACCCACTCGTGTGACCTGCTGTTTAACCTAAATCACTCAAAAACCCTAGAAAATGATGTTAAACCACAATTTCTTCGTCCATAAGCTGAATTAGCACTAAACTAACCTAAACGCACTCTCTAATTACAATTACACACGTAAAGATGATTACTTTTTTTTTTATCTAAATCACTCTAAACTCAAAAACCTAAAATAATACTCTTTAATCACCAAAAATCACTAGGATGATGTTGAAATCACAACCAACGCTCTGATACCAATGATGAAACATGACTAGGAACTTCGAAATCAACAGGTTTAACTCACACAAAGGCGGAATTAGTGAATCAAACCCTCTAGTGAATATGGAAATGCTTTTTGGGATTAATTTAGTCAAACCACAATAATGATTGAGTGATTAGATTAACACCTAGAGCTATTATTCACCTTTTGCAAGGATTTGGGCTGAGAGAGAATCAGACTGGTTACCAGGTCTGAGTAAATGTGTGTAATGAGTGGCTTAACCTAAAATGAAGAACATAACACTTATATACCTCAGCTATTGAGTCAACCGCGCGTGTCAAGTCTCACTCGTACGAGTGGACAACCTCAACTGTACGGTTGATCACTCACTCATGTATGTGTAAACAAATTAGGTTTGTGACTCAACTCAGCATACTCGTGCGTATGAGCTTGTCATCCTTACGAGTGACGCTTCACTCGTACGTTTGACTGAGTCTAAGATAGTTAGACTTCCATATCGTGTTCCTGCAGTACCTGTAAACGCATGTAAACACAGATAGGATAACAACGAGCGATCATGGTAACCCACAAACTGAAGTACTAATCACAAACGTGCGATAGATGTCTAGGGACTTTCATAAAATGCACTAACAAAGTTTTGGGTGTTAGCTGACCTTAAAACTTGGGCGATGAAAGGACCCGTTCATATCGATTATAAACGATTCACAATAGTTGATTACATTGCGAGGTACTGACCTCTATATGATACATTTTACAAACATCGCATTCTTTTTAAAAGACAAACTTTCATTTCAATGAAAGTTTACAAATATGCATATCAATGATATTATCATGTTTCCCAAATATAATTGACTAATCTGCCGTTTATCTATTAAGAATCTTTTTGGACTCAAATGATTTGAATGCAACGTCTTTTGAAATATGCCATGAATGACTCCAAATAATATCTTTAAAGTGAGCAATTGCACAGCGGAAGATTTCTTTCATACCTGAGAATAAACATGCTTAAAATTGTCAACCAAAAGGTTGGTGAGTTCATTAGTTTATCATAAACATTCATTTCCATCATTTTAATAGACCACAAGATTTCAAATATTTAATCGCACACGTAACCCGTGTAAAAACATGATACACATAACCTGTGTATAAAAATCATTCATATGGTGAACACCTGGTAACCGACATTAATAAAATGCATTTAGAAAATCCCCATCATTCCGGGAGTCTCATCGGACATGATAAAATCGAAGTACTAAAGCATCCGTAGCCCGGATGGGGTTTGTTAGGTCCAATAGATCTATCTTTAGGATTCACGTCAATTAGGGTTTCTGTTCCCTAATTCTTAGATTACCAGACAAAAAGGGTGATATCCGGTATAATAATTCAGCCATAGAATGTAGTTTCAATTACTTGTGTCTATTTCGTAAAATAATTATAAAATCAGCGCATGTATTCTCAGTCCCAAAAATATTTATTGCAAAAGCATTTAAAAAGAGAGCAAATGAAACTCACGATACATTATTTTGTAGTAAAAATATTCATACGACGAAACTGAATAATGCAGGGTTGGCCTCGGATTCACGAACCTATATTAGTTACGTATGTATTAAAACATGTAACAAATTTATATATATACACTTATAATTATATGTAAACAAGTATGTATAATTATATTATTAATATACTTTTTATATTAATAACATATATGTTATATTAATAATAAGTTCTATATATATAAAGTAGTTAATATATATTTCCAAAATTACATTTATTAATATAAATACTTTCTTTTTAAAATAGTTTAATCATGAAATTTAATTCAATATAATATAATAATAAAAATTTCTATTAAAGTTTATATATATGATAAAAACATATATTTAAATGTTAAGTAATATAATTTAATTAATATTATTTTAATGAAGGAAATATAGTGATATGTACTATTAATATAATTATATTATACATAGTAAATATATTTATATGTATCAAATATTTATTTGGTAAAATAATATTAATAATATCCATAATGAATAAAAGTTGTATTATTTTATATAATAATAATTATTTTGATAATAACAATAATTATATTTACAATGATAATAATAATTTTGATGGTAAATAATAATTATTTGTAGTAATACTAATATCATAATCATAATAATTATAATATTAATGATAAAAATGTTATGATCATATAAATGATTATAATAATACAAATAATGTTAATAAAAATAAAAATGATAATAATGATAATTTTAATAAAACGATAGTTTTAAATTCCATATTTTTAATAATAATATATTCTAATAAAATGATAATTTTTAATAATAATAATTTTTAATAGAATGATAGTTTTAATAACAATGATAAATTTTAAATGATGATAATAATGATGCTTAAGTAATAATGATAATTATAATTTTTAATATTAGTGTAAATTGTCTTAATAATAATATTTATTAAATATACTAATTATCATAACAATAATAATATTTTATAAAAATAATAATTCTATCAAAAATGATAATTTTTAATAATAATAATCCTAGTATGATAATAATAATATTTTATAATAAAAATGATGTTTCTATTAAAAATGATAATTTTAATAAAAGTGATAATTTTAATATTAATGCTACTCTTAATAATAATAATAATAATAATGATATAATATAATAAAATAATAGTTTTTATAAAGATGTTTATTTTTAATACTAACGATAATGTCAGTAATAATATCAATGATAATAATTATAATAATTATTTTTAATAATAATACTAAAATTAATGATAATGTTAATAATAATAATTATTATTAGATAGTAATAATAATAATAACGATAACAATAGCAACAATATTAATAATAATAATAATAATAATAATAATAATAATAATAATAATAATGATAATAATAATAATAAATATAATAATAATAATAATAAAAGTGAAGAGAGTTATACCATCCTAATCTCATTGCCATTGACCCGCTATCCTCATTGTACCCATAACATCCTTATCTAACCCATAACTCCAAAACTATAACCCATTATTTCCTTAGCTCTAATCCATTTGAACACCCGTTTTCAAAATACGCGAGCAAAACTTCGTCGTAGTATTTTATGTAATTATAATACTAATAATAATTCTAATACTATTGATAATAATAATAATAATATAATAATAATAATAATAATAATAATAATAATAATAATAATAATAATAATAATAATAATAATAATAATAATAATAATAATAATAATAATAATAATATAAATATGTCTATAGATACAAGAGAGATTGAGAGATTGAAGATGGAATGGATTCAGTCGAACAATCGAGCTTTTATAGAACCAATCCTGGACCCATCAGCTCCTCGATAGCGGAGGTTATAGGGGAGATTGTGCCGCGATCACGGCCCTTGTCTAGCCAGCTAACAGCCAATTATTCAATGGCTACCAATAGTTTAATTATATATATATATATATATATATATATATATATATATATATATATATATATATATATATATATATATATATATATATATATATATATATATATATATATATAAAATTTATATAATTATATATATATATTATATTATATTCTCGTGCATAGTTAACTCGTAACTTTTGTTCCAATGACTCGTACGTTGTCACTCGACTAATGTCCCGGTTCTGGTTTTTCGAACGACGTTTCGTACGCTTTGAAAACTAGCACTTTACGTTTCGCGACGTGTACCTTTATTAATAATTAGACTTAACCATTGATAGACTATATTACTCAAAGTATAACTTATACATTTGAGTATTTTGGTCATTTGCTTCATTAAATCATCGTCTTGTTATTTAACAATATATATAATAACATTATATCAAATCAAATCGTTTTATGACTAAGTTAATATTATATTTTATCTCTTTGTAAATTATATATCTTTATTTAAAAATATAAATTTGTACATATTATATATAATTGAAATATTTATTTAATAATATAATATTTTAGTTTTTCAAAAGTAATTATATTTCAAAGTTCGTTTATAATCGTTTAAGTAATAGAAAATATTATGTCATATTACGTTTACATTTTTAAATCCATATATATATATATATATATATATATATATATATATATATATATATATATATATATATATATATATATATATATATATATATATATATATATATATATATATATATATATTTGTAATTTATAATACAAAGCTCTAATCAAGTTCTTCAAAATTCATAAGCAAATTATCTTATAAAATGTTTTAATAATAAAGTTCTAAAAACGTTTTTGTACATTTGAAACAAAATCAAATAAATATGATAATTTTGTTTTCCAAACTAAATATATTTAAGAATCATTTTGTTAAAAGGTTAAAATAATGGAAATCGTTATATCATAAAAGGTTTTAGAAAAGAAATAAAATTATATATACTCATAGTAGGTTTCAAGTTTTTTTTTTTAAATTTCAGTTTGTTGGTGAAGCGTGGGATAAAGTCCAAAGGTTAAATAAACGTATGAAATCATGTTAATGTAAAATGTCAATTTACTTAACTTGTCGGTACCTAACATCTAAGTTATTTACATCCCATGTTCTTACTTTCTTATTAATTAAATTGAAACCTAAAATAGTTATCTTATCAAAGTCACGAGGAAAAATACTGTAAACATGAATTGGAAATCAAACAGGAATCTCCACTAACCCTTGTCTAGTTCCCATTAATTGACACATTTGTTCTTATTTGTAAATTACCTTACCATTTTCCGAATATTGATAAAAAGGAAAGATTTCTTAAATTACAGTGGACCTCTCAACAGAGACCCGTAATCATATCACAAGGAATCTTGATAATTCAATCATTTGATATTATCTTTTAATTCCATCAATAATAATATTGAAACAAATACGTTCATGTAAAGTATTATACATCTAATACTTTGTTAATGAATATAACTATATATTATATATACATATCTATATACACATAAATGTTCGTGAATCGTCGAGCACAGTCAAAGGGTAATTTATTACATGAATATAGTTCCAAAATTTTTGAGACTCAACATTACAGACTTTGCTTATCATGTCGAAATCATATAAAGATTAAGTTTAAATTTGGTTGGAATTTTCCAGGTTGTTACAGGCGAGTGTTAGACTAAGATTAGGGAATTGTGAGTAGTGTTCCATGGGTTATCTATAGATAACAGGGAAACCCCTGACTTAAATGGGGGTTGATATTCGGTAGTTGTTTGGACCTGAAGACAAAGCCGAGTGTAGAACCATGTTTGGAATTGTGACCAGTATGTTGTAAGACCCGAAGCGAGAATGTACATAATGTATATATAATAAAAAGTTGCGGGAATCAGTTCGTGTTTTGGGCCGCGGGGCGGCGTGTTGGGTCGCAGCGCGGCTACGCGCTGTAAGTGATACATTGTTTTAATTTATATTTAAAGGAGGGTATTATGAACTTTTCACATGTGGCCTAATTTAAGGCTACCAAAAAGGCTGATGGGGCTCATTTACCCCATTCACCAACCTTATCTTCATCTTTTTCAATTAGAGAGAGAGTAAAGAGAGAAAGGAGATTTGTGAAGCTTTTCAAGTGGGTTTTGCTATATCGAGTTCAATCTTACGTGTTTCTACCTACTAACATCTCTTTGTGTGTGGTGGTAAGTCTTTAACTCGAATTTTGTGAATTAATTGTGTCTGATGTTCATAAGTGAGACTTGCACATGTTTAAACCCTAGATTGTGCAAAATTGGGGGTTTATGGATTGGTTGAAGGTGTAAGAAGCCTAATATTGGTGATTTTAAGTTAGTTGATGAAATTGCTAGTGTTATGAACTAAAACGTGTTAAGTCCACTAATGAACTTGATTAACTAGTGAAATTGGTGTATGAGACTCATAAGTTAGTGTTTGACCCATTGTTAGGTCAAAATGAGTTTTTTGTTAAAAGTGCACTAGCAAGAACTTAATGACCAAATGAAGTATAATTGGGTGAATTAGAGCCATGTCACTAGCCTTAGTGATTATTGATGGTTTAAGCCTAAGGGTGGCATTATGAGTGCAATTGGTGAACATTTGCGCTAAGTGTCTATTTGGGCGGGTTGAAAGTTCCATTTAGATATGTGTTGATTTATGTTAATGTAATAGGTGAATTGCATTGACGGTTTAGGAGATTATTTTGCTTACTTTCACTCTTCGTTTAAAAGGTGAGTGGAATAATTACATGTGTATGTATATAATGTATTCACTAATGTGGGATGAGATGTGGGATTAAAGTTCGGGCGTGCGATACCACATCGTGATGGCATGTGATATGGGTTTAAAGTTCGGGCATTCGATACCATGTCATCATGTGTGCAGGCGTAAGTGTGGGTTTAAAGTTTGGGCTTTCGATACCTCATTTTACGTGACAGGTGGGTTTAAAGTTCGGGCGTACGATACCACCCCGGGGTTAGTGATGTGACGACCCGGAAAATTTCGATTTATTTTAAATCAAATTCTCGATATGATTTCATAAATCTGACATGATAAGCAAAGTATGTAATTTTGAGTCTCAAAATTTTTGAACTATTTTCATGTAACTTCGACCAATTCTGACGATTCACGAACATATAATTGTAAATAAATTTGTATGTATTTAAATATATGAATATATAATAAGAATTTTTAATATAATTTGAAATATTATATGATTTAATTATTAGATTTTATTATGTAAAATAAAATAAAATATGTTATTATAATAATTATTATTTAATATATATCAATATATATAATTGAAGTATATTAAATATATATGTATATGATTTTAAATTTATTTTGTAATCGACAGTAACACTTAATTGTCATTTGATCGATATTAAACGAGTTAAAAAGGAACATATGTGATTTTAAAAATAAACGGTGATCCGAAAATGAGTTATATAAATTATAGGCTTATTAAAAATGTATTTAGGCGTTATTTGTTAAATTTTAGAACTTTTTATATTTTACCTGGGATCGAGCGCGGATAGTTGATTTAATTTATATTTAATAATTTTAAACAATTAATGACTTTTTTTTAAATAATGATTAGAATAAATAAAGATAATTAATATAAAAATTTGGGATTTTTTTTCCGAATACTTTTATCCACCACTAATTAATAACGGAGTACGATATAGCACTCCGTAAAAATTGTCGGTATATAAATCCAAATAAGGGGTGGCTAGTTATTTTAACATGTTTTAAAAATTGTGTGATTCATATTAATCTATACTATTTTCAACTTTCCAGTACAATAATTATCTATCTAATTCTCCCACTTGTTTTATCATTGCATCTGTGAAATTAAGAATTGGATTACTTGAGATTGTTACTGTATTACTATTTTGCTTTTGATTTTCTTCCTCAATTATTTCATCATCTCTCTTATATATACATACATATATATACAAGATAGATAGAACCCGAGTACCATTCCCATCTCAAACATGTTTCTGTTTTCGGTCGAGATCAACACTCAACACCCATGGCCGCCCTACACCACCACCATCACCACTCTCTTCAACCTCTCACCATCACCATTTGCTTTTCAATCAAGAACACCCACCAAAACTAAAACCCACCATCACCTTACTCTCTCTTCTCTCTCTAACTCTCTTTCTCTGCAAACGTAAACCTTCATCGGATCACACCAACCACCATTCCACTGTCACTGTTAAACCACCTCGAAACCTACTGGTGCAGTTTAAATAATCACGAAACCCATTTGTTAATTTGGTCGAGCCTAGATACACGCCACCCCAAGACCCCAAACCCTAACGAACCACCTTATATCCCCCACCATAACCATTTTCTGTTTACTGTTTACTGCTTCTGCTACAGCCGACTGCTACTTCTTATTCGATCAACACCCACGACCCATGATGACTGCTGCTACTTCGAAGATAAACAAGAAGGATGATGCTACAGTAATTTGGCTAAAATATTATGCTGTCCTCGTGGAGTATACCCGTTACGTGTATTTTCATTCATAATATATTAGAGATACGCGTAGAGAGTACACGATCCGTGTATTTAACCACAAAATTACGCGATACGTGTGATACAAAACGTGATTCGCATAAGTTATATTTCCTATTATCGTTACTGTGCTGCTACGATTCGTGTTTCTATTGCTTACAGTGAGAAGGATGATGTATGATGATGGTAATGTGCATTAGAAAGACGATGATGAGATGATTATAAAATCATGAGGTATAAAGATGATGATGAATAGATTAATGGTGTACGTACAGGAAGATGATTATACCATTAATTAAGTGATGATGAGAATGTGATATAGATGATGATTATTATGATATGATGATGCTGTGAAGATGATGATGGGTGGCGAAGATGAGAATGGATGTCGATTAGTTTGTGGAAGAAAATGAAAACAGAAAACACGGGTTAAATATATTTAAGATACAAATACATTCAGAAAAGCATAAGCAGAGCATTGGTTTGGGCATTTGGTTAGGGAACGAGAGGTCACGGGTTCGAGCCCGTGCAGTGGCGTATTTTTTTTAAAAAGCCTATTCTTTGAGGTAGTTATTATTATTTTTATTATTATTATTACTATCATTAATATAACTTATATTATCATCATTATTATTATTATTAACATAAGTATTATTATTATTATTATTATTATTATTATTATTATTATTATTATTATTATTATTATTATTATTATTATTATTATTATTATTATTATTATTATTATTATATTAAATAAAGATTATTTATATAAAAATATTTAATACACATAACTTAACTATATTAATATTTTTATTTATTTAAAATATATAAAATGAATATATTTAATTAAATAATGAAACCTATAAATTATTAAATATAACAATTATATCACTAATAATAATATATAAATTTGTTCGATTACGATTATATGTTTTAATATATATAATTGATATAGGTTCGTGAATCCGAGGCCAATCCTGCATTATTCAGTTCCGTCATATGCATATTTACTATGAAATACAGTATTATGAGTTTCATTTGCTCCCCTTTTAAATGCTTTTGCAATATATATTTTTGGGACTGAGAATACATGCACTGCTTTTATAAATGTTTGACGAAATAGACACAAGTACTCAAAATTACATTCTATAGTTGGATTATTAGATCGAATATTGCCCCTTTTAGCTTGGTAGCATAAGAATTAGGGAAATGGCCCCTAATTGACGTGAATCCTAAAGATAGATCTATTGTGCCCAACAAGCCCCATCCGGGTTACGGATGCTTTAGTACTTCGATTTATCATATCCGATGAGAGTCCCGGAATGATGGGGATATTCTATATGCATCTTGTTAAGGTCGGTTACCAGGTGTTCATCATATGAATGGATTTTATATCAGTGAGCAGATTGCGAAATGCCTGTATGAAACGAAAATCTTGTGGTCTATTAAAATTATTGAAATGATTGTTTATGATAAACCTATGAACTCACCAACCTTTTGGTTGATACTTTTAAGCATGTTTATTCTCAGGTATTAAAGAAATCTTCCGCTGTGCATTTGCTCATATTAAAGATATTACTTGGAGTTGTTCATGGCATATTTCAAAAGACGTTGCATTCAAATAATTTGAGTTCAAAAATATTGTTAATAGATGAATGACAAATTAGTCAATTATATTTGGGAAACATGATAATATCATTGGTATGCATATTTGTAAACTTTCATTGAAATGAAAGTTTGTCTTTTAAAAAGAATGCAATGTTTGTAAAACGTAAATGTTGATGTATTCGTCCATATGGTTTCGGACTGGTCACAATAAGTGATATATGGCGTTGTACACTAATGGTTGTTGTGAACACCGATGGGCTTTCTTGAGCACCATTTCCTTGTACTATTGGTTAACCATGGTTATGTGTTGTATTATTATTAGCTTATTATATTGTATGGGTTATATGCTATTGATTGTGCTAGCTTGCGGTATTGAAGACTTTTAACTTTATACTTTGCGATGGTACGCTAATTAGATTGATAGCATGTATGCGGTAATTGTGCAAGTATTTGCAAGTATGTAGATTATATATGTAGATGTGTAATTATTGTATTCACTAAGCGTTTTGCTTACCCTTTCGTTGTTTACTCTTTTTAGGTTTCGATGTCGATAAGGGCAAGGCTAAGCTTGTGGACAAGGGATTTTCCCCTTATGATTATGATAGAAGATTGCTTTTGGAAGTTCGACCTAGATTTGGGTAGTTTAACCCCAAACACCATACTCGGGTCTTGTTTGGCATTTAAACTTGTCGGGTCGAAACTTATATTTTGGGTACTAATTAGGCGAATGTGGCCCGGTTGTAAAATTACTTAAATTGTGGGTGAAAACATGTAAACTTAATTTAACTATGTATTGGGAAGGTGATATCCCTCTCTCGATATGGATGAAATGGACGGTTTTATTTATGCGGTGTCGTCAGGCCGCAAGGCGTCAGAATCAGCTGCCAAGAGGGGGATCAATAGTTTTTTAAATTTATATTTAGCGGGACCTAAACCGTACTACTCCTTAAAAGGAGTAAGGGAAGTATGACCTAGGGTCATATTTTTAAGATATCAGTAGAATCGAACCTATAATTAAAGCTTAAGATAATTCTAAAGTGAAGGAGTAGCGTGATATACCTAATTTTTGGGTTTTCTAGTTTATAAGATAAAGTAAAGTAAATGCGATAAAATTTGTACTTAGGATAAGGTTAAAACAAGTGCATACTATGATTTCATCAGTTACTTTGCCGAGATTATGGAATGCTGGCTCATGAATAGGTAGTGACCTTGTGCACATTACACTGGTCCTAAACGCCCCTGTCATAAGACATGTCACTGGGTAATGCATTAGGCTTGAAGATTCTGAATAGACAGCAACTTCCCTTAACCCCGACGCCCATGCAGTCTGACTACAGGCGTACACGTTCAGACGGCTCATCCAAAAGAGCGACTCGGTTGGGTGACGTATTAACATTCCACAAAGGTCTAAAATTTCTTAAGCATAATAGAATACAGGGTTTGCCATATTCGAGAGGCGTTATATGTGTAAATAGAAGTGAATTTTGCCTGCAAACGGGTGGCAGGCCATTTGGCAAGCCGTTTGGCAAGCCGTTTAAGGGCCCGTTTGCAATGGTGGCCCGTTTTTTATGCCCGTTTGCTTGGCCCATTTGGAAAGCCGTTTTCCATTGTGGCAGGCCGTTTGGCAAGCCGTTTTCCATTGTGGCAGGCCCGTTTGGCAAGTTGTTTGGCCTGCCCTGGTTTGCTGAATTCACTGGATCGTAACTTGATTTCCTTGATCGTAGCTTGGTTTCTTGTCTTTCACCGTTTTCGCTCTAGAATCTTCGTTTTAGCTTCGATTCTCTTGATTCTTTTTGGACTATCTTCGTTATTACTTGATCTGCAATTTTAACCAATAAAGCGGGCATTTTGGCGATAAAGCTCAGAACTTTATTGTTTTTTGGCCTTAATACCGGGGTGAAAACGTGACTTTTTAGCCGATATCAAATATCCCACACTTAGACTTTGCTTGCCCTTAAGCAAACTTCTCATTTTTACTTTAAGAAATCTTTTCGTAGTTTCTTTTTTAATAGGTTGAGCGGTTAGCTTTTTATTATAAGAGAAAAAATTAAGGTGAGTTATCTATGTTAGGGTTGAAACTATCTCTGCAAGCATGCGAGGAGGTTACATGACTTAGGCTAACTTTCATGGGTCACTCAAACCACAAAAGTGTTTAGGGTTCCCTATAGATCTAAGAAATGAATTCACTCATAGCCAGTCATGTGCACCTATCGTCATAGACTTAATAAAGACTCAAATCCTTGCTACTAATGTAAAAACGGTAGTAACCATAGCTTCTAGGTCATTTGTCAATGATGGGAAGGAATTTTGGAGTGATGGTGAAGTTGTTTTTTAAGAGGCGAGAAAAGGGTAATGTAGTCTATTAAAGACTTTTATTCGGAATTTTGGAATACATATGATAGATAGGAGTGCTGATATTTGAGAAGCACTTTTGAACTTTTCTCTTTTGGAGTGATAAGCATTTGCGGTCGAGTTCTTCTTCGGAGTTTCTCTTTATAAGTTCTGCTCCATTTTTCAGAACTTTTGAAAATACACATTTTTTTTTCGAGAAACTTTCTGCCGGTAAACTTTTTCAAGACTTTTGCCATGATACTTGAGAGGCTTATAACATTGAGTTTTCGGAAGGAATCTCATTTTCGGGATTTTTAAATATGACGTGGATGAGGGTTTTAATGTGGTACAAGTGGTGAAGATGTGAAAGGCTTATTTTGATAAATGCCTAGCTCTTCTGATTATACACGAATCACATTTCGTTACTTGGAAATGCAAATGTAAAGTAAGTTCTAATTCTGAGTACAGACATCGGCACTCTCAACGGAAATAGCGAAGCATTGAAGATGAATGCTGGTTTTATTTAGGTACCTCACCATAATCAATTTGGGTTGATAATACCTAGTCATGCAATGTTCTATTAGAGATTCGGTTTGTCCCAACACGATTTCTACCTTACTCAAGCCTTAATTTTATTTACAATTGTTTCTGGTTTTCGAAAGTACTTTTTCAGAAAGGCTTTCTCGTGTTAATTTTTTTTGATATTTGGATTAAGAACTTGAATCTTTGTAATGGGTTATTTTAATATAGCATAAAAAGATTATATCAACATCCCACACTTAGACGAACATTGTCCTCAATGTTCCTAGTGTATCCTACACTTAGAAGTTTTAGTTAAGATTTGGAAATATTTGTCTAGTGTTTATTTGAGTTGGAATCCCACACTTAGTGATAAGCTAGGATGTGGCATAATTAAAAGTTGAGCAAATAACGAGGAGAAAGGAGTACCCCTAGCAGATGGTTGTGGTTGCTTGTGAAGAAACTGGCTGGCTTGTAATCTTGGAAGTTACGTCCTTTATTGCATGTGTTGCCTCTCGAGAAGCACTTTTGATGCCTAAAAAGTAGACATTCCCCTCTGGTAGTTGTAATCTTGGTCTTCTCGAGGGAATGTGAGTCTTGGTGGATATATCCAGAGAAAGTGTCGGACCAAAGTGGTAGTAGATCCGGCACTTCCCTTGAAGATCTTTTAAAAGATAGCTAATGTGCAGTTTCAGCTCGTGACAAATCTTGAAGTCCGATGAGAATATGATCTACGGCCCTGCTGATTGACCCATAAATGTCAATCATTGAGGCCGTGATGGTGGTGATTATTTCTCTGATAGGATGTTCGTTTCGGAGGTCTTCAAATAGTGTAAGAAATTGTATCTTCAGTATCTCAAAATCTTCGGAACGTTGATCTCCACAGTAGGAGTCTGTAGCTTTATATAGATTGGTCAAGAGGCGAAGCTAAAAAGATGTGAAAAGCAATCCTGACCCAAGCATTAATGTCACCATCTTTGAGTATATCTCCCGACATCCAGCTTTAAATATGAAACTAGGATCTGTGGATTCGTGGAATATACGTGCTATCTGCTTTGTAACATAGGTGGCAATGTTGACTCGGTCTGGTTCAAGATGAGAAAATGAATTATTGCATCTTACTTCTTCTGCTACTACATCTCGTAACTCTTTGATAATCAGATCAGTGTGGTGATCAATTGTTACATAAATCACTAGCCTGTCTGGTGTGCTTTCGAAATTATCTCTTTCTAAGAGAGCGAAGAAGCTGTGAATATCTTCGATCATTTGCAAATCAGAGTGATAGGTTGGGCGTCTGGTGGAAAGATCCATATGCTTCCGGATGAGAGTCAGTAGTGCTCGTTAGTTTGCTGAGAACGAATGTGCAGATCTAACCAAGGCGTTGTAAACCTTAGAGTAAATGATCTTCTGATCTTGACAAAATCATGTCTCGAGAATAGTGTGAACCACTAAATTGTGCTCTCATTGCCTTTCTTAAAGGTAGATATGATCGTGAAGAGTATTGATAAAGTCCTGAATGCGCTCTTCTAAGATTTCAACATTATTGTCTTCTCTCTATAGATAGAGGTCGTACTCATCTCGGATAGCCATGATCCGCTCTGTTAAGCGTAGTGTGAAATCAATTGTTGATTTACGGATGGCTTCGAGAATATCTTCAAACTCATCGGTGTCATTGATGAAAGTTATCATGTCGGCGTGATTAGATATGACCGGAATCCTATCTTAAGAAGAGTCTGGCTCCTCCTAATCTGGTTCGGGTGGAGAATATGAGTCATCTAGAATGTCTTCATGTTGCTCTTCCTCCTCATCATTGGTATAGTATTCTTCTGTGGATTCGTCTGATGAACGGGCTTCTTCAGTATTCTGGTGCTTCACTTCGACACTTGCAGGGTCAATTTCTATATCTTTAACCTTCAACCTTATTAATTTTCTTCTTGAAACGAATGATTAAACTATGATCTTCTGTCTCGAGCCTCATTAATTCATCGTGACGTTCTAAGCTTAGAGAGGGTATTACCGCAGTTTCTTTTACGTCTCCCATTTCCTCTTCCTCCTCAGATTCTTCCTCTTCCTCTATTTCTTCGCTGGGATCCTCTTCTTCCATTTCTGGGTCGTCAGCAGACTGTGATTTGACACCCATCTCAATATCATTAGCTGGTGGTGGAGACTCATCATCGAAAGTGACCCGTCTGGTGGAAATAGCAAACATCTCTGCCTGTCCAGAAAGATCGGTAGGTCGGTCAATTTTGAAGGTAACGCTCTCCCTATGTGATAGCAAGATCAAGGTTTGATTGTACACATCAATGACAGTCCTAGCCGTATTCATGAAAGGTCTCCCTAATACTATTGGTGTATGTAGGTCTTCCTTAATATCCATTACTACGGAATATGTAGGGTACAAGAATTTGTTGACTTTCATTAAGACATTCTCAACTATGCCCTTGGGATATCGAATTGTATGATCAGCAAGCTGGATTGTCATTTTAGTGGGTGAAAAGTCTCCTAATTCTAATCTCTTGTAGAGAGAATAGGGGATTAGGTTGATACTTCTCCTAAATTTGCTAGCGCATGAATGGTTTCAGACTGGTAGAAAAAACATGGGAAAATGAATCGGCTCGTATCTCCTAGCTTCTTTGGTAGAGAGTTTCTGAGTAATGCCGAGCAGTCTTCACTCAGTGGAATTTTGTTGGAATCTGGTATCCTTTCCTTTTTAGAGAGAAGTCTTCGAATGTATCTTTTCTGGTTGGGAACTTTAGACATGGTGTCCAAGAATCTTCCATCAAGTTTGTAAGTATCGAGCTTGGATGGTTCTTCCTGTTGCCTCCCAGGGTAAGTTATACGAACTGGAGTTGCAGTGGGCAGCTTCTGAGTATATGTCGACTTGTTCTTGAGCCTAGCTGACCTTCTCTGTGGTTCTTCCTTTGGGATTATGGATTCCATTTGCTTAGCTTCTTCTATGTGGGGATTTTGGATAGTATTACAATGTAATCTTCCTTGTGGTCGGGTTTCAAGGCATTGTGATAACTGTCCGAGCTGCGTTCCTAGACTTTTAAGTAGAGCCAATTGATTTCTCATTAGTATCTACGTATGATCTTGTCTAGATGCAGTTCTTTGATTTAGCTGTTGTTGTCCTTGATTGAACTGAGTCAACTGATCATCAGTACCAAGAGTAGGGTTGGTTACTTTCGTAATTTGGGTGGTTAGGGAATTTTCCTCAGCTGGTGGACCAGTGAGTGGAAGTGGTTGATCGTAGGTCAATTGAGATTGTTGGGGGTGGATAAGGTAGGTAACGAGAGCGAAAAGGCTGGTTGTTTCGTTGTGTAACACCCCGTTTTCCTGTACGTATCGAAAGGTACCTACTTAATCATTTGTACGTCTATAACTCGTTAGCTTATGCATAAATGTATGAATATATGTGTGTGTGTGTATATATATATATATATATATATATATATATATATATATATATATATATATATATATATATATATATATGTATATGTATACTTGATAATGTGTGCATATATATATAAGTTTAAACATGGGTTTTGTTAGCATTAAGTCTTGTGAGACTATTGTGGAAGGCTAGGGGAATATAGGAAGTGGGTTTGGATTGTACAAATTTAATAACATCAAAAATTGTTTAAGGTGGACAAGCTGTCCAGATGCAGCCTTAAGCCGCGCCACGGCAAATGGGTCCACGCCGCGGCATATCAAGCGAACCAGGATCAGGAAGTGGGTTAAGGAGGGCCTATTTTCCCTTTATGTGTCGCGCCGCGACGATTAATTCCGCGCCGCGACAGTTCTGCTGAACTGGTGTCGGACTTAGCTCAATTTAAGGGATTTTAAGGGGCAAAATGGTAAATTGACATGTGGATCTGATGGGAGCATTAACTCTCCACCACATATTCATTTAATTCATTTTCTTTATCTCTTTTCTCTCCATTTTCTCTCCCAAAACTTAAAACTCATTTGGATTAAAAGTGAGATTTGAGAGTGAAGGATTGAGGGTTGATCTTTGGAGCAAGAATTAAAGTTGTTCTTTGCGTCTCTAGCTACGCGTTGGTAGTCTCGGTAAGTTCTAACTCTATGTTTCAAGTTTTAATTAGTTATGCTAGGGTTTTGGTTCATTTGAAACTTATGTGACCCACTTGGGGTTAAAATGGGCGAACTTGGGTTGTGTTGATGAAAGGAAACCCTAAGTAACTATAATCTAGGGTTTGGACTTAAGATTTGAAGTTGAAAGTGTTAAATGGGTTCTTTGTCACTAATACACTTGTTAATGATGATGAAAATAGTTAATGAACTAAGTATGACTAGTTTGTGAGTCAAAATGTTAAAATGAGTCAAAATGGGTAATGTTGACCTAGTTTGGGTGAGATGGGTATGAATTACCCTAGGTTGTGCTAGTTAATTTTAGTAGACTTTAAATCACTAGCTTTAGCGATTCAATATGAGTCTTGGCATTTAAGGACGTTTTTGGGTGTGGTTGAGTCATTTAATGTGATTTGGGTCATTAAATGCTCAAAGTGTAAGTAATGTGGTAAATGCCATTAGTTGTGTATTGAATGTGTACCTATGTATTAGGTACTTTGCTCGAGGTATACGGAAGCATTTAAATCACCACCGAAGTGCTAAGGTGAGTGGAATAATTATATATGCATGTATATGATTTATTTACTTGTGGGGTATGGGTTAAAGTTCGATGTTGACGATACCATACCCTAGTGTATATTTGTGTTGTTGATGAGGGTTTAAAGTTTGTTGTTGACGATACCTCATACGTATGGAATTAAAGTTCGATGTTGACGATGCCATACGATTATTGTAGTGACGTAGATGAGGGTTTAAAGTTCGTTATTGACGATACCTCATATGTGGGTTTAAAGTTCGGTGTTGACGATACCACATTAATATAGGCGAATGGGATTTAAGTTCGATGTTGACGATACCATTCGTTGGGCTAGCCTTGAGATCTTGAGTACTACGGATGTTGTGAACATCATCGTTATACTTGTGTTTTAGCATATTTTATTGTTGTGTTATAAGCTATTGTTATATTAGCCTTGTTATCGTGATACTTAGCGTTATACATGTGAGAGGTATGCTAATTAGGTAACTAGTATGTATGCGGATTTGGTAAGTGTTTCCAAGTAAGTAGGTTACATATATGTATGTATAATTTTTGCACTCACTAAGCCTTGCTTACCCTCTCGTTGTTTACCATTTTATAGGTTCCGGCTTGGACAAGGGTAAGGGCATACGTTTGGACTAGTGGTCTCCCGCTTATGTTGTCGGGGGTGCTTTTGGTGTTAGCTTTTGAGGTTGGCCTAACGTTTTGGGTAGTTTAGCCCCAAACCATGCTCGAGGTCGTTTGGATTATAAACTATCCTTGTAGTGGGTCAAACTTGTATTAAACTTAATTAATGGCTTTCGTGCCTTTTGTAAACATTTAAATTGATGTACGTTTAAATGGAACTTGTGGAATGGTTATGGTTTACATATTTAATTGGCGCATAAATGTGTATTATAAAAAAAAATTTATCGTATGGAATACGGGTTGGGTTGTTTCAAGTGGTATCAGAGCATGGTCTAATGGATTTAGGCGACTTGAGATAGGTGCCTAGACTTGGGCTTTATTGTGTGAGCGCTTTATGCTGGACTTGTAGGACTTTGGGTCTAATCGGGAATTGTTAGTGCTTTGGTTTATGTGAACTAACATTGTGCTAATTGATTTGTGTTGTGTTTAGCAAGCATCGATCGAGATGGACGTTGTACTAGCAAGTTAATGCAACGTGCTCGCGTAACAATGATTAGCGACCATTGTTACGGGTGCAATTCGTGTCAAACAAGTAATGTACGACGATTGTCGAGCGAGATGGAGTAGTGTGGTGTACATGTATATTCTTACATGTTATGTCTTTTCGTTCTTTGTTTAATCTTTTCCGTTTTATAGAATGAAGACGAGAAACGGACACGATAATGATAACGGTGGTACGAGTGAGGATGTTGAACTCACGGCCAAGGTTGAGGCCATATTTAAAAAGTTAAAGACGGATTTTCTTGACGATGTCCGAAAGGTATTCCAAGAGTCGGTCGATGGACAAGTGACCGAAATGATCAACGATCGAATGAAAGCCGCAACAGAGGAGGCTTTAGAGGCTAGAAACATTTATCCTCGTAGCGAAGGGGGTAAAGGTAATGGTGGGGGTGGAAGGCGGGACTTCCACTACAAAAACTTCAAGGATACTCAACCTCCGATGTTTAATGGGGTGAGGGATCCATTGAAAAGCACTTGTTGGATTTCCGATATCGAGGGAGCTTTCCGTACTGTGGAATGTCCTCCCGAGAAGAAGACGAGATATGGGTCTAGCATGCTACGTGAAGAAGGCAAGTTGTGGTGGGACGACAAAATCAATTTATATGGTGAAGAGCAATACATGAGCTTGACATGGGAGGAGTTTAAGAAGTAATTCTTCCAAGAATACCGAACTTCTTCCGACCTTGATAGAATCCGGGACGAGTTGCATCATTTGCAACAAGGTTCGATGGACTTGGTTACTCTCAAGTCTACCTTTTTGGCAAAGACTCGCTTTTGCCTGGAATATGTTGGTGACGATCATAAGCTAATGAAAGATTTCTACCGTACCTTGAACAATGAGTTAAAGGGTAAGATTAGTCGGGGAATGTCTAAGACTTTTGAAGAGCTATTCGAGTTGGCTCGAGGTTTTGAACCGGAGGTTCCGAGAAAGAGTGATTTCACTTTTTCAAAAAGAAAGATTGAAGGTTCGAGTTATTCGAATTTTTCAAATAAAAAGAACAAGAACAAAAAGGGTTCCGAAAGTGTCAATAGTGGGAAGAAGGGCGCTACCGGTGGTTTTGGGAACTTTGTCCCTACTTGCTACAATTGTGGGGTACGTGGACATATGGCTCGAGATTGTCCAAAGCCAAATTCAACAAACAAGCTCACTTGTTTTAATTGCAACAAAGAAGGATACCGAAAGTCAGAGTGTCCTGATTTGAACAACGATAATGTTAAAAGGCAAGAGAAGGCGGCGGGTACGGCTCGAGGTCGAAACTATTTGATGACTAACGACGAAGCCAAGCAATCCAACAAAGTTGTCTCAGGTACATTCTTGGTTAATTCGAATCCGGCAAGGAATCTTTTTGATAGCGGTGCAAATTTGTAGTTTGTGTCTCCAAAATTTGTGCCTAAACTTGTAGATCGTTAGTTAAGTTAAGTCGTCCAGTAGAAGTCGAAATAGCGGACGGCAAGACGGTGCTAGTGGTTGATGTGTGTAAGAATTGTGATGTCGTTTTTGGTGCCGAAAACTTTAAAATTGATCTCATCCCTATGACTTTGGGCGATTTTGATATCGTTGTTGGTATGGATTGGCTCGATCGAAATAGAGCCGATATTGCATGCCATGAAAAGTTTATACGTGTGAAAACCCCAAGTGGGGGAGAGTTGATTATTCATGGCGATAGATGAAGAAGACTTGTGCCGATATGTTCTTTTGCACGGGCACATCGTTTTCTTGTTAGTGGTGGCTTGGATTTTCTTGCCCATGTTGTTGATAATCGCGATGAGCCGCCACCTATTCGTGAAATTCCGGTAGTTAGTGAATTCGAAGACGTTTTTCCGGATGAGTTACCGGGTGTTCCGGCGGTAAGACAAGTTGAATTTTGCATTGAGTTGGTTCCTGGAGCTACTCCCATTGCTAAAACTCCTTATCGTTTAGCACCAACGGAAATGCAAGAGTTGTTAAATCAAACCCAAGAGTTGCTCGATAAGGGTTTTATTCGACCGAGTGCTTCGCCGTGGGGCGCTCCGGTTTTATTCGTGAAAAAGAAGGATGGTAGTATGCGGATGTGCATCGACTACAGGGAGTTGAATAAAGTGACAATCAAGAATCGTTATCCACTGCCTAGGATCGACGATTTGTTTGATCAACTCCAAGGTGCGACGTATTTCTATAAGATCGACCTACGGTCCGGCTATCACCAAATGCGGGTCCGTGAGGAAGATATTGAGAAAACGGCTTTTCGAACGCGTTATGGGCATTTTGAGTTCGTTGTTATGCGTTTTGGTCTTACGAATGTACCGGCGGCATTCATGGATCTTATGAACCGAGTGTGCCAACCTATGTTGGACAAGTCGGTGATTGTGTTCATTGACGATATACTAGTCTACTCGAAAAGTATGAACGAGCATGAACGTCATTTACGTGAAGTATTGAAGATGTTATGAAAAGAGAAGTTGTATGCTAAGTTCTCCAAATGTGAATTTTGGCTAAGGGATTTTCAATTCCTTGGTCACATTGTGAACAAAGATGGCATTCAAGTAGATCCGGGGAGGATAGAGATAGTGAAGAGTTGGAGACAACCGACTATGCCTACGGAGGTCCGAATTTTTCTAGGAATGGCCGGTTATTATCGTTAGTTTATCCAAGACTTTTCTAAGATCGCTTCTTCGTTGACGAAATTAACAAGGAAGAACGCGAGGTTTAATTAGGAGAACGAGCAAGAAATTGCTTTTAAACTATTAAAAGAGAAGTTGTGTCAAGCTCCGGTGTTAGTTTTGCCGGAAGGAATGGAAGACATGACGGTTTATTGTGATGCTTCGTTAAATGGACTCGGGTGTGTTCTAATGCAAAGAGGTAAAGTCATTGCTTATGCCTCTCAACAATTAAAGGAACACGAGACGAGATATCCGACTCATGATCTCGAGTTGGCGGCGGTTGTGCATGCGTTGAAAATTTGGCGCCATTACTTTTATGGTGTCAAGTGTAGGATTTATTCGGATCATAAGAGTTTGAAACACCTCTTTAATCAGCGAGATTTGAATTATCGTCAATGTAGGTGGATGGATGTGGTGAAAGATTATGATTGTGAAATACTTTATCATCCGGGCAAGGCGAATGTGGTCGCGGATGCGTTAAGTCGAAAGAGTCATCACCCGGCATTACGATTGGGATTGTTACGTATGATTATTACTAACGATTTTCTTGAAAAACTCGGTGTGATTCAAATAGAGGCTTACGTTCACAACAAGCATGCGGAAAGAATTGTGGGACAATCGGAGTTCATTACTATGGGCTCGCGTGATTTGTTGTCTTTTCGAGGAAGAGTGTGGGTGCCTAAGATGGGTGATTACCGACAAGTGCTACTTGATGAAGCACATAAGTCAAAATATTCCATTCATCCGGGCGCGACGAAAATGTATCTTGATTTAAGGAAAGATTATTGGTGGCCGGGCATGAAACGTGATGTTGTGAAGTATGTTGAGCAATGCGTCACGTGTTTGCAAGTTAAGGCCGAGCACCAAAAGCCGTATGGTAAGTTACAACCATTAGAAATCCCGAAATGGAAATGGGAGCACATTACCATGGATTTCATCACGAAGTTACCTAAAACGGCAAGAACCCAATTTGATTCGATTTGGGTTATAGTTGATCGATTGACGAAGAGTGCTTTGTTTCTTCCCATTAAGGAAGCGATATCGTCGGAGACCTTGACTAAGTTGTTTATCAAGGAAGTCATCTCTCGACATGGTGTTCCTATATCGATTGTTTCGGATCGAGATACTCGTTTTACATCTCGATTTTGGGAAAAGTTTCATGAGGATATGGGTACACAATTGAAATTGAGCACGGCGTATCATCCTCAAATGGACGGTCAAACCGAACGTACGAATCAAACTTTGGAAGATATGTTACGCGCTTGCATTATCGATTTTGGTGGTAGTTGGGACGAGCACTTACCTTTTGTGGAATTCTCGTACAATAATAGTTATCATACTAGTGTTGGGATGCCACCTTATGAGATGCTTTATGGGCGTAGGTGTCGAACCCCGATTTGTTGGGGTGAAGTGGGACAAAAGGAAATCGGGAGTACCGATTTGGTTTTAGAGACGAATAGCAAGATTGATGTGATTCGAGAGCATTTGAAAAGGCTCAAGATAGGCAAAAATCTTATGCCGATAAACGTAGACGAACGATCGAATTTCAAGAAGGTGACATGGTGATGCTTAAGGTTTCGCCATGGAAAGGTATTATTCGATTCTGGAAACGAGGAAAGTTAGCTCCTCGGTTTATTGGGCCGTTTAAGGTTTTAGCACGTGTTGGTGAGGTCGCGTATCGTTTGGAATTGCCCGAAGAGCTTGCGGGGATCCATAATACATTTCATGTTTCCCACCTCCGTAAGTGTCTTGCGGATGAATCATCTTGGGTGCCATTAGACGAGATTGAGCTAAATAATAAGTTAGAGTATATCGAGGAACTGATTGCCATACTTGATGAGAAGGTCAAAAGGTTGAGACATAAAGAGGTTAGGACTTTTAAAGTTCAATGGCATCGTAGTAAGGGTTCTGAGTTTACTTGGGAGCCCGAAGAGTTTGTGTTGGGTTATCTTCCTTCTTGTCATGCGGCTTGGATCGCAAGGACGCGCTCCGATTCAAGTGGGGGAGAGTTGTAACACCCCGTTTTCCCGTACGTATCGAAAGCTACCTACTTAATCATTTGTACGTCTATAACTCGTTAGCTTTTGCGTAAATATACGAATATATGTGTATATATATATATATGTATATATATATGTATGCTTGATAATGTGTGCATATATATATATATATATATATATATATATATATATATATATATATATATATATATATATATATATATATATATATATATATATATAAGTTTAAACATGGGTTTTGTTAGCATTAAGTCTTGTGAGACTATTGTGGAACGCTAGGGGAATATAGGAAGCGGGTTTGGATTGTACAAATTTAATAACATCAAAAATTGTTTAAGGTGGTCAAGCTGTCCAGATGCAGCCTTAAGCCGCGCCGCGGCAAATGGGTCCGCGCCGCAGCATATCAAGCGAACCAGGATCATGAAGTGGGTTAAGGAGTTCCTATTTTCCCTTTATGTGTCGCGCCGCGACGATTAAGTCCGCGCCGCGACAGTTCTGCTAAACTGGTGTCGGACTTAGCTCAATTTAAGGGATGTTAAGGGGCAAAATGGTAAATTGACATGTGGATCTGATGGGAACATTAACTCTCCACCACATATTCATTTAATTCATTTTCTTTATCTCTTTTCTCTCCATTTTCTCTCCCAAAACTTAAATCCCATTTGGATTAAAAGTGATATTTGAGAGTGAAGGATTGAGGGTTGATCTTTGGAGCAAGAATTAAAGTTGTTCTTTGCGTCTCTAGCTACGCGTTGGTAGTCTCGGTAAGTTCTAACTCTATGTTTCGAGTTTTAATTAGTTATGCTAGGGTTTTGGTTCATTTGAAACTTATGTGACCCACTTGGGGTTAAAATGGGCGAACTTGGGTTGTGTTGATGAAAGGAAACCCTAAGTAACTATAATCTAGGGTTTGGACTTAAGATTTGAAGTTGAAAGTGTTAAATGGGTTCTTTGTCACTAATACACTTGTCACTAATACACTTGTTAATGATGATGAAAATAGTTAATGAACTAAGTATGAGTAGTTTGTGAGTCAAAATGTTAAAATGAGTCAAAATGGGTAATGTTGACCTAGTTTGGGTGAGATGGGTATGAATTACCCTAGGTTGTGCTAGTTAATGTTAGTAGACTTTAAATCACTAGCTTTAGCGATTCACTATGAGTCTTGGCATTTAAGGACGTTTTTGGGTGTGGTTGAGTCATTTAATGCGATTTGGGTCATTAAATGCTCAAAGTGTAAGTAATGTGGTAAATGCCATTAGTTGTGTATTAAATGTGTACCTATGTATTAGGTACTTTGCTCGAGGTATACGAAAGCATTTAAATCACCACCGAAGTGCTAAGGTGAGTGGAATAATTATATATGCATGCATATGATTTATTTGCTTGTGGGGTATGGGTTAAAGTTCGATGTTGACGATACCATACCCTAGTGTATATTTGTGTTGTTGATGAGGGTTTAAAGTTCATTGTTGACGATACCTCATACGTATGGAATTAAAGTTCGATGTTGATGATGCCATACGATTATTGTAGTGACGTAGATGAGGGTTTAAAGTTCGTTGTTGACGATACCTCATATGTGGGTTTAAAGTTCGGTGTTGACGATACCACATTAATATAGGCGAATGGGATTTAAGTTCGATGTTGACGATACCATTCGTTGGGCTAGCCTTGAGATCTTGAGTACTACGGATGTTGTGAACATCATCGTTATACTTGTGTTTTAGCATATTGTATTGTTGTGTTATAAGCTATTGTTATACTAGCCTTGTTATCGTGATACTTATCGTTATACATGTGATAGGTATGCTAATTAGGTAACTAGTATGTATGCGGATTTGGTAAGTGTTTGCAAGTAATTAGGTTATATATATGTATGTATAATTGTTGCACTTACTAAGCCTTGCTTACCCTCTCGTTGTTTACCATTTTATAGGTTCCGGCTTGGACAAGGGTAAGGGCATACGTTTGGACTAGTGGTCTCCCGCTTATGTTGTCGGGGGTGCTTTTGGTGTTAGCTTTTGAGGTTGGCCAAACGTTTTGGGTAGTTTAGCCCCAAACCATGCTCGAGGTCGTTTGGATTATAAACTATCCTTGTAGTGGGTCAAACTTGTATTAAACTTAATTAATGGCTTTCGTGCCTTTTGTAAACATTTAAATTGATGTACGTTTAAATGGAACTTGTGGAATGGTTTACATATTTAATTGGCGCATAAATGTGTATTATAAAAAAAAAAATTATCGTATGGAATACGGGTTGGGTTGTTTCAAGTGGTATCAGAGCATGGTCTAAGGGATTTAGGCAACTTGAGATAGGTGCCTAGACTTGGGCTTTATTGTGTGAGCGCTTTATGCGGGACTTGTAGGACTTTGGGTCTAATCGGGAATTGTTAGTGATTTGGTTTATGTGAACTAACATTGTGCTAATTAATTTGTGTTGTGTTTAGCAAGCATCGAGCGAGATGGACATTGTACTAGCAAGTTAATGCGACGTGCTCGCGTAACAATGATTAGCTACCATTGTTACGAGTGCAATTCGTGTCAAACAAGTAATGTACGATGATTGTCGAGCGAGATGGAGTAGTGTGGTGTACATGTATATACTTACATGTTATGTCTTTTCGTTCTTTGTTTAATCTTTTCCGTTTTATAGAATGAAGATGAGAAACGGACACGATAATGATAACGGTGGTACGAGTGAGGATGTTGAACTCACGGCCAAGGTTGAGGCCATCTTTAAAAAGTTAAAGAAGGATTTTCTTGACGATGTCCGAAAGGTCTTCCAAGAGTCGGTCGATGGACAAGTGACCGAAATGATCAACGATCGAATGAAAGCCGCAATAGAGGAGGCTTTAGAGGCTAGAAACATTTATCCTCGTGGCGAAGCGGGTAAAGGTAATGGTGGGGGTGGAAGGCGGGACTTCCACTACAAAAACTTCAAGAATACTCAACCTCCGATGTTTAATGGGGTGAGGGATCCATTGAAAAGCACTTGTTGGATTTCCGATATTGAGGGAGCTTTCCGTACCGCGGAATGTCCTCCCGAGAAGAAGACGAGATATGGGTCTAGCATGATACGTGAAGAAGGCAAGTTGTGGTAGGACGACAAAATCAATTTATATGGTGAAGAGCAATGCATGAGCTTGAAATGGGAGGAGTTTAAGAAGGAATTCTTCCAAGAATACCGAACTTCTTTCGACCTTGATAGAATCCGGGACGAGTTGCATCATTTGCAACAAGGTTCGATGGACTTGGTTACTCTCAAGTCTACCTTTTTGGCAAAGACTCGTTTTTGCCCGGAATATGTTGGTGACGATCACAACCTATTGAAAGATTTCTACCGTACCTTGAACGATGCGTTAAAGGGTAAGATTAGTCGGGGAATGTCTAAGACTTTTTAAGAGCTATTCGAGTTGGCTCGGGGTTTTGAACCGGAGGTTCCGAAGAAGAGTGATTTCACTTTTTCAAAAAGAAAGTTTGAAGGTTCGAGTTATTCGAATTTTTCAAATAAAAAGAACAAGAACAAAAAGGGTTCAGAAAGTGTCAATAGTGGGAAGAAGGGCGCTACCGGTGGTTTTGGGAACTTTGTCCCTACTTGCTACAATTGTGGGGTACGTGGACATATGGCTCGAGATTGTCCGAAGCCAAATTCAACAAACAAGCTCACTTGTTTTAATTGCAACAAAGAAGGACACCGAAAGTCAGAGTGTCCCGATTTGAACAACGATAATGTTAAAAGGCTAGAGAAGGCGGCGGGTACGGCTCGAGGTTGAAACTATTTGATGACTAACGACGAAGCCAAGCAATCCAACGAAGTTGTCTCAGGTACCTTCTTGGTTAATTCTAATCCGGCAAAGATTCTTTTTGATAGCGGTGCAAATTTGTCGTTTGTGTCTCCAAAATTTGTGCCTAAAATTGATAGACCGTTTGCTAAGTTAAGTCGTCCGGTAGAAGTTGAAATAGCGGATGACAAGACGGTGCTAGTGGTTGATGTGTGTAAGAATTGTGATGTCGTTTTTGGTGCTGAAAACTTTAAAATTGATCTCATCCCTATGACTTTGGGCGATTTTGATATCGTTGTTGGTATGGATTGGCTCGATCGAAATAGAGCCGATATTGCATGCCATGAAAAGTTTATACGTGTGAAGACCCCAAGTGGGGTAGAGTTGATTATTCATGGTGATAGACGAAGAAGACTTGTGCCGATATGTTCATTTGCACGGGCACGTCGTTTTCTTGTTAGTGGTGGCTTGGCTTTTCTTGCCCATGTTGTTGATACTCGTGATGCGCCGCCACCTATTCGTGAAATTTCGGTAGTTAGTGAATTCGAAGACGTTTTTCCGGATGAGTTACCAGGTGTTCCGGCAGAAAGACAAGTTGAATTTCGCATTGAGTTGGTTCCGGGAGCTACTCCCATTGCTAAAACTCCTTATCGTTTAGCACCAACAGAAATGCAAGAGTTGTTAAATCAAATCCAAGAGTTGCTCGAGAAGGGTTTTATTCGACCGAGTGCTTCGCCGTGGGGCGCTCCGGGTTTATTCGTGAAAAAGAAGGATGGTAGTATGCGGATGGGCATCGACTACAGGGAGTTGAATAAAGTGATAATCAAGAATCATTATCCACTGCCTAGGATCGATGATTTGTTTGATCAACTCCAAGGTGCGACGTATTTCTCTAAGATCAACCTACGATCCGGCTATCACCAAATGCGGGTCCGTGAGGAAGATATTGAGAAAACGGCTTTTCGAACGCGTTATGGGCATTTTGAGTTCGTAGTTATGCCTTTTGGTCTTACGAATGCACCGGCGGCATTCATGGATCTTATGAACCGAGTGTGCCAACCTATGTTGGACAAGTCGGTGATTGTGTTCATTGACGATATACTAGTCTACTCGAAAAGTATGAACGAGCATGAACGTCATTTACGTGAAGTATTGAAGACGTTATGAAAAGAGAAGTTGTATGCTAAGTTCTCCAAATGTGAATTTTGGCTAAGGGAGGTTCAATTCCTTGGTCACATTGTGAACAAAGACGGCATTCAAGTAGATCCGGGGAAGATAGAGACGATGAAGAGTTGGAGACAACCGACTATGCCTACGGAGGTTCGAAGTTTTCTCGGATTGGCCGGTTATTATCGTCGGTTTATCCAAGACTTTTCTAAGATCGCTTCTTCGTTGACGAAATTAACAAGGAAGAACGCGAGGTTTAATTAGGAGAACGAGCAAGAAATTGCTTTTAAACTGTTAAAAGAGAAGTTGTGTCAAGCTCCGGTGTTAGTTTTGCCGGAAGGAGTGGAAGACATGACGGTTTATTGTGATGCTTCGTTAAATGGACTCAGGTGTGTTCTAATGCAAAGAGGTAAAGTCATTGCTTATGCCTCTCGACAATTAAAGGAACACGAGACGAGATATCCGACTCATGATCTCGATTTGGCGGCGGTTGTGCATGCGTTGAAAATTTGGCGCCATTACTTGTATGGTGTCAAGTGTACGATTTATTCGGATCATAAGAGTTTGAAACACCTCTTTAATCAACGAGATTTGAATTATCGTCAACGTAGGTGGATGGATGTGGCGAAAGATTATGATTGTGAAATATTTTATCATCCGGGCAAGGCGAATGTGGTCGCGGATGCGTTAAGTCGAAAGAGTCATCACCCGGCATTACGATTGGGATTGTTACGTATGATTATTACTAACGATTTTCTTGAAAAACTCGGTGTGATTCAAATAGAGGCTTACATTCACAACAAGCATGCGGAACGAATTGTGGGACAATCGGAGTTCATTACTATGGGCTCGCGTGGTTTGTTGTCTTTTCGAGGAAGAGTGTGGGTGCCTAAGATGGGTGATTACCGACAAGTTCTACTTGATGAAGCACATAAGTCAAAATATTCCATTCATCCGGGCGAGACGAAAATGTATCTTGATTTAAGGAAAGATTATTGGTGGCCGGGCATGAAACGTGATGTTGTGAAGTATGTTGAGCAATGCGTCACGTGTTTGCAAGTTAAGGCCGAGCACCAAAAGCCGTATGGTAAGTTACAACCATTAGAAATCCCGAAATGGAAATGGGAGCACATTACCATGGATTTCATCACGAAGTTACCTAAAACGGCAAGAACCCAATTTGATTCGATTTGGGTTATAGTTGATCGATTGACGAAGAGTGCTTTGTTTCTTCCCATTAAGGAAGCGATATCGTCGGAGACCTTGACTAAGTTGTTTATCAAGGAAGTCATCTCTCGACATGGTGTTCCTATATCGATTGTTTCGGATCGAGATACTCGTTTTACATCTCGATTTTGGGAAAAGTTTCATGAGGATATGGGTACACAATTGAAATTGAGCACGGCGTATCATCCTCAAATGGACGGTCAAACTGAACGTACGAATCAAACTTTGGAAGATATGTTACGCGCTTGCATTATCGATTTTGGTGCTAGTTGGGACGAGCACTTACCTTTGGTGGAATTCTCGTACAATAATAGTTATCATACTAGTATTGGGATGCCACCTTATGAGATGCTTTATGGGCGTAGGTGTCGAACCCCGATTTGTTGGGGTGAAGTGGGACAAAAGGAAATCGGGAGTACCGATTTGGTTTTAGAGACGAATAGCAAGATTGATGTGATTCGAGAGCATTTGAAAAAGGCTCAAGATAGGCAAAAATCTTATGCCGATAAACGTAGACGAACGATCGAATTTCAAGAAGGTGATATGGTGTTAAGGTTTCGCCATGGAAAGGTATTATTCGATTCCGGAAACGAGGAAAGTTAGCTCCTCGGTTTATTGGTCCGTTTAAGGTTTTAGCACGTGTTGGTGAGGTCGCGTATCGTTTGGAATTTCCCGAAGAGCTTGCGGGGATCCATAATACATTTCATGTTTCCCACCTCCGTAAGTGTCTTGCGGATGAATCATCTTGGGTGCCATTAGACGAGATTGAGCTAAATAATAAGTTAGAGTATATCGAGGAACCGATTGCCATACTTGATGAGAAGGTCAAAAGGTTAGACATAAAGAGGTTAGGACTTTTAAAGTTCAATGGCGTAGTAGTAAGGGTTCCGAGTTTACTTGGGAGCCCGAAGAGTTTGTGTTGGTTTATCTTCCTTCTTATCATGCGGCTTGGATCGCGAGGACGCGATCCGATTCAAGTGGGGGAGAGTTGTAACACCCCGTTTTCCCGTACGTATCGAAAGGTACCTACTTAATCATTTGTACGTCTATAACTTGTTAGCTTATGCGTAAATATACGAATATATGTGTGTGTGTATATATATATATATATATATATATATATATATATATATATATATATATATATATATATATATATATGTATACTTGATAATGTGTGCATATATATATAAGTTAAAACATGGGTTTTGTTAGCATTAAGTCTTGTGAGACTATTGTGGAAGGCTCGGGGAATATAGGAAGCGGGTTTGGATTGCACAAATTTAATAACATCAAAAATTGTTTAAGGTGGTCAAGCTGTCTAGATGCAGCCTTAAGCCGCGCCGAGGCAAATGGATCCGCGCCGCGGCATATCAAGCGAACCAGGATCAGGAACTGGGTTAAGGAGGGCCTATTTTCCCTTTATGTGTCGCGCCGCGACGATTAAATCCACGCCGCGACAGTTCTGCTGAACTGGTGTCAGACTTAGCTCAATTTAAGGGATTTTAAGGGGCAAAATAGTAAATTGACATGTGGATCTGATGGGAGCATTAACTCTCCACCACATATTCATTTTATTCATTTTCTTTATCTCTTTTCTCTCCATTTTCTCTCCCAAAACTTAAAACCCATTTGGATTAAAAGTGAAGGATTGAGGGTTGATCTTTGGAGCCATAATTAAAGTTGTTCTTTGCGTCTCTAGCTACGCGTTGGTAGTCTCGGTAGGTTCTAACTCTATGTTTCGAGTTTTAATTAGTTATGCTAGGGTTTTGGTTCATTTGAAACTTATGTGACCCACTTGGGGTTAAAATGGGCAAACTTGGGTTGTGTTGATGAAAGGAAACCCTAAGTAACTATAATCTAGGGTTTGGACTTAAGATTTGAAGTTGAAAGTGTTAAATGGGTTCTTTGTCACTAATACACTTGTTAATGATGATGAAAATAGTTAATGAACTAAGTATGACTAGTTTGTGAGTCAAAATGTTAAAATGAGTCAAAATGGGTAATGTTGACCTAGTTTGGGTGAGATGGGTAGAAATTACCCTAGGTTGTGCTAGTTAATGTTAGTAGACTTTAAATCACTAGCTTTAGCGATTCAATATGAGTCTTGGCATTTAAGGACGTTTTTGGGTGTGGTTGAGTCATTTAATGCGATTTGGGTCATTAAATGCTCAAAGTGTAAGTAATGTGGTAAATGCCATTAGTTGTGTATTGAATGTGTACCTATGTATTAGGTACTTTTCTCGAGGTATACGAAAGCATTTAAATCACCACCAAAGTGCTAAGGTGAGTGGAATAATTATATATGCATGTATATGATTTATTTGCTTGTGCGGTATGGGTTAAAGTTCGATGTTGACGATACCATACCCTAGTGTATATTTGTGTTGCTGATGAGGGTTTAAAGTTCATTGTTGACGATACCTCATACGTATGGAATTAAATTTCGATGTTGACGATGTGATGGTTAAAGCTAGGTGTACGAAATAGTATTAATTTATATACGAAATACGACGAAATATTACACAAGTTTTAATTATTTATTTACAAAATGGATATACCTAAACCTTGCTACAACACTATAGGCAGTGTACCTAATCGTAGAGTAGTATAGTTTTTAGTAAGTCCGGTTCGTTCCACAGGGAGCGGGCTTATTGCACACTATATTTTTAAACAACTATATTTGTACAAAATATATAAATATATATATATATATAATAATATATAAAAGGGGGTTTACCGTTTAATGACCGGTTTGTCGATTTATATTTTAAGCGAAGCGTAAAGTAAATGACGATATTTAACTAACAATATAAAATAAATAACAATAATTAGAATGACAATAAATAAAAGTACGAGGAAATATGAAATAAAATATATTATGCTTATTTAAGCTTCCGTAACCATGATGTTTGACGTGTTGATTTTAAGTTTTATGCCCATGGGTTAATTATCCTTTGTCCTGGATTATTTAATATGTCCGTCTGGTTTTTGTCCATAACAGTCCATCGGTCATAAATTTAAAGTGCGAGTGTCCTCGTCAAATTATCCTTGTACCAGAAGTCAAATATTCCAACTAATTGGGGACTTAAACTGTAACAAGGTTTTATTACTTTGTTTAATAATTACACCAGGATATCGACTGCGTGTAACCCAAGGTTTTAATACTTTGTTATCAATTATGCCAAGTGTCCTTGTACATAATTTCACCCCTGTTTTAATAATTCTAGTGACTATTAATCCATTCCCGTGTCCGGTTAAATGAATGATTATTCGTACATATAAATACCCCGCCCATCGTGTCCGATCGAGTGTATGTGGTTATTTATAGGTACGTCCAATTGTAAATCTTTATATTAAAATTAACAAACTATCATTTAGTTAAACAAATATAAAGCCCATTAATAGCCCATAGTCTAATTTCCACAAGTGTCGTTCTTTTGTCCAAACCCCAATTATGGTACAAAGCTCAATTACCCCGTCTTTAATATTTAGTCCAACATCATGATTACTTTGGCTCAAATAAGTATAATAATAACTTAAGTACGAGACATTAATTTAAAAAAAGAGAACATAACTTACATTGAGTATTTATCGCGTAGTGTTACACGGACAGAATTTCGACTTCAAAAACCCGTAAAATAACCTTTACATAACCCGAACTAATCTAATATAAAACTACCCTATACTATATATATTATATATATATTTATTTATTTATTTATTACATAGTATTATTATTATTATTTATTATTCTTTTTACTCGCAGAATTCGTGACCTTTTATAGGCATTTTGGAATTTGGCAGCTCCGCGAGTCGTGGAGTTTTTGGCCTTCAAACTCCGCGAGTCGTGGAGTTTGAAAATCCAGCTCACAAACTTTTGGCTCCTAGCTTGTCGACATAATAAATATATAAATATAAAATATAAATAATTAATATAATTATTTATATATTATATTATATTCTTGTGCATAGCTGACTTGTAATTTTTGGTCCGTTGCGTCGGGCGTTGATAGTTGACTCATGTCCCGGTTCCGGATTTTCGAACGTCCTTGCGTACAATTTAATATCTTGTACTTTGCGTTTTGTAACTTGTGCTCTTGTCGTTTTTAGACCTTTTTCATCAATAAATTGAACCTTTTGAATTGTATCTTGTACATTTGAGCTTTTTTGGACGTTTGTGTCTTCAAATCTTCGTTTTCGCCTTTTGTCTTCGCACTTATTTATTTAAACAATTACAATGAAAATATAATACAATTACATATGAAAACCTATTATTTAGGAGGGATATTTCTATGAAATATATGTTCCTTTTTAGCCTTATCAAATATCCCCACACTTGTGCGTTGCTTGTCCTCAAGCAATACATAACTTGAAATAAAATCACACTTCACTCGAATCACTTTTTTATTCTCACACTTTATACATCAGTGATTTTGATACGGCGGTATAAACAATGATAGTAACGATAGAACCATGGTTAAAGGTGGGTGTGCCATCCACAGTTGCCTCGGGTTTAGGTCAACGACACTTGCAATCAAATAGCCGATTTACTTTCGGTTTCCAAAGCAAAGTGCACATTTGAAAGGCGGTTTACAGCCCCACATGACTATGAAAATGTAGATCCTTAAGGAAATTGGATCTTTATGAAAATATTTGATCTTTTGAAAATTCAATCTAGCTTTTACCCTAGATAAGTTTTCCGGAATAACCCTTCACCGGTGTTTGCAAAATATTTTTTTGTGGGTTGTGTGGGTTTCAAATTTGAAAATTTTAGCTCAACACTTGTGGTTTTGTGTTACCCACTTGCTAACCTTGTATTGGGAAAGCAACACGTCCAGTATACTTGCTCCGTATATTACCTTTCGGTAAACTACCGTCCGGTTGTAAAGGAAAGCGATGAACAAGAAACTGTTAAGGCAATGTCCCGTGACTTGCTTTTGATTATGGTCTATAAATGTGTCGGATGCTATTACTATCCTTTGTAGGAGCAATAGTAAAGATCATCCTATGATTTTTTGGTCTGGCACAAGGTCCTGTCTCCGACCATGCTATGCAACCACCGTTCTTACGGTTGACACCCGATTTGGTTCAGGTGACCTAATGAATTCCAGATGAATTCCTAGGATTTTACGTTCAATGGTAATGAACGCATTGAAAATGGTTTTTCAGAAAACAAATCGGTTTGTATTTTTGATCAAAATATTTTCTCGTTCAAGCTCGAGTTTAGATATCATTGAATTCCATGAGTTTGTAATTCTCAATCTTTAAGGTCAATCTCAAGGATTGAGTAATATCAGTCTTAAAAACTGATTTTTGATCTTTAAGGAGATTATCCTTTCTGGGGATCTGATTCATTAGTCTTATCAAGCTAATTTGCACGGTGCCCTCCCCATTTTACAAGACAGATCCTCTCATGGTTAGGATAAGTCTGACCACTTGGCGACCCTGTTTGATGCTGAGGTCCGTGGATTTCCTGCTGATTTTAGTGATGACTTTTCTAGATTTTTCGTCATCCTACAGCTGGTCTGGACGACAACTTCTTGACCTAAATCAAGAAGCGCGTGTCTTTTTTGGAAGACTTTACTTCCTTTTAATGATGGAATTGATTCATCATGTAGATCCATCTTTTCTTTTCTTTCATCGGGTAAAATAGTTAATTTAGTCCAAAACAAAAGCATCTGCAATAAACTTTACAGAAACATGTGCTAGATAGTTTTTAATTGAATAACTAGGTACATTCTCCCCACACTTAGTTTCTTTCTTTGCCTTTTTATTCTCCTTTATTCCTTTTGAAATGAATTCAAGCATTTTAGGGTGTTTCTCAATTTATGTCCTTTCCGAGGTAACGATAATTTCGGTATTAACACCTAGTTTTCACCGTTCATAAATATATATAAACATGATTTTAAATTCATTTAGTTGAAAATTTTTCAAATTTTCATAAAATTTGGCAAATAAACCAAGTATAAACTCGGGAGAATTTATAACCCTTCCCCATACTTGAGATTATGCAATGCCCTCATTTGCATGAAATCAGACTCTAATTATAAATTCATGAGGGTGATTAGTGTAGAGAAGTGATTGAAAATACCTAGTTTGTAATTACAAAGCTCGTCGAATGATAGATGTCGCGCATCATCGTTCATTCCTTCTTGTTTTATCACACATGCTTTTTTTTCAAAAACGGCTGCTTTTCTGAACTGTTTACTAATATTTGAAAAAGCGTCTTTTACCCTAATCATGCATTTTTATTAATGAGTTATGCACTAACCCAAACCCCTAATTTAACGTTAAGTGGGGTTAGACTTCCCCACACTTAGCTGACGACATGTGAAATCGGTAGAATAAGTTCCACGAATTAGAATAGTGAGCCAGTTATTTACATCTCGGGTGGTGTATAATATATCATTGGGTTTAAAGTTTAGAACCACCCGATCGTCACTATTTAATTCTTTTTTAAGTGTAGCTTTTAGTAAATGGATATGTCTCTTTTCTGGTTCTTGGTCAAATGGATCGATATACACCGACATACTTATTTCTATAGGGTGGACAATTCCTAATATTTCCTTCCTTTTATTCTCAGGATCAAAGTTTTCACCTCTATTATCCAATTGGGTGAAATTCGAGGTGTCATTATCTATTACAGCTCGTAGTTCATTTCCGGTGGATGACTCGTCTATTGAGAATATTGGGTTGGAAGGTTGTGGAATGGTGAAGTTCGGTTTGGCCTCGGGGGTAAAATTTTTAACGTTATCGTATTCCCAAGAGTACCAATTTGTCACCCTTACTTCTTCTTTATCCATTGATGGATCGATGATTTCGTCGGTAGAGGCTAATGTGTCGATATGTTGTGAAATTGGTAAGACTGAATAAAAAGTATCATCGGGATAGTTGGTGATTTCGGAGCTCTCGAATTCATCAAAATTCGATGATATGAGATTTTCTTGCACACGACTCCTCAGATCAACAGGTGTGTAGTCTGATAGAGTTTCAGCTTGCCGGTTTACAAACTCTCTCATTTGTTCATTTTGAGCATTGAGTTCTTCGAGTTTGATTTTCATATTGTCTAATAAATTTTCAGACACGTAATTTTCCTCGTCTACTGGTTGTTGAGTTTGGAAATATTCTTGGGAATAATCCCAATTTGAATTGTATTCTTCATAATCGTTCCATTCAGGTTCCGTGGGTGCGTAATTTTCCATAGGAATGTAATAGTAACATTCCCATGTTGAGTGATAATCTCCACAGATTTCACAACCAGTTATTGTTTCGTCGTTCGTGATCCAAGATTGACTGATCGAATTGTCATCAACACTCATTTGAGAGTATTGATTTAATTGATTTTGGATATCAAAAAGAGTTTCCATAGCCTTGTTTTCAAAATTTTCTATTTTATTGCGATGGCCAAATTTTAGCTACAATGTGGTGCATTTACTAATTATCTTATTAGTTATAAAAATAGAAAAACTTATATAAGTTGTCCAATTAATAGACTTTTCTGCTTTTGCCCACGTTTCGAATAGCCAAAAGATGCAGCAGGGAGCCAGAACCCTTTAAATCGGAAGCTCACAACTCAGCCACTAACAAATCCAACTATTACTACGAAGCAGAAAATTGTCAACGTCCATTAATTTAACTACTTAAATAATTTTTCTTTCCGTTTGAGATATTAGATAAGAAATAGAGAAAATTTCTAAGTCCTAAAAACTAAAGCGTCGAGAAATAAGAAAAAAAAGAATGCGCGTCGAAAAACGTCGAAAGATAAAAATAAGAAAGAAAAACGTCGAAACTTAAAAGTCTAAAAATTATATCTAAAAAGTTGCGCCTAAAGGTCTAAAGGTAAATGCAATTTTATTCAGAAAATGGCAATTACTTAAAGGCACTAAAATCTATTTAAAACTAAAGCGAAAAACGGCGTCGCAAAATTTCAAAGCGCCTAAATCTTAATCTAAAGAAAAAGCACTTAAGGGATTTTACGGTAAAGCCTAAAAATCTAGAAATAAAAATAAGCTACGGTAAAATACTAAATTTAAAACTAGCTACGAACAATAAAAATACAAATATTATGCTAAAAACAAATAAAAATAAACAAAAAAAATAAAAATAAACTTAAAGTTGTAAAAAGTACAATTTTTTAAAAAAAGTATTATTTTTATCTTTATTATTTTATAAAAGTATTAATTTTTATTTATAATAAAACTAATTAAAATACAAAATACTAATTAATTTAAAAACTAAAACTAAATATTAATAATAATAAATTAAATAGGGTTTATAAATAATAATAATTAATAATATTCCGTAATTAATGCGAAATAGGGTTTCTGGTCTGGCTGGTCAGGGCGGCTCCGCGAGTCGTGGAGTTTTAAGCCTGCAAACTCCGCGAGTCGTGGAGTTTGAAAAACGTTTTTTTTTTTTTAATTTTATATTGTTTTTCTAAAATGATATATAAATATATTTATACAAAAATAAATTAAAAATATAGCGTTTCGCCGAGTTCCCCGGCAGCGGCGCCAAAAACTTGATGGTTAAAGCTAGGTGTACGAAATAGTATTAATTTATATACGAAATACGACGAAATATTACACAAGTTTTAATTATTTATTTACAAAATGGATATACCTAAACCTTGCTACAACACTATAGGCAGTGTACCTAATCGTAGAGTAGTATAGTTTTTAGTAAGTCCGGTTCGTTCCACAGGGAGCGGGCTTATTGCACACTATATTTTTAAACAACTATATTTGTACAAAATATATAAATATATATATATATATAATAATAATATATAAAAGGGGGTTTACCGTTTAATGACCGGTTTGTCGATTTATATTTTAAGCGAAGCGTAAAGTAAATGACGATATTTAACTAACAATATAAAATAAATAACAATAATTAGAATGACAATAAATAAAAGTACGAGGAAATATGAAATAAAATATATTATGCTTATTTAAGCTTCCGTAACCATGATGTTTGACGTGTTGATTTTAAGTTTTATGCCCATGGGTTAATTATCCTTTGTCCTGGATTATTTAATATGTCCGTCTGGTTTTTGTCCATAACAGTCCATCGGTCATAAATTTAAAGTGCGAGTGTCCTCGTCAAATTATCCTTATACCAGAAGTCAAATATTCCAACTAATTGGGGACTTAAACTGTAACAAGGTTTTATTACTTTGTTTAATAATTACACCAGGATATCGACTGCGTGTAACCCAAGGTTTTAATACTTTGTTATCAATTATGCCAAGTGTCCTTGTACATAATTTCACCCCTGTTTTAATAATTCTAGTGACTATTAATCCATTCCCGTGTCCGGTTAAATGAACGATTATTCGTACATATAAATACCCCGCCCATCGTGTCCGATCGAGTGTATGTGGTTATTTATAGGTACGTCCAATTGTAAATCTTTATATTAAAATTAACAAACTATCATTTAGTTAAACAAATATAAAGCCCATTAATAGCCCATAGTCTAATTTCCACAAGTGTCGTTCTTTTGTCCAAACCCCAATTATGGTACAAAGCTCAATTACCCCGTCTTTAATATTTAGTCCAACATCATGATTACTTTGGCTCAAATAAGTATAATAATAACTTAAGTACGAGACATTAATTTAAAAAAAGAGAACATAACTTACATTGAGTATTTATCGCGTAGTGTTACACGGACAGAATTTCGACTTCAAAAACCCGTAAAATAACCTTTACATAACCCGAACTAATCTAATATAAAACTACCCTATACTATATATATTATATATATATTTATTTATTTATTTATTACAGAGTATTATTATTATTATTTATTATTCTTTTTACTCGCAGAATTCGTGACCTTTTATAGGCATTTTGGAATTTGGCAGCTCCGCGAGTCGTGGAGTTTTTGGCCTTCAAACTCCGCGAGTCGTGGAGTTTGAAAATCCAGCTCACAAACTTTTGGCTCCTAGCTTGTCGACATAATAAATATATAAATATAAAATATAAATAATTAATATAATTATTTATATATTATATTATATTCTTGTGCATAGCTGACTTGTAATTTTTGGTCCGTTGCGTCGGGCGTTGATAGTTGACTCATGTCCCGGTTCCGGATTTTCGAACGTCCTTGCGTACAATTTAATATCTTGTACTTTGCGTTTTGTAACTTGTGCTCTTGTCGTTTTTAGACCTTTTTCATCAATAAATTGAACCTTTTGAATTGTATCTTGTACATTTGAGCTTTTTTGGACGTTTGTGTCTTCAAATCTTCGTTTTCGCCTTTTGTCTTCGCACTTATTTATTTAAACAATTACAATGAAAATATAATACAATTACATATGAAAACCTATTATTTAGGAGGGATATTTCTATGAAATATATGTTCCTTTTTAGCCTTATCACGATGCCATACGATTATTGTAGTGACGTAGATGAGGGTTTAAAGTTCGTTGTTGACGATACCTCATATGTGGGTTTAAAGTTCGGTGTTGATGATACCACATTAATATAGGCGAATGGGATTTAAGTTCGATGTTGACGATACCATTCGTTGGGCAAGCCTTGAGATCTTGAGTACTACGGATGTTGTGAACATCATCGTTATACTTGTGTTTCAGCATATTGTATTATTGTGTTATAAGCTATTGTTATACTAGCCTTGTTATCGTGATACTTAGCTTTATACATGTGAGAGGTATGCTAATTAGGTAACTAGTATGTATGCGGATTTGGTAAGTGTTTGCAAGTAAGTAGGTTATATATATGTATGTATAATTGTTGCACTCACTAAGCCTTGCTTACCCTCTCGTTGTTTACCATTTTAGAGGTTCCGGCTTGGACAAGGGTAAGGGCATACGTTTGGACTAGTGGTCTCCTGCTTATGTTGTTGGGGGTGCTTTTGGTGTTAGCTTTTGAGGTTGGCCTAACGTTTTGGGTAGTTTAGCCCCAAACCATGCTCGAGGTCGTTTGGATTATAAACTATCCTTGTAGTGGGTCAAACTTGTATTAAACTTAATTAATGGCTTTCGTGCCTTTTGTAAACATTTAAATTGATGTACGTTTAAATGGAACTTGTGGAATGGTTTACATATTTAGTTGGCGCATAAATGTGTATTATAAATAAAAAAATTTATCGTATGGAATACGGGTTGGGTTGTTTCACGTTGGAATTGGTTAATCCTAGGTTGTTGATTAAATCCGGGATTTGGTTGACGAGCTGGGTATTGAACGTAACAGACTGAACCATCAGGATTCTCGTACTCAATTTGATATTCTTTATTGGGTGGCGGGTTGGTACAATTAACACAGGCCTGAGCCTGGTTAACCTAGTGTGGCTGTGTCTTCAATTCTCCGAGTTGTTTGGCAAGGGATTCTATCTTATCTGTGAGGGATTTGATGGCCTCCATTTGATTGTTAGGTGCGGAGAGTGAGGCAGAAGATGAAGTAGTTTCACCAATGTTCCAGTCATGATGATGCATTGTAATGTTCTTGAGCAACTCCCATGCTTCGTCTACGGTTTGGTTCATCAGATTTCCTTGAGCGGCTGCATCGATCTTCATCCTATGATTTACCGTAAGACCATTGTAGAAGGTACAGATTTGAGCTGACCGTTCTAATTGGCGATTAGGGCATTTCTTCAGCAGGGTTTTGAATCGCTCTCATGCAGTGTAAAGAGATTCATCATAACTTTGTTTAAAGTTAATGATTTCATTCTTGAGTTTGGTTTGTTTAGAAGGAGGGAAATATTTAGTTAGGAATTTAGTAGCCATCTCCGTCCATGACGTGATGGAATCTTTTTCCAGTCCTTCGAACCATGTTCGTGCATGATGAGTGAGAGAATAGGGAAACTAGTATAGCAAGATTATATCTTGTCCTATCCCTGGCTGTTTTTAGTAGTTCGAAAGAGATATGAATTTATCAAGGTGAGAGTTAGGATCGTCATTCGGTAATCCATGAATCTGACAGCTGTTTTGGATGAGCTGTATGATGTGATGTTTTAACTCGAATGAGTGTCCTTGAATCTATGGGAATCTGATTGGTCCTCCTCGACCTTCAATCGGGGGATTCGTGTTTTCTACTAAAGTAAGGCGTAATGCCATTTGATTTCTGATTCGTTCTTCCTTGCATGCTTTAGAGATTATTGCGTCTGGATCAGGTACAAATAACAACGACCCTGTTCAAGATCGGGTTTGGGTCATACACTAGGTATGCCTTTTTGATGGCCTCCATTTGATTGTTAGGTGCGGAGAGTGAGGCAGAAGATGAAGTAGTTTCACCAATGTTCCAGTCATGATGATGCATTGTAATGTTCTTGAGCAACTCCCATGCTTCATCTACGGTTTGGTTCATCAGATTTCCTTGAGCGGCTGCATCGATCTTCATCCTATGATTTACCGTAAGACCATTGTAGAAGGTACAGATTTGAGCTGACCGTTCTAATTGGCGATTAGGGCATTTCTTCAGCAGGGTTTTGAATCGCTCTCATGCAGTGTAAAGAGATTCATCATAACTTTGTTTAAAGTTAATGATTTCATTCTTGAGTTTGGTTTGTTTAGAAGGAGGGAAATATTTAGTTAGGAATTTAGTAGCCATCTCCGTCCATGACGTGATGGAATCTTTTTCCAGTCCTTCGAACCATGTTTGTGCATGATGAGTGAGAGAATAGGGAAACTAGTATAGCAAGATTATATCTTGTCCTATCCCTGGCTGTTTTTAGTAGTTCGAAAGAGATATGAATTTATCAAGGTGAGAGTTAGGATCGTCATTCGGTAATCCATGAATCTGACAGCTGTTTTAGATGAGCTGTATGATGTGATGTTTTAACTCGAATGAGTGTCCTTGAATCTATGGGAATCTGATTGGTCCTCCTCGACCTTCAATCGGGGGATTGGTGTTTTCTACTAAAGTAAGGCGTAATGCCATTTGATTTCTGATTCGTTCTTCCTTGCATGCTTTAGAGATTATTGCGTCTGGATCAGGTACAAATAACAACGACCCTGTTCTAGATCGGATTTGGGTCATACACTAGGTATGCCTTTTTGTTTTAAGTAGATAAGCTAAGTTCCAAATATAATCTAAGGTATTCTAAGGCAATTCTAAAGTAATTTTAATCTAAGGTAATCTAAGTTAAGGTAATCTAATTTAATTATCCTAAGTCTAAATATGTTTTTGGTTCTTGCTACTGATTCCCTGGTATTTTGATAACAGAGCTTCGCACGAACTATTCAACAAACCAAGTGGGCAGGCCGACTACGGAGAGGCAGGATCCTTTTGGTTGCAATATAATTGGACACTATTCGGAAAATCCAACAACCAAGTCCTTGTATAATTGTCTTTCTTAGACACCACTAAATGCTTGTGAATAAGTTTGATAAAAGCAGTATTGTTTGATACCAGTTCCCCGGCAGTGGCGCCAAAACCTTGATATCCCTCTCTCGATATGGCTGAAACGGGCGGTTTTATTTATGCGGTGTCATCAGGCCGCAAGGCGTCAGAATCAACTGCCAAGAGGGGAGATCAATATTTTTAAATTTATATTTAGCAGGGCCTAAACCGTACTACTCCTTATTATTAGTAAGGGAAGTATGACCTAGGGTCGTATTTTTAAGATATCAGTAGAATCGAACCTATAATTAAAGCTTAAGATAATTCTAAAGTGAAGGAGTAGCGTGATATACCTAATTTTTGGGTTTTCTAGTTTATAAGATAAAGTAAAGTAAATGCGATAAAATTTGTAATTCAGATAAGGTTAAAACAAGTGCATACTATGATTTCATCAGTTACTTTACCGAGATTATGGAATGTTGGCTCATGAATAGGTAGTGACCTTGTACACATTACACTGGTCCTAAACGCCCCTGTCATAAGATATGTCACTGGGTAATGTGTTAGGCTTGAAGATTCTGAATAGATAGCAACGTCCCTTACCCCGACGCCCGTGCAGTCTGACTACAGGCATACACGTTCAGACGGCTCATCCAATTGAACGACTCGGTTGAGTGACGTATTAACATTCCACAAAGGTCTTAAATTTCTTAAGCATAATAGAATACAGGGTTTGCCATATCCAAGAGTCGTGATGTGTCTCGATGCTTTCGTTAACGATTGAGTTTAAAAGATAGTTAGGCCCTTAAAAGAGTTCAACCATAAAGAACACCATGGCCAAGTCAGGTTTGACTTCCATGAACACGTTCGATTATCCTAACTGTCCAATCCTTTATGTATTTAAACAAACAGTTCCTTAATTAACTAAGAATCCCTCAAGCGGTGTGCAATGCCTGGACCACGTTATGAGGAAGTGTACTAATCAGCACTGACCGCGTTCCATGGCCTTACGTAGCAGAGGTACAGCTTACAATAACCGTTGTGCTTCAATGTGCACGTACGAAGTTTATATGCTTGGTGACTACACTAGCATTGTCTAGGACCGACAATGTACTAGGGGTCTAGTTAGATGTTTTACTACGAAAGAGTCCTCAGTCAGAATCCAAGGCTCGGTGGACTTACTGCAACCGGTGTGTCTCAGTCAAACTTACGTTGTATCCGATAGACTTCTCTTACCAAGGGGTGACACCGATAGTGTACTCTGAATTGGGGTTCGCGACTTCCCAATAATAGAGCCAATAACTACGTTCTATTAATTGTAAAAGTGATTGAGTTTAAAGCATAATCAGAAAGTATCTAGACATCATACTCAAACCATAATATTATTTCGGCATTATAACTGACTACATCATAGCATACACTAAAGATAGCTACTCGCTAATCATGGCAACAATATCACAAAGCATAGTAATGGAATACATTATATAAAGACAAAGGATAGAAGTACCAGTAGATTAAACGAGTTCCAAATACAAAAGTGACAACTTCAAACTCCAGACCACTCCTAATACAATCTTCGGCGTTCTTCTCCGGGTACTAGGTTTCCTAACGGAATCGAAGACCTTGAAAGTATGGCTAGTATTGTAGAAAGATAGAGAAAGAAGTGAATTGAAGTGTGTGTAAAAATGGATGACAAAGACCATTTAAATAGAAGTGAAATTTGCCTGTAAACGGATGGCAAGCCGTTTTGCAAGCCGTTTGGCAAGCCGTTTGCAGGGCCCGTTTGCAATGGTGGCCCATTTTTTATGCCCATTTGGCAAGCAGTTTTCCATTATGGTATGCCGTTTAGCAAGCCGTTTTCCATTGTGGCAGGCCCATTTGGCAAGTCGTTTGGTGAAACGACTCAAACCGTTTAATTTAAAACCGGCCAAATTTTATTTTTTAAAAATAGTACAGAAGCGGCGCACCAAGGCCAGGTGCGGTGCTCTTGAAGATCCATAAGTGGCGCTCTTGTCTCCAGAAGCGGCGCTGCTGACACCTGTTGAAAAACTCCACAAAAGAGTGACAAGGAGCGGTGCTTTTAATACAAAATCGGCGGTCCTGAACCTGGGAATTTTTGTTTCCATTTTTTAAGTATTAACCCAAAGCACATACTCAACAACATGTGCTAAGCAACCCAACTACATTCGATTCATAAAATAAGAGTGTTTATACAACAAAATGGGCACCACGACCCTTGAGACTCCAACGACCCGTTACATACATCAATGTAGAAATTTTGACCCAAATAGTTTTATTTCCAAACATTTAACGCGCATGGTGTTTGGGACTTAACTACCCCACACTTAGGCCAAATTCCAAAAGCGTACACTATCATAACAAAAGTGGGAGATCTCTAATCCAACCGAATACCCTTGCCTTTATCCATGCCGGAGCCTAAAAAGGTAAACAACGAGAGGGTAAGCAAAATGCTTAGTGAATGCAATAATTATACACATACATATATAATATACCTACTTCCAATTGCTGACTCACATACCGCATACATGCTAGCAACATAATTAGCATACCATCACAAGTATGAAACTAATAACCTCCAATACCCCAACTAGCATAACCAATAGCATATAATCGAAACAATATAATATGCTACACTACAACATGTACACAAACCATATGGTTAACCATACTCGCGTCATGGTGCTACCGGCTCTTTTGTTCACACCATACGCACTTATCATGATGTTACCAGCTCTTTGGTTCACATCACATCTTGAGTCATACTCGTGTTACAGCGCTACCGGCTCTTTGGTTCACATCGTAGCACGCTCGCACATGCTATGGCACTACCGGCTCTTTGGTTCATGCCATAGCATACAAATAAATACACTATATACATACATGCATAATTATTCCATCCACCTTAACGCCTTCGGTGAATGATAAATCGAGCTCGCAACCTTCAATGTAACATACCTATTACATTATGCACATAATCAAACAAACAATCAAGTTGGTCAACCAACTCACCCACCATCTTAGGGTCATTTTGAGCCATAGTGTAAATGTGACCCATTTAGACCTTTAACCCTCACATTAGGTGAAGATTACACCAAATCGCCAACATCGATCAGTTAAGATCTTAAAGCACCCATTAATACAAGGTTTGTGCATTTTCATACTCATTAGACAACCTAGGTCATTCAAAACTCATTTGACCCATTCCAAGGGCAACACACCCATTTGGGTCATCCACCACCCAAATAACACCCATTCACTTAACACAAGGTGTGCTAGTGATTAACTAGCTATTTAAGACCTATAAACACAATCATCACCTCAAAACCCTAGGTTAGTCATTATTAGGTTCTCATAACCCAACTTACCCAAAATCCCCCAAATTACCAACAAACGTGTTTCATGTTCATCACTAGCCCAAACCCTAACCCTTAATCAAATTAAAATAAAGGAAATCAAGATTAGAATATACCACCACAATCAAAACGTAGCTAGTTACTAGATGAACAACTTTAATACTCGCACTTTGACCCGAATCAACCTTCTTCCTCCTTGATTTGAGCTTTCTCACACTAGAACTCTTTCTCACTCTTAAATTGAAGTAGAAGAGATAAGGTAGGTGAAAGAGGAGTAAATGACACTCTAGATCTGACATTGGGGTCTTGAATTCGTCCCACAAGCAAAAATACCAAAATGCCCCTTCCTATTTACAATTTAATTTAAGAGACCCATTAATTTCCCCGTCCAGGAGCGGCACCCCTGAACCTAGGAGCGACGCTGCTAGTGTCTTCTCAAAATATTTTTAGGTCATTACAACTCTCCCCCACTTGAATCGAAGCGCGTCCTCGCGATCCACGCCGCATGAGAAGCATGAAGATACACTAAACCAAACTCTTCGGATTCCCACGTAAACTCGGAACCCATTCGATGATGCCATTGGACTTTAAAAGTCCTCACCTCCTTGTTACACAACATTTTAACCTTTTCATCAAGGATAGCCACCGGTTCCTCGACGTACTCCAACTTGTTGTTCAAGGAGATTTCGTCCAATGGTACCCACATCGAGTCATCCGCAAAACACTTACGGAGATGGGAAACATGGAATGTGTTATGAATTCTAGTCTATACGCAACTTCACCAACACGATTCGAGATCTTGAAAGGACCAATAAGCCGAGGATCTAACTTTCCTCGCTTTCGAAATCGAATAATGCCCTTTCATGGTGAAACCTTAAGCATCACCATGTCACCCTCTTGGAACTCAATCGGTCTCTTACGTTTATCGGCATAAGACTTTTATCTATCTTGCACCTCCTTTAATTGAGCCCGAATCATCTCAATTTTACTATTTATATCTAAAATCAAATCGGTACTCCCGATTTCCTTTTGTTCCACTTCACCCCAATAAATCGGAGTTCGAAACCTTCTCCCATAAAGCATCTCATATGGTGGCATCCCGATACTAGTATGATAACTATTGTTATACGAGAATTCCACCAAAGGTAAGTGCACATCCCAACTACCACCGAAATCAATGACACACGCCCGTAGTATATCCTCCAATGTGTGATTCGTACATTCGGTTTGAGCGTCTGTATGAGGATGATACGCCGTGCTCATCTTCAATTGCGTACCCATATCTTCATGAAACTTATTCCAAAATCGAGATGTGAAACGAGTATCCCGATCCGAAACAATAGATATAGGAACCCCATGTCTCGATATCGCCTCCTTGATAAACAATTTTAACAAAGTTTCCGACGATATTGTCTCTCGAATGGGAAGAAACAATGCACTTTTCGTCAACCGATCAACTATTACCCAAATCGTATCAAATTGGGTTCTCGCCGCCTTTGGTAACTTTGTAATGAAGTCCATGGTAATGTGCTCCCATTTCCATCTCGAGATTTCTAACAGTTGTAACATACCATACGGCTTTTGATGTTCAGCTTTAACTGGCAAAAACGTAACGCATTGTTCAGCATACTTAACAACATCACGTTTTATGCCCGGCCACCAATACTCTTTCTTCAAATCAAGGTATATCTTCGTCGCACCAGGATTAATGGACTACTTTGACTTATGTGCTTCATCAAGTAGAACTTGTCAGTAATCGCCCATCTTAGGCACACACACTCGTCCTAGAATGGACAACAAACCATGCGGGCCTAAGGTAATAGACTTCGTTTGCCCCATGATTCGTTCTTCATGCTTGTTGTTAACAAAAGATTCAATTTGTATCTCACCAAGCTTTATAATAAAATCGTTAGTAATATTCACGCGTAACGATCCTACTCGTATCGTCGGATGTTGACTCTTTCGACTTAACGCATCCGCGACCACATTCGCCTTACCCAGATGGTAAAGTATCTCATAATCAAAATCCTTTACCACATCGATCCATCTACGTTGACGATAATTTAAATCTCATTGGTCAAAGAGATGTTTCAAACTCTGTAGTCCGAATAAATCATACACTTGACACCGTACAAGTAGTGGCGCCAAATTTTCAATGCATGCACCATCGCCGCCATTTCAAGATCATGAGTTACATATCTCTTTTCGTGTTCCTTTAATTGTCGAGAGGCATAAGTGATGACTTTGCCCCGTTGCATTAGAACACACCCGAGCCCATTTATCGAGGCATCACAATAAACCGTCATATCCCCAATTCCTTTCGGCAACACTAACACCGAAGCTTGATACAATTTCTCTTTCAACAATTGGAAACCGATCTCTTGCTCATTTTCCCAATTAAATCTCGCGTTCTTTCTTGTCAACTTCGTCAAAGGAGAGGAGATTTTAGGAATGTCTTGGATAAACCAACGATAATAAACGGCCAATCCGAGAAAACTTCGAATTTCCGTAGGTGTAGTCGGTTGTCCTCAACTCTTCACTGTCTCTATCTTCCCCGGATCTACTTGAATACCTTCTTTGTTAACAACATGGCAAAGGAATTGCACTTCCCTTAGCCAAAATTCACAATTGGAGAATTTAGCATACAAATTCTCCTTTCGTAACGTCATCAACACTTCGCGCAAATGGTGTTCATGTTCCTTCATACTCTTAGAATAGAAAGGTATGTCGTCAATGAACACAATTACCGACTTGTCTAACATAGGTTAGCACACTCGGTTCATAAGATCCATGAATGCCGCCGGTGCATTCGTAAGACCGAAAGGCATAACTATAAATTCAAAATGCCCGTAACGAGTTCGAAAAGCTGTTTTCTCAATATCTTCCTCACGAACTCGCATTTGGTGATAGCCGGACCGTAAGTCAGTTTTTGAAAAATACGTCGCATCTTGGAGTTGGTCAAACAAATCGTCAATCCGAGGCAATGGATAACGATTCTTGATCGTCACTTTGTTCAACTCCCGATAATCAATGCACATCCTCATACTACCATCTTTCTTCTTCACGAATAACACCGGAGCGCCCCATGGCGAAGCACTCGGTCAGATGAAACCATTTTCAAGCAACTCTTGCATTTCCGTTGGTCCTAAATGATAAGGAGTTTTAGCAATGGGAGTCGTCCCCAGAACCAACTCGATGCGAAATTCAACTTGTCTTTCCGCCGGAACACCCGGTAACTCGTCCGGAAAAACATCTTTGAATTCATTAACTACCGGAATTTCACGAATGGATGGTGGCTCTTCACGAGTATCAACTACACGGGTAAGAAAAACCATGCCACCACTATTAAGGAAACGACGTGCCCGTGCATAAGTGCATAATAGCACAAGTCTCCTATGCCTATCACCATGAATAATTAACTCTCCCCCACTTGGGGTCTTTACACGAATGAACTTCTCATGGCATGCAATATTGGCTCTATAACGGTCGAGCCAATCCATACCAACCACGATATCAAACTCACCCAAAGTCATCGGGATAAGATCGCATTTAAAGGTTTCAGCTCCAAATACAACATTACAATCTTTACACACATCAACCTCTAGCACCGTCTTACCATCCGCTATTTCGACTTCTACTGGATGACTTAACTTAGCTAGCCGTTTATTAAGCTTAGGCACGAATCTCGAAGACACAAATAATAAATTTGTACCACTATCAAATAATATCCTTGCCGGATTAGAATTAACTGTGAAAGTACCTGAGATAACTTCATTGGATTGTTTGGCTTCATCATTAGTCATCAAGTAGTTGCGACCCCTAGCCGTGCCCACCGCTTTCTCTAACTTCTTAACTTGATCACCCCGCAACTCGGGACATTCTTTCCTTCGGTGCCCTTCCTTTTAACAATTAAAACAAATGATTTTGTTTGAAGATGAGTTCGTACAATCACGGGCCATGCGCCCTTGCCGCCCACAATTATAACACGTGGGTCCAAAAACCTTGGAAGCACCCTTCTTCACGCTACCGACGCTCTCGGTCGCACCCCTACTCTTCTTGTTAGAATGACAAGTAGCTTCAAACTTTCTCTTGCTAAAGACGAAGTCACTCCTTTTCAGGACAAGCGGCTCAAAACCCTTAACCATGTTAAACAGCTCATCAAAATACTTCACCGAGCCCCTACGAATCTTCTCTTGATAATTATCATTTAAAGTTCGATAGAAGTCTTCCATTAATAATTGATCATTTCCAACATACTCTGGGCAAAATTGGGTTTTCGACAAGAAAATGGACTTGAGAGTGTTCAAATCCATTGACCCTTGCCTCAAAGCACGCAACTTGTCCTTAAGCCTCAAAAGATCGGCTGACGTTCGGCATTCCTTGAAAAATTCCACCTTGAACTCGTCCCACGTCAAACTCATACTTTGCTCTTCACCATAAAGTCGGATTTTTGCATCCCACCACAACTTGGCATCGCCCCTCAACATACTACTCCCGTACCTTGTCTTCTTATTGGGAGGGCATTCACTAGTACGGAAAGTTCCCTCCATATCGGAGATCCAACAAGCACTCTTGAGTGGGTCTCGTTCACCATCAAAGGTGGGAGGTTGAGCGTCCTTGAAATTCTTATAGTGGAAGTCTCGCCTTCTAACATTATCGCTGTGAACAATAGCATTAATTTGTTCCTTGATTAGATCGGTTACTTGCTCGTCAACCGACTCTAGGAAAATCTTCTTAACGTCTGCTAGAAAGGATGCATGATGTTTTTGAAAAATGGCCTCAACCTTGGCTGTATACTCGGAGTCTTCGCTCGTACCTCCGTTATCGGTGTCGTGGCCGTTTCTCATCTTCATTATATAAAACGGAATAGGTTAAACAACGAAATAAACGAAAATGACATACGTATACCATACCGCCCCATCTTGCACAATACTCGTTGTACATTGCTTATTTGACACGATTTGCACCTGTAACAACGGTAGCTAGTCATTGTTACGCGAGCACATCGCATCGACTTGCTCGTACAACGTCTATCTCGCTTGATGATTGCAAACACAAAACAAAACAATTAACATCAAGTTAGTTCACCTAAGCCTAGGCACTAACCAAACCCGGTCTGACCCGTCTCCTACAAGTCCCGCATAAAACGCATACATAAATAAAGTCTAAGTTTAGACACCTATCTCAAGTCGCCTAAATCCATTAGACTATGCTCTGATACCACTTGAAACGACTCAAACCATTTAATTTAAAACCCGCCAAATTTTTTTTTAAAAAAAAGTACAGGAGCGGCGCACCAAGGCCAGGTGCGACGCTCTTGAAGATCCAGAAGCGGCGCTCTTGACTCCAGAAGTGGCGCTCCTGACGCCTGTTGAAAAACTCCACAAAAGACTGACCAGGAGCGGCGCTTTTAATACAAAAGCGGCGCTCATGTACCTGGGAATTGTTGTTTCCATTTTTAAGTATTGACCCAAACCACATACTCAACAACATGTGCTAAGGTACCCAAGTACATTCGATTCATAAAATAAGAGCGTTTATACAACAAAATGGGTACCACGACCCTTGGGACTCCAACGACCCATTACATACATCAATGTAGCAGTTTTAACCTAAATAGTTTAATTTCCAAACATTTAACGAGCATGGTGTTAGGGACTAAACTACACCACACTTACAAAATCCAAAAGCTTCCACTATCATATCAAAAGAAGGAGATCTCTAATCCAAACGAATACCCTTGCCTTTATCCATGCCGGAGCCTAAAAAGATAAACAACGAGAGGGTAAGCAAAACGCTTAGTGAATGCAATAATTATACACATACATATATAATATACCTACTTGCAATCGCTTACTCACATACCGCATACATGCTTGCAACATAATTAGCATACCATCAAAATTACGAAGCTAATAACCTCCAATACCCCTACTAGCATAACCAATAGCATATAATTGAAACAATATAATATGCTACACCACAACATGTACACAAATCATATGGTTAACCATACTCGCGTTATGGTGCTATCGGCTCTTTGGTTCACACCATACGCACTTATCATGATGCTACCGGCTCTTTGGTTTACCCCTCAACAACTCGTGTCATAGTGCTGCCGGCTCTTTGGTTCACACTACAACACACGCACTATGATGCTATCGACTCTTTGGTTCACATCGTAGCATGCTCGCAAATGCTATGGCACTATCGGATCTTTGGTTCATGCCATAGCATACAAATAAATACACCATATATATACATGCATAATTATTCCACTCACCTTAACGCCTTCGGTGAATGATAAATCGAGCTCGCAACCTTTAGCGTAACGTACCTATTACATTATCCACATAATCAAATACACAATCAAGTTGGTCAACCAACTCACCCACCATCTTAGGATCATTTTGACCCATAGTGCAAATGTGACCCATTTGCACCTTTAACCCTCATACTAGGTCAAGATTACACCAAATCGCCAACATCGATCGATTAAGATCTTAATGCACCCATTAATACAAGGTTAGTGCATTTTCAAACTCATTAGACAACTTAGGTCATTCAAAACTCATTTGACCCATTCCAAGGTCAACACACCCATTTGGGTCATCCACCACCCAAATAACACCCATTCACTTAACACAAGGTGTGCTAGTGATTAACTAGCTATTTAAGACCCATAAACACAATCATTACCTCAAAACCCTAGGTTAGTCATTATTGGGTTCTCATAACCCAACTTACCCAAAATCCCCCAAATTACCAACAAACGGGTTTCATGTTCATCACTAGCCCAAACCCTAACCCTTAATCAAATTAAAATAAAGGAAATCAAGATTAGAACATACCACCACAATCAAAACGTAGCTAGTGACTAGATGAACAACTTTAATACTCGGACTTTGACCCAATCAAGCTTCTTCCTCCTTGATTTGTGCTTTCTCACACTAGAACTCTTTCTCACTCTAAAATTGAAGTGGAAGAGATAAGGTAGGTGAAAGAGGAGTAAATGACAATCTAGATATGACCTTGGGGTCTTAAATTCGTCCCACAAGTGAAAATACCAAAATGCCCCTTCCTATTTACAATTTAATTTAAGAGCCCGTCCAGGAGCGGCGCTCCTGAACCTAGGAGCGGCGCTCCTAGTGTCTTCTCAAAATATTTTTGGGTCGTTACATTTGGCCTTCCCTGGTTTGCGGAATTCACTTGATCGTAACTTGATTTCCTTGATCGTAGCTTGGTTTCTTGTCTTTCACCGTTTTCGCTATAGAATCTTCGTTTTAGCTCCGATTCTCTTGATTCTTTTTTGCTCCGTCTTCGTAATTACTTGATCTTCAATTTTAACTGACAAAGCGGGCATTTTGATGATAAAGCTCGGAAGTTTATTGTTTTTTGGGACTTAATACCGGGGTGAAAACGTGACTTTTTAGCCAATATCAGAAGGCTTTTGGATTGATGCATGTGTAAAGTTTTGCAAAATTGGGTCTTGTGAAATAAAATGGAAATCAGCATCAGGCCAAGGCTTAAGCAGCGCTGCGACCTATTAAGGCGCACCGTGGGCTAACAAGAAAATTCGGACCCGAGGCTGAGTTAGTCATTGACCTTCAGCAACCATGGTAAGCCGCGCCGCGGCTGAATCTGGTGCGCTGCAGGTTATAACTGACAGAGGTGGTCAGCCTCTTTTAAAAAAAAGTTTTGCGTTAAATAACAGGTTTGGTTATTATAAGTAGTATCATAGCTTGGTCTAAGGGATTTAGGCAACTTGAGATAGGTGCCTAGACTTAGACTTTATTGTGTATGCGTTTTATGCGGGACTTGTAGGATACGGGATGGATCGGGATTAGTTAGTGCCTTAGCGTAGGTATACTAACTATGTGATGATTATATTGTATTGTGTTTGCAATCGTCGAGCACGATAGTCATTGTACTAACGAGTTGGTGTGATGTGTTTGCCTAACAATGACTAGCTACCATTGTTATGGGTGCAAATTATGTCAAACGAGCGATGTACGATGAGTGTCAAGCAAGATGGCGCGGTATGGTGTGTGTGTGTGTGTTATTTTCTTGTGCTTTGTTGTTAACTTATTTCATTTTATAGCATGAAGACGAAAAACGGCCATGATAACGGGAGTCCAAGTGTTGAAGGTGACTTCACGGCCAAGGTAGAGGCCATCTTAGAAAAACATAACGCGGATTTCCTCACGAATGTTAAGAAAGTCTTTGAAGAATCGGTTGATGAACAAGTGACCGACATGATAAAGGAGCAAATGGGTGCTGTCATCTAAGAGGAGTTTGATAAGAGGTCCCCTTAACCTCAAGGGGTGAATGTTGAAGTTGATTCGGGGGACGTTGGGTGAAGGGACTTCTTTTACAAAAACTTTAAGATTTCTCAACCTCCCACCTTCGATGGTGAAAGAGACCTACTCAAGCGTACTCTTTGGATCACCGATATGGAAAGGGCCTTCCGCACTAGTGAATGCTCTCCCGATAAGAAGACGAGGTACAGAAGTAGCATGTTGAGGGGTGATACAAAGTTGTGGTGGGATGCAAAAATTCGAATTTATGGTAAGGAGAAAAGTATAAGTTTGATTTGGGATGAGTTCATGGCGGAGTTTTTCAAGGAGTACCGAACGCCGGCCGATCTTTCGAGGCTTAAAGTCCACTTTCTTATCATAGACCCAAAATTGCCCAGAGTCTATCGGTAATGACCGTATGTTGATGGAAGACTTTTATCGAACCTTAAATGACAACATCCAAGAGAAGATTAGTAAAGTGTCGGTGAAATCTTTTGATGAGTTGTTTGATGTGGCTAAAGGTTTCGAATTGCTCGTTCCAAAAAAGAGTGATTTCACTTTTAGCACAAGAAAGTTTGAAGCTACAAGCCATTCTAACAAGAAGAGGAAAAAGGCGACCGAGAGCGTCGGTATTCTGGCGGTCATGTGGTCACGTGCTATAATTGTAGGCAAAATGGTCACATCTCTCATGATTCCTCGAACCCATCTTCTAACAAAATCACATGTTTTAATTGTCAAAAAGAGGGGACCAAAGGTCGGAGTGTCCCCGAGTTGCATGGGGATCAAGTTAAAAAGCTAGAGAAGGCGGTGGGGTACGGCTAAGGGACGCAATTATTTAATGACTAATAATGAATCCAAACAATCCAATGAAGTCGTCTCAGGTACTTTCACAGTTAACTCTAATCCGGCAAGGATACTATTTAATAGCGGTGCTAAGTTATCGTTTGTGTCTCCAAAGTTTGTGCCTAAGCTTAACAAACCGCTAGCTAAGTGAAGTCGTTCGGTAGAAGTCAAAATAGCGGATGGTAAGACAGTGCTAGAGGTTGATGTGTGTAGAAATTGTGATGTTGTGTTTGGTGCCGAAACCTTTAAAATGGATCGTATCCCAATGACTTTGGGTGAATTTGATATTGTTGTTGGTATGGATTGGCTCGATCATTATAGAGCTGATATTGCATGCCATGAGAAGTTTATTCGGGTAAAGACCCCAAGTGGGGGAGAGTTAATTATTCACGGTGAGAAACGGAGAAGACTTATACCACTATGTACTTATACACGAGCACGTTGTCTCCTTAGTGGTAGTGGCATGGCTTTTCTTGCTCATGTAGTTGATACTCGTGAAGAGCCTCCATCCATTCGTGATATTCTAGTCGTGAATGAATTCGAAGACATTTTTCCGGATGAGTTATCGGGTGTCCCAGCGGAAAGACAAGTTGAATTTTGCATTGAGTTGGTTCTGGGGGCTACCCCCATTACTAAAACACCTTATCGTTTAGCACGAACGGAAATGCAAGAGTTGTTGAACCAAACCCAAGAATTGCTTGAAAATGGTTTTATCCGACCGAGTGCTTCGCCATGGGGTGCTTCGGTCTTATTCGTAAAGAAGAAAGATGGTAATATCCGGATATGCATCAATTATCGAGAGTTAAACAAAGTGACGATCAAGAATCGTTATCCATTGCCTCGAATTGATGATTTGTTTGACCAACTCCAAGGCACGACTTATTTTTCAAAAATTGACTTATGGTTTGGTTATCACCAAATGCGGGTCCATGAGGAAGATGTTGAGAAGACGGTCTTTTGAACTCGTTAAGGCATTTTGAATTTGTGGTAATGCCTTTTGGTCTTACAAATGCACCTACGGTATTTATGGTTCTTATGAACCGAGTGTGCCAACCTATTTTGGACAAGTCGGTAATTGTGTTCATTGACGACATACTCGTTTATTCTAAGAGTATGAAGTAACATGAACATCATTTGCGCAAAGTATTGATGACGTTGTGAAAGGAGAAGTTTGTTGGTCCCTTGATAAACAACAGGAGTATTGTAGGGGGGTGAATACAATTCTTCTTTATTAACTTAAATAGTTTAGACAGTTTAGTATTCAAGCAAATAAATTAAATAGAGTCAAAGTTAATTTTCAACGGTTTATTCTTTATTGATTAAATCACAAAGAATTACAACTATCCTTGGTGGAATGATAGTTGGTTGATACAGATTTACCTAGTTATAGCTAGTGAGGATATTCTTAAAGCTATTACATGTTTTGGACTCTAAATAAATAAACCCACACCACTAGATGTTACAATAGTGGATACACCAATTTATAGTGGTCCTATTAACCGTGTAATTGTTCTATTATCCACTGGTACATAGGATGTATGTACTTGTGGGGACAAATATGTCAGAGAGCGTGCTCCCTTCTTTCCTCTTAAGTACCTATTGGCAGGAACACTCAAATTTGGTTTGGCACCACTATTTGTTTAAACAAATAGAATGTTGTGTTCCCTAGGCATTGACAAAGTATAACACATGTCTGCACATGCGTTAAACTTCTGCATTCCCACGTGGTCTTGTAAGGTCACTTGTCAGCCGCCGACACATGTCCTTTTCTGTTCAACTTTATCTTTGACTTCTGTTGAATAGTACAATTGATATAGACCACTCAGGAAACTACTATGCTTGTAATGGAGCATAGCTGTCTTGTGTTGTATGCTGCTTTTCACCCATGCTGGTTCTTTTATGCTGAGTCACTTGATATTCTTGAATTGCTGGGTACACATCCTGTGCTAATTTGAAGAATACTGTCTACCTTGTGCTAGTAGACTAGGCAGTATACTAGACACTCGACACATCAATATTTGCTGTCTATACATAAACAAACTTGTGATGGCTGCACATTACATTTTAGTGCAAATAAATTCTATTTTGTCATAATTAAATCCTTAATTACTCTGGGACTCAACAAAGTTGTATCCTAAATTCTCCAAGTGTGAATTTTGGATAAGGGAAGTGCAATTCCTTGGCCATATTATGAATGAAGAAGGTATTCAAGTATACCCGGGGAAGATAGAGGCGGTAAAGGATTGGGAACAACCAACTACACCAACGTAAATTTGAAGTTTTCTCGGATTGGTCGGTTATTATCGTCTGTTTATCCAGGACTTTTCTAAAATTGTTTCTCCATTAATCAAGTTGACGAGGAAGAATGTAAGATTTAATTGGGAGAAAGAGCAAGAGATAATTGTTGAAAGAGAAAATGTGTCAAGCTCCGATGTTGGTGTTACCGGAAGGAACTAAAGATATGACGGTTAATTGTGATGCCTCAATCAATGGGCTCGAGTGTGTTCTAATGCAACAGGGTAAAGTCATCTCTTATGCCTCTAGACATTTAAAGGAGCACGAGAAGAGATACCCGACTCATGATCTTGAATTGGCGGCGGTGGTTCATGCTTTAAAAATTTGGCGCCACTACTTACATGGTGTCAAGTGTATGATCTATTCGGATCATAAGAGTGTGAAATATCTCTTTGACCAATGAGAATTGAACAACCGGCAACGTAGGTGGATCAATTTGTTAAAGGATTATGATTGTGAGATACTTTACCATGCGGGTAAGGCGAATGTTGTTGCGGATGCGTTGAGCCGAAAGAGTCAATATCCAACGATATGGGTGGAATCATTGTGCATGATCATTACTAATGATTTCCTTGTAAAGCTTGGTGAGAATCAAATTAAAGCTTTCATTAATAACACGCATGAAGAATGAATTATGGGGCAAATGGAGTCTATTATGTTAGGTCAGCATAGTTTGTTGTCCTTTTAAGGTAGAGTGCGGGTGCCTAAAATGGGTGGTTACCGACAAGTGTTGCTTGATGAAGCACATAAGTCAAAGTACTCTATTCATATGGGTGCGACAAAGATGTACCTTGATTTAAAGAAAGAGTATTGGTGGCCCTGAATGAAGCGTGTCGTGGTTATATATGTTGAACAATGCGTTACGTGCTTGCAAGTTAAGGCCGAGAACCAAAAGCCGATCGTTAGAAATCCCGGAGTGAAAGTGGGAGCACATTACCATGGATTTCATCACCAAGTTGTGAAAGACGGCGAGAACCCAATTTGATACAATTTGGGTAATAGTTGATCGGTTGACAAAAATTGCATTGTTTCTTCCCATCCGGCAGACAATATCGTCAGAGACATTATCGAAGTTATTTATCAAGGAAGTGATAGCGAATCATGGAGTTCCTATATCTATTGTCTCGGATTGGGATACTCCTTTTACATCTCGATTTTGGAATAAGTTTCATGAGGATATGGGTATAATTGAAGATGAGCACGGCGTATCATCCTCAAACGGATGGTCAAACCGAACGTACGAATCAAACGTTGGAGGATATGTTACAAGCGTGTGTTATTGATTTCGGTGGTAGTTGGGATGAGCACTTGCCTTTGGTGGAATTCTCGTACAAAAATAGTTATCATGCTAGTATTGGGATGCCACCATATGAGATGCTTTATGGGTGAAGGTGCCGAACTCCGGTTTGTTGGGGTGAAGTGGGTCAAAAGGAAATCGGGAGTACCGATTTGGTTCTAGAGATGAATAGTAAAATTGAAATGATTCGAGCTCGACTTAAGGCGGCGCAAGATGGATAAAAATCTTATGCCGATAAACATAGGTGACCAATTGAGTTCCAAGAAGGTGACTCGGTGATGCTTAAGGTTTCTCTGTGGAAGGGTATTATTCGATTTCGGAAGCGGGGAAAGTTAGCTTCTCGGTTTATCTGATTGTTTAAAATTTTAACGTGTGTTGGTGAAGTCGCTTACAAACTAGAGTTACCCGAAGAGCTTGTGGGAATTCATAACACATTCCATGTTTCCCATCTCCGTAAGTGTCTTGCGGATGACTCGACGTGGGTGCCATTGGATGAGATTTCTTTGAACAAAAAGTTAGAGTATATCGAAGAACCGATGGCCATTCTTGATGAAAAGATAAAAATGTTGCGTAACAAAGAGGTGAGGACTTTTAAAGTCCAATGGCAACATCGAAAGGGTCCCGAGCTTACGTGGGAATTCGAAGAGTTTGTTTTAGTGTACCTACCTGCTTGTCATGCAGCTTTAATCACGAGGACGCGATCTAAATAAAGTGGGGAGAGTTGTAAGACCCGAAACGGGAATGTACATAATGTATATATAATAAAAAGTTGCAGGAATCAGTTCGTGTTTTGGGCCTTGGCGTGTCGTGTTGGGGCGCAGCGTGGCTACGTGCTGTAAGAGATACCTTGTTTTAATTTAAATTTAAAGGAGGGTATTATGGACTTTTCACATGTAGCCGAATTTAAGGCTACCAAAAAGGCTGATAGGGCTCATTTACCCCGTTCACCAACCTTATCTTCATCTTCTTCAATTAGAGAGAGAGTAGAGAGAGAAAGGAGATTTGTGAAGCTTTTCAAGTGGGTTTTGCTAGATCAAGTTCAATCTTGCGTGTTTCTACCTACTAGCATCTCTTTGAGTGTGGTGGTAAGTCTCTAACCTAAATTTTGTGAATTAATTATGTTTGATGTTCATAATTAAGACTTGCAAGTGTTTAAACCCTAGATTGTGCAAAATTGGGGGTTTATGGGTTGGTTGAAGGTGTAAGAAGTCTATTATTGGTGATTTTGAGTTAGTTGATGAAATTGCTAGTGTTATGAACTAAAATGGGTTAAGTCCACTAATGAACTTGATTAACTAGTGAAATTGGTGTGTGAGACTCATAAGTTAGTGTTTGACCCATTGTTAGGTCAAAATTGGTTTTGGGATAAAAGTGCACTAGCATGAACTTAATGATCAAATGAAGTATAATTGGGTGAATTAGATCCATGGTCACTAGCCTTAGTGATTATTGGTGGTTAAAGGTGGCGTTGTGAGTGAAATTGGTGAACATTTGTGAAATGTCCCATTCATATTGATTATAAACGTTTCATATTACTTGCTTTCGTTGTGAGGTTTTGACCTCTATATGAGACGTTTTTCAAAGACTGCATTCGATTTTAAAACAACCATAACCTTTATTTTATCGATAAAGGTTTAAAAGCATAACGTAGATTATCAAGTAATGATAATCTAAAATGTAGCGTTTACATACGACTATCACATAATGGTTTACAATAATATTACACAGCAAATTAAGTCCCCGAATGCAGTTTTTAAACATTATATTACAAGCATGCTGACTCCAAATCGTGTCCTTAATTTAGCATGAAACAGCGGAAGCTCTTAATAATCACCTGAGAATAAACATGCTTTAAACGTCAACAAAAATGTTAGTGAGTTATAGGTTTAACCTATATATATCAAATTATAATAATAGACCACAAGATTTTATTTTTCATAAATATCGATCTGCATAAAAATCATTCATATGAATTGAACACCTGGTAACAGACGTTAACTTTAACGCATAGAATATCCCCAAACAGAACCTCTCGTCTGTATAATAATAATCTCGAAGTAATAAAGCCATCCATAACCTGAATGGGGGTTGTTAGGCCCAATAGATCTATCTTTAGGATTCGCGTCAATTAGGGGCCATTTCCATAATTCTTAGGCTACCAAGCTTGAAGGGGTGATATTCGATTTAATAATCCAACCATAGAATGTAGTTTCAAGTACGTGTATCTATTTTGTAAAACATTTAAAAACTGCATGTATTCTCATCCCAAAAATATTAGATAGTAAAAATGGGACTATAACTCACTTTCACGGATTTTCAATTCGTCGGAAAATAAGACTTGGCCACGGGTCGATTCACGAACCTATAACAAATATATACATATATCAAAGTATGATAGAAATATGTTCATATCATATTTTATTACGTGTTGACGATTTAAGTTGTTAAGTTAGCAGTCCAACGTTAGTAGTCCACAATTAGTAGTCCATAGTTAGTAGTACATAAATAAATCAATATATCATATTATGCATATTATCTCAAATCAATCCACGACCCAGTGTATACATGTCTCAGACTCAATCACAACCCATGGTATATATATTATTTTAGAATCAACCTCGACCCATTTTATGCTAACTCGATCATTACCGCATATAGTGTCTTACGGTTATCCCGAAATAATATATATAGATGATGTCAATATGATATGTCAAAACGTTGTATACGTGTCTATAGTTTATATATATATATATATATATGTATATATATATATATATATGTATATATATATATGTATATATATATATATATATATGTATATATATATATATGTATATATATATATGTATATATATATATATGTATATATATATATATGTATATATATATATATATATATATATATATATATATATATATATATAATATAGGATAAGTTGGTTAGGATATGGTTAGTATAGATTTGTTATAAAATTTTCGTAGCTAAAACTAGTAATTCTATCCAATTTTGTTTTACCCATAATTTTTTCATTTCAAATCCGTTTTGAGTAAATCAAAAGGCTATGGTTTTGTATCGAACCATAATTTATTAATCTAAATAGAAAAAGTATAGGTTTATAGTCAGAAATACAGGTTACAAGTCATTTTTGAAAGAGATAGTCATTTTCGTCGAAAGAACGACATCTTGATGACCATTTTGAAAAACATACTTCCACTTTGAGTTTAACCATGATTTTTGGATATAGTTTCATGTTCATAAGAAATATCATTTTCCCAGAAGAAAAAATTTTAAATCAAAGGTTATCATAGTTTTTAAATATCCAACCCAAAACAGCCCCCGGTTTAACTACGACGGCGTATGTCCGGTTTTACGGTGTTCTTCTTGTTTCCAAGTTTTAAATCATTAAGTTAGCTTATCATATAGATATAGAACATGTGTTTAGTTGATTTTAAAAGTTAAGTTAGAAGGATTAACTTTGTTTGCGAACAAGTTTAGAATTAACTAAACTATGTTCTAGTGATTACAAGTTATATTCTTCGAATAAGATAGTTATATATATATGAATTGAATGATGTTATGAACATCATTACTACCTCAAGTATAGTAGGTAAACCTACTAGAAATGACAAGAAATATTCTTGAGCTTGAATGGATCTTTGATGGCTTGGAAGTTCTTGAAGTAGAATCATGACACAAAAACAATTTCAAGTAAGATTATTACTCGAATTAAGATAGTTATAGTTATAGAAATCGAAACAAAGTTTGAATATGAATATTACCTTGATTTAGAAAGATAACCTACTGTATATAACAAAGGTTTCTTGATCTTAGATGATTGTTTGGAATGGATTAGAAGGCTTGGAAGTAGACTTGTAAACTTGAAAGTATTCTTGAAGTTTTCTTGAGTAGTTATTTTGTATGATGATTAAAGGTTGGATTTATGAACTAGATTGATATAGATTTTGATGAAAATGATGAAGAACACTTAGAACATAATGAGAGAACAAGATAGAGATCAATTTTATGCATGAAAGTTGAATGAGAATGTGTTTGTGTGTTGTGAAGATTCACTTGAATGTATGGAGTCCATATAGGCTCCATTAGTTTGTTGTTTTGTTAGATATTTCATGCTAGTTGCCAAATGATGGTTCTCACATGTCTTGATGACTCATTAAGGCTCCTAAGAGCTAATCATTAAAGTGTATATACCAATAGTATGTACATCTAAAAGCTGGGTATAATACGAGTACGAATACTGAATGAGTACGAGTAGAATTTTTGATGTAAATGAATGGGAATGTAATCTTAACCATTTTTGTTAAGTCTGAATGTTTTGATATATGTCTTGAAGTCCTTCAAATGTATATTAATACATATAGATATACTACATGTATAAACATTTTAATGGAGTCGTTAAATCATCGTTAGTCGTTACATTCATGTGTTGTTTTGAAATCTTGAAGTTAACGATCTTGTTAAATGTAATTAATCCATTGTTATTATACTTAATGAGATGTTAAATTGTTACATATAGATATCGTTTCAAAATCTATAAGTTAGTAGTCTCATTTTTCGTATATAGTTCATTGATAATATACTTAATGAGATACTTAATTACCATCATATCATGTTAAACATATATATATATATATATGTCCATATATATATTATCATTTTATTTACTAGTTATAACATTCATGAATCATCGGTCAAATTGGGTGGTCAATCGTTTACATAAAATCCGTTTCAATTAATCAACTCTTAACAATTTTGATTGATTAACATGTTGAAAACATTTAATCATGTAAATATAGATCTCATATAATATATAATCATGGAAAAGTTCGGGTCATTACAATTTGCACTAAGTGTCTATTTGGGCGGGTCGAAAGTTCCATTTAGATATGTGTTGATTTATGTTAATTTAATAGGTGAATCTCATTGACTGTTGAGGAGCTTATTTTTCTTACTTTCACTCTTCAGTTAAAAGGTGAGTGGAATAATTACATGTGTATGTATGTAATGTATTTACTTGTGTGGGATGCGATGTGGTATTAAAGTTCGGGCGTGCGATACCACATCGTGTTGGCATGTGATATGGGTATAAAGTTTGGGCGTTCGATACCATGTCATCATGTGTGCTGGCGTAAGTGTAGGTTTATAGTTCGGGGGTTCGATACCACATTTTATGTGACGGGTGGGTTTAAAGTTCGGGCGTACAATACCACCCGAGGGTTAGTGATATATGGTGTTGTATACTAATGGTTGTTGTGAACATCGATGGTCTTTCGCGAGCACCATTCCCTTGTACTATTGGTTAACCATGGTTATGTGTTATATTATTATTAGCATATTATATTGTATGGGTTATATGCTATTGATTGTGCTAGCTTTCGGTATTGGAGGCTTTTACCTTTATACTTTGCGACGGTATGCTAATTAGATTGCTAGCATGTATGCGGTAATTGTGTATGTGTTTGAAAGTAAGTAGATTATATGTGTAGATGTGTAAATATTGTATTCACTAAGCATTTTACTTACCCTCTCATTGTTTACTCTTTTTAGGTTCCGGTGTCGAGGCTGAGTTAGTCACTGACCTTCAGCAACCATGGTAAGCCGCACCACGGCTGAATTTGGCGCGCCGCGAGTTATAACAGACAGAGGTGGTTAGCCTCTTTTTAAAATAAAAAAATGTTTTGCGTTAAATAACGGGTTGGGTCGTTACATATGTCAATAGGATGGAATGATTTGACATGATAAATTCCTATACTATGGGAGTCGTGTAATAGCTTCAAATGACGGTTATAATCTTCTGGCTATTAAATGGTAATATTTGGTTAATTGTGAAGGTTCAACAGTTATGGAATTATTTATGCAAATGTGTGACTGCGAATAATGATTTAACCTATTTATAGATAGAATCTGTTTATGGGTTAATTATGTTTTGAACTGCGAGTTCCTGAAGTTGGCGTATGTTGTCAGCGTGAACAATTCATTGATGGAGTTAACTAAAGAAAGATGTGACTTTAGGCGGAACTTAAAAAGGAGATTGATTCTTCCAGTGTTTTATAGCTGAATGTGATTTTAAGACTGTGAGTTCTTGGATATTTTAGATGTTATCAGAACTGGTTTAGTGATACGGTTGAAATAGAAATCTGACTTACATATTTAATCTTTAGGATATTTCGCGGTTCAGATAACCATAAGTTGTAAGACGCACTAGTGTGGTATCTTCATCATGAACTCAGAACGGTGTGATATTGTTTGATGTGTCGACAATCCGTAAGTGTTGTAATTGTGTGTTAACGTTTGGGATTGCCAACCTTGTGTTTTTGGAATTTTCTTATTCTTAGTGGATTGTAACTAAAAAGTGACTAGTGAATGTAGTTACTGATAAAATGTTGAAGTTGATTAGGATCTTACTGACTTACTCCGATGAATTCGAAATGAAAGTATGATTTGGGTAATATATTACGTCTAGCCAACGAAAATATATCATAGAAAATCATACAGTAGTTTCGAAAGTCGGAGAGGACGTAGTAAGTGATGGATCGGAGGTTGATTAACAGTTTTATTATAATATGATCATGTAGAATTGGATATATTTATTTGTGTCATTTTTAATATTGGCCTATTGCGATTTTCGGAGAATTTTGATTGAAAGTTGACCTTTCAGAAGTGTTAATGATCGTTGTGCTGAATTTAAAGGTTGGTTTATTATTGATTAAACATAGTTTTATTGCCAGTGATGATGGAGTTTTAACCAAGTGATGACATTTTAGAGGTAGAATGTATGATGTCAGATTCGTGTATTGATGTTATTTGATGGAGTTAACGTGTTGATACTTGTCCTATGAATGTATTAGTGGATGTCCGCTATCGAAAATTATTGACATTATGACTGATATTGATTTGAGAATTGCGTTCGTAATAATTCTTATTGTTGATAATATGATTAGAGACGTGTTCTAGCTGGCGAATTATCGGGTTTGTAACGACATTGTTGCGGGAATTACGATGAATTTCTTTAATTCCGGGTTGTTAATGAGTATTTATTTACAGACTTGAACAATTTCAGTAGAATTAGTGTTGATATTGTGATGCAGTAATTGTGGAAATGGACTGAGCCAGTGTTTTTATGTGATGCGATGACCACATATTGATGATTCGGAATGAATTTAATTGGAAAATTCGATGGATTGTGAAATGTCCCGTTCATATTGATTATAAACGTTCCATATTAATTGATTTCGTCGCGAGGTTTTGACCTCTATATGAGACGTTTTTCAAAGACTGCATTCATTTTTAAAACAACCATAACCTTTATTTTATCTATAAAGGTTTAAAAAGCATTACGTAGATTATCAAATAATGATAATCTAAAATATACCGTTTACACACGACCATTACATAATAGTTTACAATAAGAATATATTACATCAAAAATAAGTTTCTTGAATGCAGTTTTTACATAATATCATACAAGCATGGACTCCAAATCTTGTCCTTATTTTAGTATGCAACAGCGGAAGCTCTTAATAATCACCTGAGAATAAACATGCTTAAAACGTCAACAAAAATGTTGGTGAGTTATAGGTTTAACCTATATATTATCAAATCATAATAATAGACCACAAGATTTCATATTTCAATATACATCCCATACATAGAGATAAAATTCATTCATATGGTGAACACCTGGTAACCGACATTAACAAGATGCATATATAAGAATATCCGCATCATTCCGGGATACCCTTCGGATATGATATAAATTTCGAAGTACTAAAGCATCCGGTACTTTGGATGGGGTTTGATAGGCCCAATAGATCTATCTTTAGGATTCGTGTCAATTAGGGTGTCTGTTCCCTAATTCTTAGATTACCAGACTTAATAAAAAGGGGCATATTCGATTTCGATAATTCAACCATAGAATGTAGTTTCACGTACTTGTGTCTAATTTATAAATCATTTATAAAACCTGCATGTATTCTCATCCCAAAAATATTAGATTTTAAAAGTGGGACTATAACTCACTTTCACAGATTTTTACTTCGTCGGGAAGTAAGACTTGGCCACTGGTCGATTCACGAACCTATAACAAATATGTACATATATATCAAAGTATGTTCAAAATATAGAGTGTCTATGGTTGTTCCAAATAATATATACACATGGGTCGATATGATATGTCAAAACATTTGTATACGTGTCTATGGTATCCCAAGATTACATAATATATTAGAATACATGTATAATACAATATAAGTTAGCTAGGATATGATTAATATAGATTTGTTACCAATTTTCACGTTGCTACAACAAGAAAAATTATCCAATCTTGTTTTACCCATAACGTCTTCATTTTAAATCCGTTTTGAGTGAATCAAATTGCTATGATTTCATATTGAACTCTATTTTATGAATATAAACAGAAAAAGTATAGGTTTATTGTAGGAAATATAAGTTACAAGTCATTTTTGTAAAGGTAGTCATTTCAGTCGAAAGAACGACGTCTAGATGACCATTTTGGAAAACATACTTCCAGTTTGAGTTTAACCATGATTTTTGGATATAGTTTCATGTTCATAAGAAAAATCATTTTTCAAGAAGAACAACTTTTAAATCAAAGTTTATCATAATTTTTAATTAACTAACCCAAAACAGCCCGCGGTGTTACTACGACGGCGTATGTCCGGTTTTACAGTGTTCTTCGTGTTTCCAGGTTTTAAATCATTAAGTTAGCATATCATATAGATATAGAACATGTGTTTAGTTGATTCTAAAAGTCAAGTTAGAAGAATTAACTTTTGTTTGCGAACAAGTTTAGAATTAACTAAACTATGTTCTAGTGATTACAAGTTTAAACCTTCGAATAAGATAGCTTTATATGTATGAATCGAATGATGTTATGAACATCATTACTACCTCAAGTTTTCTGGATAAAGCTACTGGAAATGAGAAAAATGGATCTAGCTTCAAAGGATCCTTGGATGGCTTGAAAGTTCTTGAAGCAGAATCATGACACGAAAAACAAGTTCAAGTAAGATTTCCACTCGAAATAAGATTGTTATAGTTATAGAAATTGAATCAAAGTTTGAATATGAGTATTACCTTGTATTAGAAATATATCTTACTGTAAATAAGAAAGATTTATTGAGGTTGGATGATCACTCTACAAGATTGGAAGTAAGCTAGCAAACTTGGATGTATTCTTGATTTTATGAAACTAGAACTTGTAGAATTTATGAAGAACACTTAGAACTTGAAGATAGAACTTGAGAGAGATCAATTAGATGAAGAAAATTAAAGAGTGAAAGTGTTTTTAGGTGTTTTTGGTCATTGGTGTATGGATTAGATATAAAGGATATGTAATTTTGTTTTCATGTAAATAAGTCATGAATGATTACTCATTTTTTGTAATTTTATGAGATATTTCATGCTAGTTGCCAAATGATGGTTCCCACATGTGTTAGGTGACTCACATGGGCTGCTAAGAGCTGATCATTGGAGTGTATATACCAATAGTACATACATCTAAAAGCTATGTATTGTACGAGTACGAATACGGGTGCATACGAGTAGAATTATTGATGAAACTGAACGAGGATGTAATTGTAAGCATTTTTGTTAAGTAGAAGTATTTTGATAAGTGTCTTGAAGTCTTTCAAAAGTGTATGAATACATATTAAAACACTACATGTATATACATTTTAACTGAGTCGTTAAGTCATCGTTAGTCGTTACATGTAAGTGTTGTTTTGAAACCTTTAGGTTAACGATCTTGTTAAATGTTGTTAACCCAATGTTTATAATATCAAATGAGATTTTAAATTATTATATTATCATGATAATATGATGTATGAATATCTCTTAATATGATATATATACATTAAATGTCGTTACAACGATAATCGTTACATATATGTCTCGTTTCAAAATCATTAAGTTAGTAGTCTTGCGTTTACATATGTAGTTCATTGTTAATATACTTAATGATATGTTTACTTATCATAATATCATGTTAACTATATATATATATATCCATATATATGTCATCATATAGTTTTTACAAGTTTTAACGTTCGTGAATCACCGGTCAACTTGGGTAGTCAATTGTCTATATGAAACCTATTTCAATTAATCAAGTCTTAACAAGTTTGATTGCTTAACATGTTGGAAACACATAATCATGTAAATAACAATTTCATTTAATATATATATAAACATAGAAAAGTTCGGGTCACTACAGTACCTACCCGTTAAATAAATTTCGTCCCGAAATTTTAAGCAGTTGGAGGTGTTGACGTATCTTCTGGAAATAAATGAGGGTACTTCTTCTTCATCTGATATTCTCGTTACCAAGTGAACTCGGGTCCTCTACGAGCATTCCATCGAACCTTAACAATTAGTATCTTGTTTTGCTTAAGTCTTTTAACCTCACGATCCATTATTTCGGCGGGTTCTTCGATGAATTGAAGTTTTTCGTTGATTTGGATTTCATCTAATGGAATAGTGAGATCTTCTTTAGCAAAACATTTCTTCAAATTCGAGACTTGGAAAGTGTTATGTACAGCCGCGAGTTGTTGAGGTAACTCAAGTCGGTAAGCTACTGGTCCGACACGATCAATAATCTTGAATGGTCCAATATACCTAAATTTTACTCGTTTACCAAATCGAACAACGCCTTTCCAAGGTGCAACTTTAAGCATGACCACCTCTCCAATTTCAAATTCTATATCTTTTCTTTTAATGTCAGCGTAGCTCTTTTGTCGACTTTGGGCGGTTTTCAACCGTTGTTGAATTTGGATGATCTTCTCGGTAGTTTCTTGTATTATCTCCGGACCCGTAATCTGTCTATCCCCCACTTCACTCCAACAAATCGGAGACCTGCACTTTCTACCATAAAGTGCTTCAAATGGCGCCATCTCAATGCTTGAATGGTAGCTGTTGTTGTAGGAAAATTCTGCTAACAGTAGATGTCGATCCCAACTGTTTCTGAAATCAATAACACATGCTCGTAGCATGTCTTCAAGCGTTTCTATCGTCCTTTCGCTCTGTCCATCAGTTTGTGGATGATAGGCAGTACTCATGTCTAGACGAGTTCCTAATGCTTGCTGTAATGTCTGCCAGAATTTTGAAATAAATCTGCCATCCCTATCAGAGATAATAGAGATTGGTATTCCATGTCTGGAGATGACTTCCTTCAAATACAGTCGTGCTAACTTCTCCATCTTGTCATCTTCTCTTATTGGCAGGAAGTGTGCTGATTTGGTGAGACGATCAACTATTACCCAAATAGTATCAAAACCACTTGCAGTCCTTGGCAATTTAGTGATGAAATCCATGGTAATGTTTTCTCATTTCCATTCTGGGATTTCGGGTTGTTAAAGTAGACATGATGGTTTCTGATGCTCAGCTTTGACCTTAGAACATGTCAAACATTCTCCTACGTATTTAGAAACATCGGCTTTCATACCCGGCCACCAAAAATGTTTCTTGAGATCCTTGTACATCTTCCCCGTTCCAGGATGTATTGAGTATCTGATTTTACGAGCTTCTCTAAGTACCATTTCTCTTATATCTCCAAATTTTGGTACCCAAATCCTTTTAGCCCTATACCGGGTTCCGTCTTCCTGAATATTAAGATGCTTCTCCGATCCTTTGGGTATTTCATCCTTTAAATTTCCCTCTTTTAAAACTCCTTGTTGCGCCTCCTTTATTTGAGTAGTAAGGTTATTGTGAATCATTATATTCATAGATTTTACTCGAATGGGTTCTCTGTCCTTCCTGCTCAAGGCGTTGGCTACCACATTTGGCTTCCCCGGGTGGTAACGAATCTCAAAGTCGTAATCATTCAACAATTCAATCCACCTACGCTGCCTCATATTCAGTTGTTTTTGATTAAATATGTGTTGAAGACTTTTGTGGTCGGTATATATAATACTTTTGACCCCATATAAGTAGTGCCTCCAAGTCTTTAATGCAAAAACAACCGCGCCTAATTCCAAATCATGCGTCGTATAATTTTGTTCGTGAATATTCAATTGTCTAGACGCATAAGCAATTACTTTCGTTCGTTGCATTAATACACAACCAAGACCTTGCTTTGAGGCGTCACAATATATCACAAAATCATCATTCCCTTCAGGTAATGACAATATAGGTGCCGTAGTTAACTTTTTCTTTAACAATTGAAACGCTTTATCTTGTTCATCTTTCCATTCAAATTTCTTCCCTTTATGCGTTAATGCAGTCAAGGGTTTTGCTATTCTGGAAAAGTCTTGGATGACCCTTCTGTAGTAACCCGCTAGTCCTAAAAACTGGCGTATGTGTTTCGGAGTTTTCGGGGTTTCCCACTTTTCAATGGTTTCGATCTTTGCTGGATCTACCTGAATACCTTCTTTGTTCACTATGTGACCGAGGTATTGAACTTCTTCCAACCAAAATGCACACTTTGAAAACTTAGCGTACAGTTTTTCTTTTCTCAGCAACTCTAGCACTTTTCTCAAATGTTCTTCGTGCTCTTGATCATTCTTCGAGTAAATAAGTATGTCATCGATGAAAACAATGACAAACTTGTCAAGATATGGCCCACACAATCGGTTCAAGAGGTCCATGAACACAGCTGGTGCGTTAGTCAATCCAAACGGCATAACCATAAACTCGTAATGATCGTAACGCGTCTTAAAAGCAGTCTTTGGAATATCATCCTCCTTCACCCGCATTTGATGATATCCAGAACGTAAATCGATCTTCGAATAAATAGAAGAGCCTTGTAGTTGATCAAATAAGTCGTTGATTCTCGGTAGTGGGTAGCGGTTCTTAATGGTAAGTTTGTTCAACTCTCGGTAGTCGATACACAACCTGAATGTACCATCTTTCTTCTTGACAAACAAAATAGGAGCTCCCCACGGTGATGTGCTTGGTCGAATGAAACCACGCTCTAAAAGTTCTTGTAATTGGCTCTGAAGTTCCTTCATTTCGCTAGGTGCGAGTCTGTATGGAGCACGAGCTATTGGTGCAGCTCCCGGTACAAGGTCTATTTGAAATTGAACGGATCGGTGTGGAGGTAGTCCCGGTATTTCTTTCGGAAATATATCGGGAAATTCTTTTGCGACGGGAATATCATTGATGTTCTTTTCTTCAGAATTGACTTTCTCGACGTGTGCTATTACAGCATAGCAACCTTTTCTTATTAGTTTTTGTGCCTTCAGGTTACTAATAAGATTTAACTTCGCGTTGCTCTTTTCTCCGTACACCATTAAGGGTTTTCCTTTTTCTCGTATAATGCGAATTGTATTTTTGTAACAAACGATCTCTGCTTTCACTTCTCTCAACCAGTCCATACCGATTATCACATCAAAACTCCCTAACTCTACAGGTATCAAGTCAATCTTAAATGTTTCGCTAACCAGTTTAATTTCTCGATTCCGACATATATTATCTGCTGAAATTAATTTACCATTTGCTAATTCGAGTAAAAATTTACTATCCAAAGGTGCCAATGGGCAACTTAATTTAGCACAAAATTCTCTACTCATATAGCTTCTATCCGCACCCGAATCAAATAAAACATAAGCAGATTTATTGTCAATAAGAAATGTACCCGTAACAAGCTCCGGGTCTTCCTGTGCCTCTGCCGCATTAATATTGAAAACTCTTCCGCGGCCTTGTCCATTCGTGTTCTCCTGGTTCGGGAAATTTTTAATAATGTGGCCCGGTTTTCCACATTTATAACAAACTACATTGGCATAACTTTCTCCGACACTACTTGCTCCGCCATTACTCGTTCTGACACCATTTGTTCCTTTCGTTCTGTTAACCCCTGGTCCGTAGACCTCACACTTCACCGCGCTATGACCATTTCTTTTATGCTTGTTGCAAAATTTGGTGTAGAACCCCGAGTGATACTTTTCACACCTTTGGCATAGCTGCTTCTAATTGTTGTTGTTGTTGTTGCGGTTGTATTATTGTTGGGATGATTGTTGTAGTTGCTGTTGTTGTTGTTGTTGTTGTTATTGTTGGGCCGTTTGTTGTAGTTGCGATTGATGTTGCGATTGTTAGGATAGTTGTTGCGATTATTGTTGTAATTGCTGTTGTTGTTGTATTGGTGATTCTTATCACCGTTTTCCTCCCACTTTCTTTTGACTTGCTTCACATTGGCCTCTTCAGCCCCTGTTCTTTAATTCTTTCCTCAATCTGGTTCACTAGTTTGTGAGCGATTCTACATGCCTGTTGTATGGAGGCGTGCTCGTGTGAACTTATGTCTTCTTGGATTCTTTCCGGTAATCCTTTCACAAACGCGTCGATCTTCTCTTCCTCATCTTCGAACGCTCTCGGACACAATAGGTACAATTCTGTGAATCGTCTTTCATACGTGGTAATATCAAATCCTTGGGTTCGTAACCCTCTAAGTTCTATCTTGAGCTTATTGACCTCGATTCTGGGACGGTACTTCTCATTCATCAAGTGCTTGAATGCTGACCACGGTAGTACGTAAGCATCATCTTGTCCCACTTGCTCTAGATAGGTATTCCACCATGTTAACGCAGTACCTGTGAAGGTATACGTAGCGTACTTCACTTTGTCCTCTTTAATACACTTACTTATGGCAAACACTGATTCGACCTTCTCGGTCCACCGTTTCAATCTGATCGGTCCTTCGGTTCCATCAAATCCAAAGGTTTGCAGGCAGTGAATTCTTTGTAGGTGCATCCTACACAATTTCTTGCGCCGTTAGCTGCATTGCTAGATTCGGAGTTATTGTTGGTATGTAGCGCAGCCTGTACTGCGGCTATGTTTGCAGCAAGAAAGTTACGAAATTCCTCTTCGCTCATATTCATGGTTTTTCGAGTAATCGGTGCCATTTCCTTCAAATAGTCAAATGAAACAAGTTAATCATACAGAATATTAAGAGTAGTCAATAGTATCTCGTAGCATAATATGAACTCATTTATAAAAGCTTTTTCTTCATATTAGCATTTTATAAGTTTAAATTCGGGTAGTACCTACCCGTTAAGTTCATACTTAGTAGATAATATACAATTCAACTACTACAATTCTATATGAAAAACTGATTATAATAATATTTCGCGTTCAAACTTTTTCACAATATTTTACAAACTTACAATACCGCTTATTTTACATATAACATGAAATATAGCACACAATAACTTTGATACAAGATAGTTGTGAAGATAATTCTAGCTAGTACACAAGTCGTTCAGCAAAGGCAATAAAGACACGTAATTCATACGTCCAGAAACAAGTCATGCATTCTGGTTTTACTAGGACTACTTCCCATCCTTGGTCTTGTGGAACATAACCATTATGGCCGTTGATAAGACAGCGTGTTGTAACGTCATCAAAGGGACGAGGGTTACGTAATGTCCAATAGTCATGTAACAATCTAAAAACCTTGTTTCTCACCCCAACTACTGAGTCCGTCACTTGTGGGAACATTTTGTTTAATAGTTGTAGCCCGATGTTCTTGTTCTCACTTTGGTGAGAAGCGAACATTAATAACCCGTAAGCATAACATGCTTCTTTATGTTGCATGTTAGCCACTTTTTCTAAATCACGAAGTCCTATATTCGGATATATTGAGTCAAAATAATTTCTTAACCTGTTGTGTAAAATAGCATTTAGGTTCCCCGCAATATATGCGTCAAAGTAAACACATCGTAACTTATGGATTTCCCAATGTGATATCCCCTATATTTCGAACGAAAGCCTTTTATAAACCAAGGCATTCTTGGAATGTTCTTCGAATGTCTTACAAACTGATCTCGCCTTAAATAGTTGTGCCAAGGAATTCTGACTGACTCTAGACAAGATTTCATCAATCATGTCTCCGGGTAGGTCTCTTAAAATATTGGGTTGTCTATCCATTTTGTGTTTTTATACTGTAAAATAGACAAGAGTTAGATTCATAAAAAAAATACTTATTAATACAAGCAATTTTTACATATATCATAAAGCATAAGCACACTATATTACATATATTACACCACACGAATACAACTATCTTATTCCGACTCGCTCGTTTCTTCTTCTTCGGTTTTGGTTCGTTTTGCCAAGTTTCTAGGGATATATGATGTTCCCCTAATATGAGCCGTCGTTTTCCACATTGGTTTAGAAAAACCTGGTGGTTTAGAGGTTCCCAGGTTATTGTCACAACTTAAGAAATACGGGTGTTGACGATACATATAAAGTTCATCGGGTTTGGAATCAAATTTCTCTATTTTTATGCTATTTCCCTTATTGTTCTCTTTTGCCTTATTAAATTATGTTGGGGTAATTTCTATAACATCATCGGAATCCTTGTCGGGATCCGATTCATCGAAGAATTGGTAATCCTCCCAATACTTTGCTTCCTTGGCGGAAACACCATTGACCATAATTAACTTTGGTCGGTTGGTTGAGGATTTTCTTCTACATAACCATTTTATTATTTCCCCCACTGGTTCTATTTCTTCTTCCGATTCCGATTCTTCTTCCGGTTTCGATTCTTCTTCCGGTTCCGACTCTTCTTCCGGTTCCTCTTCGGGAACTTGTGAATCAGTCCACAAATCATTCCAATTTACATTTGACTCTTCATTATTATTAGGTGAGTCAATGGGACTTGTTCTAGAGGTAGACATCTATCACATAATATCAAACACGTTAAGAGATTAATATATCACATAATATTCACATGTTAAAAATATATAGTTTCCAACAAAATTTGTTAAGCAATCATTTTTCAAGTAAACACGGTCGAAATTCAGACTCACTAATGCATCCTAACAAACTCAATAGGATGCACTAATGCAAGATTCTGGTTCTCTAAGACCAACGCTCGGATACCAACTGAAATGTCCCGTTCATATTGTTTATAAACGTTCCATATTAATTGATTTCGTCGCGGTTTTGACCTCTATATGAGACGTTTTTCAAATACTGCATTCATTTTTAAAACAACCATAACCTTTATTTTATCTATAAAGGTTTAAAAAGCATTACATAGATTATCAAATAATGATAATCTAAAATATACCGTTTACACACGACCATTACATAATGGTTTACAATAAGAATATATTACATCAAAAATAAGTTTCTTGAATGCAGTTTTACATAATATCATGAAAGGACCCGTTCATATCCATCCGGACGAAGTCCATATCGATTATAAACGATTCACAATAGTTGATTACATTGCGAGGTACTTGACCTCTATATGATACATTTTACAAACATTGCATTCGTTTTTGAAAGGACAATCTTTCATTACATCAAAAGTTGATGGCATGCATACCATTTCCTAATATATCTAACTATAATTGACTTAATAATAATCTTCATGAACTCAATGACTCGAATTCAACGTCTTTTGAAATATGTCATGAATGACTCCAAGTAATATCTCTAAGATGAACAAATACACAGCGGAAGATTTCTTTCATACCTGAGAGTAAACATGCTTTAAAGTGTCAACCAAAAGGTTGGTGAGTTCATTAGCTTAACATAAATAATCAATTCCATCATTTTAATAGACCACAAGATTTCATTTTCAATTCTCATAAATATACGTCCCATGCATAGAGACAAAAATAATCATTCATATGGATTGAACACCTGGTAACCGACATTCACAATATGCATATAAGAATATCCCCATCATTCCGGGATCCTCCTTCGGACATGATATAAATTTCGAAGTACTAAAGCATCCGGTACTTTGGATGGGGCTAGTTGGACCCAATAGATCTATCTTTAGGATTCGCGTCAATTAGGGTGTCTGTTCCCTAATTCTTAGATTACCAGACTTTAATAAAAAGGGGCATATTCAATTTCGATAATTCAACCATATAATATAGTTTTGATTACTTGTGTCTATTTCGTAAAAACATTTATAAAAATTGCGCATGTATTCTCAGCCCAAAAATATAAAGAGTAAAAAGGGCAAATGAAACTCACGCATATAAATATTGTAAACCATTTAATAAAACATTTGCATGTATTCTCAGCCCCAAAAATGTAAAGAGTAAAAAGGGATTAAATGAAACTCACAGTACTGTATTTTGTAGTAAAAAATACATATGATGACATTGAACAATGCAGGGTTGGCCTCGGATTCACGAACCTATATCATTTATATATTCATTAATACATATAATCATAATTGAACAAATTTATTTGTTACATCCTTAATCTATATATTATGTATATTTAATTTATGTATATATTCAAAATGATTAATATTTATATAGTTATATTAGTATATCCATATTTATATACATACTTGTTTAATATTATGTTTAAAAATTGATAGTTTGTTATTTGTAGGTATTTATATAGTTAATTTTTGTAGGTTTGATATATGTAGTTATGTGAAATTTTAATATAATTATTGTATATGTAATAAGTGTATTTTATATAAAAAAATATTTATTTGATTAAAAAGGTAATTTTTGGTATTAATAATGATAATATTAATAATCATATTACCTAATGATAATACTTATTTTGATACTAATAATTACAATCATTTTATTATTAATAATAATAATCATAATTGTAACTAGGGTTATGATATTAATATTAATAATGGGTAACTATTACTTGTATTAGCAATATTAATACAAATAACTAACGTTCGTAATACTTTATAATAATAATACTTAATGACGTTACTTAATCAACATAATAATAATATTAGTCATGGTATTTATTTTAACATAATGATGATAATAATAATAATACATCTATTAGTAGTTAATAAATATAATAATAATAGTAGTAATAACAATATTTTTAGTTATAACTTTCATTGTATTAATAATAATGATAAATGATAACTAATACTTATTAGTAATAATAATAATAATTGTAATTCTAACAATAGAAACAATAACAATAATAATAACAATAACAATAATAATAATAATAATAATAATAATAATAATAATAATAATAATAATAATAATAATAATAATAATAATAATAATAATAATAATAATAATAATAGTTTTTGATATAGAAAACTACCTTCCAAAAAAATTACATCACAAACCAGACTCGAACCCCCGACCCCTCGAATACCCGTCAATGCATTAAACCAGCTGGGCTGGCTTGATTTTCTATAATTATACTCGACCCATTTACTTATAACCCGTTACCATCGTAGCTCCTATTTATTTTGGCCCAACAAAAATACTTGGATCGGCCCAACAGAAAATTTCAAAATATAATTCGGCCCAAAAGAACTTCGTGGTTTTTCTTTTCTTTGTGTTCCACCGAATAAGAAACAGAAAGCAGGTAACGAAACAGTATCCTTATCATCTTCATTGTTGTATCATCATCATCGCTGTATCATCATCTCCTTCATCATCGAAACCTTCCATCAACATCATACATCATGTCATCATCAACATCGACATCATTCTTTTCATCATCACTTATCACGTTCATCACTATTTTCATGATACAATTTCATCATCTTTAAAAAGTAGCAACGGGTGTTGTGGTGTGTGGGTTTCACCTTGATCAGCAAAACAGAAGCAGATGTAGCAGGTACAAATTAGAAGCTTAAACAGACACAAAACGAGTAGCAGGGAATTAATTAACAATATGGTGTTCGATGCATTATAACGGGTGTGGTTGATTGTGAAAACAGAAACAGAATAAAGAGAAGCAGGTAATGGTAGCAGTTGTTGTTAGTAGCAGTGTATATAGAATATGAATGGCATAAAATAAATAGGTTTCGATCTAACTTGTTTAGAAACTAAAACGAAATTGAATAGTTTACTAAGTAGCTGAACAAGGGGTTCGATAATGGGTTATGGAAGTTGTTCGAAAGTAACTAGAAAACAGAAGGATTGTAAGCATAACAGCGATTATAAACAGAAAATTGAAGTGAGAGAAAGGAAGAGAGAGAGAGAGAGAGAGAGAGATGGTGAGGTTCATGATGGTACCGGTGGTCTTAAAACGTAAACAGAAACAACAAACTGCAGTAGCAGACGAGTAGTAGATAAAACAAAGATGATGATGGTGATTATTGTAATATGGTGGGTTTATCACAAAGGAGGTGGTGGTTGATTGCCGGAGATCAAAGTGGATGGGATGAAGGTTGTCTTGGTAGTCTTCGATCAACAAGAGGATTAAGAGGTTCGTTTCTTGTATTTGAGTTGGTTCGGACAGAAACAAAAGATGAGCAAACAGTTTATTATGTGTTCTTGGTCGATGTTGGTGATCCGATGCATATTTATATATGTATATATAACTTGGAGAGTGATGTGAGAGAGAGGAGAGGAAGAAGAAATTTATTTGTTCATGATTGCATTTCATATGTACATAAGTGTATATATTGCAACGTATTATTCTTGTTTGGGAGGAAGACAAATTTAAAACAGTAAAATTCATATTCCTAATTCAATAAGTGCTCAACTTGTGTGTGTAATCCAAAAGCAAAAAAGACAAAGTAATATAATATATCTATATAAAATTTTAAAACGTGATTGATCAATAGTAGTCTGTAAATATCTGCCGACAGTTTATCACGGACTGTTAAATCGTACCCCGTTGTTAAATTAGTGGCGAATAAAAGGTGTTCAGAAAAATCCTAAATTTTTATAGTAATTATCTTTATTTCTTTTAGTAATTATGGTATAAAATTTGGTCATTAATTATTAAATAAAAATTTCATCGATTGTCCCTCTCAATTTTGGGTAAAATATAAAAAGTGTTAAAACTTAACAAATAGTTCCTAAATACATTTTTAATAAGCCTAAAATTTATAGAACTCATTTTTGTATCACCGTTTGTTTTAAAATTACATAAGTTTGAATTTAACTTGCTTAATATCAATCGAAACATCAAACGAGTATTACAATCATTTAATATTTAATTTTAATATACTTTATTTATATATAGAGATATATTTTAAATAATAATTATTATAATACCCTAATTTTATTTTATTAATATTTAATAACAACAACATATAATACTTCAAATTATATTTCAAATTATTATTTATATATACATACACACATATCTATTTACAATTAATTGTTCGTGAATCGTCGAGAGCAGTCGAAGGTCAATTGAATATATGAACATTGTTCAAATGTTTTCTAGACTCAACATCACATACTTTGCTCATCGTATCGAAATCATATAAAGATTAAGTTTAAATTTGGTCGGAAATTCTCGGGTCATCACAGTACCTACCCGTTAAAGAAATTTCGTCCCGAAATTTGAGTGAGGTCGTCATGGCTAACAATAAATAGGTTTTCCTGACAATATGAGTTGATAAATGGAGTTTTATCACCATTGAGTAATTTGGATAAAACGATTCGATTACTTAAAGCGTACGAGTGAAGCTATCACAAAAGATTGAGATAAGTTAATAGATATTCGTCTTTACTTTTGACGTAGTCATGGTTGAATTCCGGAATTCAAGGGATTAAAGAAAATCTTCGAAATCTAAAAGATTTGATTTTTTGACGAATAAGGAAATTAAGATCTCTATAATTAAATACGGTGACCTGCCTCGATTACTCTGTCTGATATTTCCATTATAAATTAAACTCTTCCGTTCCATTATTCTCACCATTCCTATACTTTCTTTCTTAGTTCATACATCCAACAGATATTGATAATGCTTAATCCAGTTATAATCCTTGATATTTTTCTAATTATCATTTCTGTCATCCTTCTTTTCAATCTTCCATCAGAAGAATCTGTTTACTTCTACTATTACCTTGGGGTGATACTATTCTTAATTATACCGTGTCTTTATATTGCTATTCGTATTAATATCCATGATTTGTAATTTCTGCGTTGTTGTTGGATTTTATATCTTCCCTTATATTTCAATGTCCCTGCTTCTGTCTCTATAATTATTGTCATCCACAGTTAATGCGCTCTCTTATTTGCTGCGATTTATACCGCCTTTCTATTTCGGGGCTTCATGCTTTTGTTTACTTTTCGCAAGTAATGGTCCAGAATTCATAGGTATGGAGTTTCGAATTTTCATAATATACAAGGTAGAAAGGAAATGTAGTAGCACGATTTGTTTTGTCAAATTACCTGAATCACTGAGAATAGAACTATCAAGAATATACTTTCCTTAATATGTTCAGAAGTTAAGCTGAATGAAAGAGTTATATAACATGGCACGTGGTGACATTATAATCTATGAATCATCACCTTCCATTAAAACTCAGCATGATTTACTGTAATATAATCACGTTGATCAAGTGTCATTATATTATACTAACTCATGCATCAGTTCTCAACATTACTTCAATAACATTCATATTTTAAGCTCGAAAGTTTACAGAATATAGAAACTAACAGTTTCTATATGATGTAACACTGATAGCACGAAGAGATTAATGATTTCAGATAAGAATAGTTATGAAAATATCTTCAGAAATATGGAGGATATTTATAATAAAAGATATGATAATATCTTAGAATATTTAAGATCAGAGGATGATGGAAACTATTGTCCGCAAGGGTTTAGAGTAAGAAGCAAGATATTCGCTAAAGACTTCAGCAGGTATTGATTCATTTGGATTCTTTAAAGTCAAACTTATTCTTTGTGATTTGTCCACGGCTTCCTTCATAGTTTCGCATAATCCGCTTTTCGGTACTAAATTTTCGATTGATTGTTTCCAATACTCCATTCTTTATCATCAAACTTTCGGCGGTTAAAGTTGTGTACAGTTTTTGCTGTTGTATTCAGCTTTTCAGAATTTGTGGTATTGATTTATAGACTGGGTGCTTTTCAGAATTTCAGAATGGAAGATCATAATTCTAAGAGATAAATGTTATATGTTTACATATAACTGTTGATGTAGACATGCTGCGAGATTTCAAACTACTGATTGCTGATTCTCGGTATTTGGTACGGCAATTCTTGTTATCAGATGCAGATGAGTAGATGATAGGATCTCAATGAATATAATAATTTTTCATAAAGTCAAAGATCAATGATGTTGCTGGTAAGTTTACTGCTAATGTAGTGAGATATAAACGATTTTCCGGTATCGATGACGAAAGGCAACTTATATATATATCAGAGTTATAATTAGCTAATACGATTGAAAAGTCGAAGTTAACTTGCTGGAGCTGTGACAAAACTGGCTATCTCGAACAGCAGTTGCAAAGTTATTTTCGATAATAATAACGCTAAAGGAATTAGCACAACTACGTGTTAAACGTTTACTCTGGTTCCGAGTGTTTTCAGGTGCATAACTATATGCATCAATCTTTTCTCCCGTAATTGAAGTGCGGTTGGTTCATCCTCTCGATTGAGGTGTTTTCAAGAATCATGAAAGGTTTGAACGCAGATTGGAATCGTCAAGATACAAATGAGGTTTAAGATGAAATCAAGTGGCAACTTGAAGAATTGTTTAGTTTCATATGTTATAATTAATATTTTAATTTATTTTAATTGTCCAATGTTGATAGTCCACAGTTAACAGTCCAATAATTCATATTTAGTTTAATATATAATATTCGAATTAATTAATACATATCGTGACCCGTGTACATGTCTCAGACTCGATCACAACTCAAATTATATATATTATTATAGAATCAACCTCAACCCTGTATAGAGAACTCGATCATTACTGCATATAGAGTGTCTATGGTTATTCCAAATAATATATATAGATGCGTCGATATGATATGTCAAAACCTTGTACACGTGTCCCGATATTTAAAGTGCGTAAAAATAAATAACAGAAATTTAAATGACGATAAATAAAGTGCGTAAAGTAAATAACAGAAATTAAATGACGATAAATAAAATTGCGATAATTAAATTGCGATAAATAAACTGCGATAAATAAAATGTAATCAGTTAGTTAGGAACAGTTAGCTAGGATTTTGTTAGCGTGGATTCTTAATAAAATTTTCTAATGGTTAATTTGTTTGTTTCTAATAAAAATTTTTTTTTGTCCAATGTTTTCTTCATTATGCCACTTGTTGGATTCTGATAGATCAAAATCCAAATATGAAATTGAATGAAAAGGGTTATTCTGTGGTGAACGAATACGTATATCGATGGTTGTAAATAGGATAGTAAATGACTGTTGAACTAGATTTGAAAGAATGTACAGTGTACTTATTAATGTGAAATCTAAATATTCCTCGGGTATTACCTACCCGTTAAAATATTTTCATCATTAACAGTTTGTACGAAAGAATTTTTAATTACAATCTTTATGAAAATATATTTACATATATACTTCCTTCAGATATAATCAAGGATTTAATGAGTTAATATGATATTAAACTCATTTGATTTACTGTTAGAACAAGAATATATAATCTCTAAAATATTAGAGATTACATAATCGCCATGTCGAACGAAGATAAATAATATAGAACGTCATGTAGAACGATGGTTATGCTCAAGGTACAGAATGAGATGTTGAGACAGAAATTGTTGATGGTACTGGTGCTGTTACTGATGGTACTGTTGGTGCTGGTGGTGTTGCTGAAGCTGGTAAATTTTGCACCATATTCTCCAAATTGATTACTCGAGTGCGGAGTTCGTTGACTTCTTCTATTATTCCGGGATGATTGTCGGTAGGAATGAGCGGATGAATAAGGTTTAGAATTTTAGATAGAATATAATCGTGGCGAGATATTTGAGAAATGAGGGTGAAAATGGTGTCTCGGATAGATTCACCGATAAATGTTTCAGGTTCTTCGCCAATAGGGCAATTTGGTTGGTGGAAAAGATCACCTTCTTCGTGTCTCCATTGATTAAGTCAACTACGAACCCTTCAGATGAATTGGGGGTGGCTGATTGATAGATTCATTCTGGTGACACCGCTTTCGGAGCTTAGGTGAATATCCATGTCAGAATAGCTGTCGGAATAACTATCGGAATAGCTATCGAAATCTGAGAGACTCGAACTGATTGAGGGATTCATCTCGTACGAGCAGAGGAAAGGATTTTCGATAAGAAATAGATTATAGGATGTAGATTAGTACCCTGTAATACATAATTTACATATGCATATATAATACTAAAATCCCATAAGTTACAGAGGAATCTATGGAACTGTCAGGCAAAGTTTACGGTAATAGATACGCTAAGATATGAATCAGTAGATATGATAAGATACGAATTTCGTCTACATACTATTCATGCAATCATTGCAGTAAGATGTGTCTAGACTAAGAAAGATAAGCAGGTAACTTCCTAAGGATGATAAGCAGATGATTTTCGACACGAAATAATAAGCAAAACTTTTGACATGCAGACACGGTCGAAGTCCAGACTCACTAATACATCCTAACAACTATCAGTTAGACATACTAATGCAAGACCTGGTTCGCTAAGACCACCGCTCTGATACCAACTGAAAGGACCCGTTCATATCCATCCGGACGAAGTCCATATCGATTATAAACGATTCACAATAGTTGATTACATTGCGAGGTACTTGACCTCTATAGGATACATTTTACAAACATTGCATTCGTTTTTGAAAGGACAATCTTTCATTACATCAAAAGTTGACGGCATGCATACCATTTCCTAATATATCTAACTATAATTGACTTAATAATAATCTTGATGAACTCAATGACTCGAATTCAACGTCTTTTGAAATATGTCATGAATGACTCCAAGTAATATCTCTAAGATGAACAAATACACAGCGGAAGATTTCTTTCATACCTGAGAGTAAACATGCTTTAAAGTGTCAACCAAAAGGTTGTTGAGTTCATTAGCTTAACATAAATAATCAATTCCATCATTTTAATAGACCACAAGATTTCATTTTCAATTCTCATAAATATACGTCCCATGCATAGAGACAAAAATAATCATTCATATGGATTGAACACCTGGTAACCGACATTCACAATATGCATATAAGAATATCCCCATCATTCCGGGATCCTCCTTCGGACATGATATAAATTTCGAAGTACTAAAGCATCCGGTACTTTGGATGGGGCTTGTTGGACCCAATAGATCTATCTTTAGGATTCACGTCAATTAGGGTGTATGTTCCCTAATTCTTAGATTAACAGACTTTAATAAAAAGGGGCATATTCGATTTCGATAATTCAACCATATAATGTAGTTTTGATTACTTGTGTCTATTTCGTAAAAACATTTATAAAAATTGCGCATGTATTCTCAGCCCAAAAAAATAAAAAGTAAAAAGGGCAAATGAAACTCACGCATATAAATATTGTAAAATATTTAATAAAACATTTGCATGTATTCTCAGCCCCAAAAATGTAAAGAGTAAAAAGGGATTAAATGAAACTCACAGTACTGTATTTTGTAGTAAAAAATACATATGACGACATTGAACAATGCAGGGTTGGCCTCGGATTCACGAACCTATATCATTTGTATATTCATTAATACATATAATCATAATTAAACAAATTTATTTGTTACATCCTTAATCTATATATTATGTATATTTAATTTATGTATATATTCAAAATGATTAATATTTATATAGTTATATTAATATATCCATATTTATATACATACTTGTTTAATGTTATATTTAAAAATCAATAGTTTGTTATTTGTAGGTATTTATATAATTAATTTTTGTAGGTTTGACATATGTAGTTATGTGAAATTTTAATATAATTATTGTATATGTAATAAGTGTATTTTATATACAAAATATTTATTTGATTAAAAAGGTAATTTTTGGTATTAATAATGATAATATTAATAATCATATTACCTAATGATAATACTTATTTTGATACTAATAATTACAATCATTTTATTATTAATGGTAATCTTAATAAAATACATTTGTTAATAATAATCATAATTGTAACTAGGGTTATGATATTAATATTAATAATGGGTAACTATTACTTGTATTAGCAATATTAATACAAATAACTAACGTTCATAATACTTTATAATAATAATACTTAATGACGTTACTTAATCAACATAATAATAATATTAGTCATGGTATTTATTTTAACATAATGATGATAATAATAATAATACATCTATTAGTAGTTAATAAATATAATAATAATAGTAGTAATAACAATATTTTTAGTTATAACTTTAATTGTAATAATAATAATGATAAATGATAACTAATACTTATTAGTAATAATAATAATAATTGTAATTCTAACAATAGTAACAATAACAATAATAATAACAATAACAATAATAATAATAATAATAATAATAATAATAATAATAATAATAATAATAATAATAATAATAATAATAATAATAATAATAATAATAATAATAATATTTTTTGATATAGAAAACAACCTTCCAAAAAAATTACGTCACAAACCAGACTCGAACCCCCGACCCCTCGAATACCCTTCAATGCATTAAACCAGCTGGGCTGGCTTGATTTTCTGTAATTTTACTCGACCCATTTACTTATAACCCGTTACCATCGTAGCTCCTATTTATTTTGGCCCAACAAAAATACTTAGATCGGCCCAACAGAAAATTTCAAAATATAATTCGGCCCAAAAGAACTTTGTGGTTTTTCTTTTCTTTGTGTTCCACCGAATAAGAAACAGAAAGCAGGTAACGACACAGTATCCTTATCATCTTCATTGTTGTATCATCATCATCGCTGTATCATCATCTCCTTCATCATCGAAACCTTCCATCACCATCATACATCATGTCATCATCAACATCGACATCATTCTTTTCATCATCACTTATCACGTTCATCACTATTTTCATGATACAATTTCATCATCTTCAAAAAGTAGTAACAGGTGTTGTGGTGTGTGGGTTTCGTCTTGATCAGCAAAACAGAAGCAGATGTAGCAGGTACAAATTAGAAGCATAAACAGACACAAAACGAGTAGCAGGGAATTAATTAACAATATGGTGTTCGATGCATTATGACGGGTGTAGTTGATTGTGAAAACAGAAACAGAATAAAGAGAAGCAGGTAATGGTAGCAGTTGTTGTTAGTAGCAGTGTATATAGAATAGGAATGGCATAAAATAAATAGGTTTCGATCTAACTTGTTTAGAAACTAAAACGAAATTGAATAGTTCACTAAGTAGCTGAACAAGGGGTTCGATAATGGGTTATGGAATTTGATCGAAAGTAACTAGAAAACAGAAGGATTGTAAGCATAACAGCGATTATAAACAGAAAATTGAAGTGAGAGAAAGGAAGAGAGAGAGAGAGAGAGAGAGAGAGAGAGAGAGAGAGAGAGAGAGATGGTGAGGTTCATGGTGGTACCGGTGGTCTTCAAACATAAACAGAAACAACAAACTGCAGTAGCAGATGAGTAGTAGATAAAACAAAGATGATGATGATGGTGATTATTTTAAAATGGTGGGTTTATCACAAAGGAGGTGGTGGTTGATTGCCGGAGATCAAAGTGGATGGGATGAAGGTTGTCTTGGTAGTCTTCGATCAACAAGAGGATTAAGAGGTTCGTTTCTTGTATTTGAGTTGGTTCGGACAGAAACAAAAGATGAGCAAACAGTTTATTATGTGTTCTTGGTCGATGTTGGTGATCCGATGCATATTTATATACGTATATATAACTTAGAGAGTGATGTGAGAGAGAGGAGAGGAAGAAGAAGGTTATTAGTTCATGATTGCATTTCATATGTACATAAGTGTATATATTGCAACGTATTATTCTTGTTTGGGAGGAAGACAAATTTAAAACAGTAAAATTCATATTCCTAATTCAATAAGTGCTCAACTTGTGTGTGTAATCCAAAAGCAAAAAAGACAAAGTAATATAATATATCTATATAAAATTTTAAAACGTGATTGATCAATAGTAGTCTGTAAATATCTGCCGACAGTTTATCACGGACTGTTAAATCGTACCCCGTTGTTAAATTAGTGGCGAATAAAAGGTGTTCAGAAAAATCCTAAATTTTTACAGTAATTATCTTTATTTCTTTTAGTAATTATGGTATAAAATTTGGTCATTAATTATTAAATAAAAATTACATCGATTGTCCCTCTCAATTTTGGGTAAAATATAAAAAGTGTTAAAACTTAACAAATAGTTCCTAAATACATTTTTAATAAGCCTAAAATTTATAGAACTCAGTTTCGTATCACCGTTTATTTTAAAATTACATAAGTTTGAATTTAACTTGCTTAATATCAATCGAAACATCAAACAAGTATTGCAATCATTTAATATTTATTTTTAATATACTTTATTTATATATAGAGATATATTTTAAATAATAATTATTATAATTCCCTAATTTTATTTTATTAATATTTAATAACAACAACATATAATACTTCAAATTATATTTCGAATTATTATTTATATATACATACACACATATCTATTTACAATTAATTGTTCGTGAATCGTCGAGAGCAGTCGAAGGTCAATTGAATATATGAACATTGTTCCAATGTTTTCTAGACTCAACATTACATACTTTGCTTATCGTATCGAAATCATATAAAGATTAAGTTTAAATTTGGTCGGAAATTCCCGGGTCATCACATATCATACAAGCATGGACTCCAAATCTTGTCCTTATTTTAGTATGCAACAGCGGAAGCTCTTAATAATCACCTGAGAATAAACATGCTTAAAACGTCAACAAAAATGTTGGTGAGTTATAGGTTTAACCTATATGTTATCAAATCATAATAATAGACCACAAGATTTCATATTTCAATATACATCCCATACATAGAGATAAAATTCATTCATATGGTGAACACCTGGTAACCGACATTAACAAGATGCATATATAAGAATATCCCCATCATTCCGAGACACCCTTCGAATATGATATAAATTTTGAAGTACTAAAGCATCCGGTACTTTGGATGGGGTTTGTTAGGCCCAATAGATCTATCTTTAGGATTCGCGTCAATTAGGGTGTCTGTTCCCTAATTCTTAGATTACCAGACTTAATAAAAAGGGGCATATTTGATTTCGATAATTCAACCATAGAATGTAGTTTCACGTACTTGTGTCTATTTTATAAATCATTTATAAAACCTGCATGTATTCTCATATCAAAAATATTAGATTTTAAAAGTGGGACTATAACTCACTTTCACAGATTTTTACTTCGTCGGGAAGTAAGACTTGGCCACTGGTCGATTCACGAACCTATAACAAATATGTACATATATATCAAAGTATGTTCAAAATATATTTACAACACTTTTAATACATTTTGATGTTTTAAGTTTATTAAGTCAGCTGTCCTCGTTAGTAACCTACAACTAGTTGTCCATAGTTAGATGTACAGAAATAAATCGATATATATTATCTTGAATCAATCCACGACCCAGTGTATACACGTTTCAGGCTAGATCACAACTCAAAGTATATATATTTTTGGAATCAACCTCAACCCTGTATAGCTAACTCCCTCATTACTGCATATAGAGTGTCTATGATTATTCCAAATAATATATACACATGGGTCGATATGATATGTCAAAACATTTGCATACATGTCTATGGTATCCCAAGATTAAATAATATATTAGAATACATGTATAATAAAATATAAGTTAGCTAGGATATGATTAATATATATTTGTTACCAATTTTCACGTTGCTACAACAAGAAAAATTATCCAATCTTGTTTTACCCATAACTTCTTCATTTTAAATCCGTTTTGAGTAAATCAAATTGCTATGGTTTCATATTGAACTCTATTTTATGAATATAAACAGAAAAAGTACAGGTTTATAGTCAGAAATATAAGTTACAAGTTGTTTTTGTAAAGATAGTCATTTCAGTCGAAAGAACGACGTCTAGATGACCATTTTAGAAAACATACTTCCAGTTTGAGTTTAACCATGATTTTTGGATATAGTTTCATGTTCATAATAAAAATCATTTTTCCAGAAGAACAACTTTTAAATCAAAGTTTATCATAGTTTTTAATTAACTAACCCAAAACAGCCCGCGGTGTTACTATGACGGCGTATGTCCGGTTTTACAGTGTTCTTCGTGTTTCCAGGTTTTAAATCATTAAGTTAGCATATCATATAGATATAGAACATGTGTTTAGTTGATTTTAAAAGTCAAGTTAGAAGGATTAACTTTTGTTTGCGAACAAGTTTAGAATTAACTAAACTATGTTCTAGTGATTACAAGTTTAAACCTTCGAATAAGATAGCTTTATATGTATGAATCGAATGATGTTATGAACATCATTACTACCTCAAGTTTTCTGGATAAAGCTACTGGAAATGAGAAAAATGGATCTAGCTTCAAAGGATCCTTGGATGGCTTGAAAGTTCTTGAAGCAGAATCATGACACGAAAAATAAGTTCAAGTAAGATTTCCACTCGAAATAAGATTGTTATAGTTATAGAAATTGAATCAAAGTTTTAATATGAGTATTACCTTGTATTAGAAAGATATCTTACTGTAAATAAGAAAGATTTCTTGAGGTTGTATGATCACTCTACAAGATTGGAAGTAAGCTAGCAAACTTGGATGTATTCATGATTTTATGAAACTAGAACTTGTAGAATTTATGAAGAACACTTAGAACTTGAAGATAGAACTTGAGAGAGATCAATTAGATGAAGAAAATTGAAGAATGAAAGTGTTTGTAGGTGTTTTTGGTCGTTGGTGTATGGATTAGATATAAAGGATATGTAATTTTGTTTTCATGTAAATAAGTCATGAATGATTACTCATTTTTTTGTAATTTTATGAGATATTTCATGCTAGTTGCCAAATGATGGTTCCAACATGTGTTAGGTGACTCACATGGGCTGCTAAGAGCTGATCATTGGAGTGTATATACTAATAGTACATACATCTAAAAGCTGTGTATTGTACGAGTACAAATACGGGTGCATACGAGTAGAATTATTGATGAAACTGAACGAGGATGTAATTGTAAGCATTTTTGTTAAGTAGAAGTATTTTGATAAGTGTATTGAAGTCTTTCAAAAGTGTATGAATACATATTAAAACACTACATGTATATACATTTTAACTGAGTCGTTAAGTCATCGTTAGTCGTTACATGTAAGTGTTGTTTTGAAACCTTTATGTTAACGATCTTGTTAAATATTGTTAACCCAATGTTTATAATATCAAATGAGATTTTAAATTATTATATTATCATGATAATATGATGTATGAATATCTCTTATTATGATATATATACATTAAATGTCGTTACAACGATAATCGTTACATATATGTCTCGTTTCAAAATCATTAAGTTAGTAGTCTTGCTTTTACATATGTAGTTCATTGTTAATATACTTAATGATATGTTTAATTATCATAATATTATGTTAACTATATATATATATATATATATCCATATATATGTCATCATATAGTTTTTACAAGTTTTAACGTTCGTGAATCACCGGTCAACTTGGGTGGTCACTTGTCTATATGAAACCTATTTCAATTAATCAAGTCTTAACAAGTTTAATTGCTTAACATGTTAGAAACACTTAATCATGTAAATAACAATTTCATTTAATATATATAAACATAGAAAAGTTCGGGTCACTACAGTTTGATCTCATGGGTAATTTCAAGAACCTGGCGAAATGGTTTAATTCGGTGGATTTAAAGGTGTATTACTGTTGGTATCTACGAGAATTGATGTGTAATGTCAGGTTTAACGTAGAACTTTTTATGGAAAGCCATAGAAATCAGATTGTTGATATGTATTGGTGGGCTAAATGGTGGACATTATCTATGTTTCGAGAATTTAGTAGGTAAAAGGAAACTTAGTACGACTCATTTTGTGGAAATTTGTTAGATCGATGATGGGTCGATGTATTGCTTATGAGTTGCCCCGTGTTTGAAATGAGGTTAATTGTAACTGACGTTGAATTGATGGATCGTTATCCTTTTAACTTAACACTCGGTTAGAAAATGACTTGCGAGGTTTTTGGTATACGACATATTATTGGCACTTGTTTACTTCTGCAAATGACGAGTAAGATAATATGGACAAGTGTGTGGTAAATTGTCTAACTGTTGTGTAATGTAATTAGAACTAGTAGATCAACTTATGTCGAAATTGTGTAATTGATGGTAGTCGTAACGGGAAAGTTGATATTTGACTCGGTGGTGGTAAGATTTTAATTTGGTAAATTAGGAAGAGACGTTGTTAGATGAGAAGACTTGTGGAACTGTGAACCTAATTAAGTAATGCCTATGACAGTAAGAGTTGTTTTGACTTGGTTCTCGATGTAACCAATTGTGATGGTGTTTGATATTCTTAACCATTGTACATATGATTGACCAGATTCTGAGGACGGAATCTCTTTAAGGGGGTACTGATGTTAAAGCGAAGGGTATAAAATACTATTAATTTTTACTACAAAATACTATTAAATACGATACAACTTTACACAAGTTATTTATTTATTTATAGAATGGATATACCTAAACCTTGCTACAACACTTATAGGCAGTGTACCTAATCGTACAGTAGTGTAGTTTTTAGTAAGTCCGGTTCGTTCCACATGGAGCTAGCCAAGTTTAAGGCTATATTTTTAAAACTATATTTGTATAAATATATAAATATAAATATAAGTAGTATTATTATTATAAAAGGGGTTTTTTACCGTTTAATGACCGGTTTGTCGATTTTAAAACTTTAGTCGCAGTTAAAACCTAATGTAAAATATTAAAAATATAAAAGACTTAATTTAAAGCGTAAAGTAAATGACAATAATGAAATTGCGATAAATAAAAGTGCGATAAATAAAATTGTGATAATTAAAAGTGCAATTAAATATGAAATAAAGGAATTATGCTTATTTAAACTTCCGTAATCATGATGTTTGACGTGTTGATTTTAGTTTATTACCATGGGTTAATTGTCCTTTGTCCTGGATTATTCAATATGTCCATCTGGTTTTTGTCCATAACAGTCCATTAGTCATAAATATAAAGTGCGAGTGTCCTCGTAAAATTATCCTTATATCCGAAGTTAAATATTCCAACTAATTGGGGACTTAAACTATAATTACACCAAGTGTCCTTGTATGTAATTTACCCCTGTTTTAATAAGTCCATTAACTATTAATCCATTTCCGTGTCCGGTTAAATGAACGATTATTAGTACTTATAAATATCCCGCCCATCGTGTCTGATCGAGTGTATATGGTTATTTATAGGTACGTCCAATTGTAAATCTTTATATTAAATTAACGAACTATCATTCAATTAAATAAATATAAAGCCCATTAATAGCCCATAGTCTAATTTCCACAAGTGTCGTTCTTTTGTCCAAACCCCAATTATGGTACAAAGCCCAATTACCTAAATTTAATATTTAGCCCAACATCACAATTACTTCGGCTTAAATAAGCATAATAATAACTTAGCTACGAGACATTAATTTAAAAAGGTTGAACATAACTTACAATGATTAATAATAGCGTAGCGTTACACGGACAGAATTTCGACTTACACCCTTACAACATTCGCTAACATACCCTTATTATTATTAAATTAAATTAAAATTAAAATTAAAATTATAATATATATATAATATGTGAGAGTGAGAAGAGAAAAAGATGTGTTTTATTCGGCCAAAAACTGCGAAATTTATAGATGTGGCCTGACATTTTGGGTCATGCGACCGCATGAAATTCCTTCTTCCTGGCCATGCGATCGCATGGTCAGCTGGGACAGCTCACATTTGGTTGTTTTCTTCTTGTCGACGGTTTAATTAAATATATATAATATATAAATAATTTTAAGAATTATTTATATATTATATTATATTTATATGCATAGTTGATTTGTAATTTTTAGTCCGTTGCGTCGAGCGTTGAGAGTTGACTCTGGTCCCGGTTACGGATTTTCGAATGTCCTTGCGTACAATTTAATATCTTGTACTTTGCGTTTTGTGTCTTGTACTCTTGTAATTTTGAGACGTTTCTCATCAATAATTTGAACCACTTTGATTGTACTTTGTACTTTTTAGCTTTTTGGTCGTTTGCGTCTTCAAATCGTCGAATATGTCTTTTATCTTCACCTTTTATTATTTAAACGAATATCACTTGTAAATAGAACAATTGCAACTAAAAGCTTGTCTTTCTTGAGGGATAATGCTATAAAATATATGTTCGTTTTTAGCATTATCAAATATTCCCACACTTGAGCTTTGCTTGTCCTCAAGCAATATAGTCTTGAAATAAAACTTTACTAGAATCACTTCTTTATTCTTCACACTTTGTACATCAGTGATTTTAATACGGCGGTATGAACAATGGTAGTAACGATCTTTATGAAAACATTTGATCTTTTGAAAATTCAATCTAGCTTTTACCTTAGATAAGTTTTCCAGAATAACCCTTCACCGGTGTTTACAAAATTGTTTTTGTGGGTTTTGTGGGTTTCAGATTTGAAAATTTTAGCTTAAAACTTGCTATTTTGTGTCACCCACTCGCTAACCTTGTATTGGGAAAGTAACACGTCCAGTTTACTTGCTCCGTATATTACCTTTCGGTAAACTACCGTCTGGTTGTAAAGGAAAGCGTTGAACAAGCAACTGTTAAGGTAATGTCCCGTGACATGCTTTTAATTATGGTCTATAACGTGTCGGATGCAATTACTATCCTTGGTAGGAGCAATAGTAAAGATCACCCTATAGTTTTTCGGTCTGGCATAAGGTCCTGTCTTTGACCATGCTATGCAACCACCGTTCTTACGGTTGACACCCGATTTGGTTCAGGTGACCTAATGAATTCCAGGTGAATTCCTAGGATTTTACGTTCAATGGTAATGAACGCATTGAAAATAGGGTTTTCAGAAAACAAATCGGTTTGGAATTTTATAAAAATATTTTCTCGTTCAAGCTCGAGTTTAGATATCATCGAATTCCATAAGTATGTAATTCGAAAATCTTTAAAAGTCAATCTCAAGGATTGAGTAATATCAGTCTTAAAAGCTGATTTTTGATCTTTTAAGGAGATTATCCTTTCTGGGGATCTGATTCATTAGTCTTATCAAGCTAATTTGCATGGCGCCCTCCCCATTTTACGAGACAGATCCTCTCATGGTTAGGATAAGTCTAACCACTTGGCGACCCTATTTGATGCTGAGGTCCGTGGATTTCCTGCTGATTTTAGAGATGACTTTTCTAGATTTTTCGTCAACCTACAGCTGGTCTGGACGACAACTCCTTGACCTAAATCAAGAAGCGCGTGTCTTTTTCCGGAAGACTTTACTTCCTTTTAATGATGGAATTGATTCATCGTGTAGATCCATCTTTCTTTCAAATATATTACAGTAAATCGGGTAAAACTGATTAGTATCGTCCAAAACAAACGCACCTGCAATTATTTTTACAAATATATGTGATATATATTTTAAATAACTTGGTAAATTTTTCCCACACTTGGCTTTTATTTTCCTTTCTTTGCCTTTTTATTGTCCTCTATTCTATTTTAAATGAATTCTAACATTTTGGGTTGTTTCTCAATTTATGTCCTTTCCGAGGTAACAATAATTTTGGTGTTAACACCTAGTTTTATCGTTCATAAATATGTATAAATATAATTTTGAATACATTTATTTGAAATTTTTGAAATTTTTTTACTAGAATTGGGTAGTCAGTATATAAGACTAGGACTGTTCTTTATTATCAGAGAGCACTAGATTCTAATACAACTACTGCGTTACTAGTATTTTTAATGGTAACCAAGTGTATAAGTCAAAAAATTTTAAAAATCCGAAAGAATTTAACCCCTTCCCACACTTAAGATCTTGCAATGCCCTCATTTGCAAAAAATCAGTAACAATTTAAATTATTGAGGGTGATTAGCGTAGAAAAATGATTAAATTTTACCAAAGTTTCCAAACATATTGGCGTTTGTTTACTGAATGATAAATGGTGCACATCATTTGTTCATTCCGTCTTGTTGTTACATCACATTTGTTTTTTCGTTTTTTCGTCAAAATTAGTTGCTTTTGCTGAACTTAATGCCAGTCTTTGAAAATGCGCTGTTTTACCCTGTTGTGTACAATTGACAATATACATACATACAAATAATAACATGCATGGTAATTTGAAATGGGACTTAAAATCCCACTTTCAAGTCAAATATGAAATATTAGTACAAAATAAAAAAATGTTAAAACTTACATAAAGATATCATAATATTATATGTTTAAAACATAATTAAATAAAAATAATAAAAAGATAAAAATTATAAAAATAACCAACGGAACTATATCAATCTGGATAGGGGTTCCAGTTCATGTTGTCGGGCGGGTTCCATGGTTGGTTATAGGTGTACTGATATGCCTGGTTTGTGTCGTAGAGAGTAAACGGTGGTAGCATATCGGGCTGGTGTGGAGGATAATAAGAAGGTTGGGTCGGTACGTAGTAATCCTGAGGTGATAGCTGGCTCATGATCTGATGCTGATGATAGTGCCATCTATCATGCTGTCGTTACCTAGAATGCTCGTACTCATTCTGGGCTTGCCACTGCTCGTACCGACTATGTCTATCCTGGTTTATCATTTCTACCTCATCTATACGCTGGTAGACGTCAGTCATAGCCTCCCTAATGACATCCCTAATGTCATCTGCTTCCTCCATTTCCTCATCTGAACCTCTCTCTACCTGTGGATGATTACCATCATATGGTATTGCCTGATTGCGTCTGCTCTTTAATACCTTAGCACCCTGATAGACCTTCAATTCTAAAGTATTATCCTGTTCCCTACATACCATAAGTGGACCCCCTATGTCCCTATCTACACCCAAATACTCTCCAATGAGAGTAACAAAAATACATCCTCCTATTATTCCCCCTTCATGTATTCCGACTACCACTTTGGACAGATAAAAACCAACACGGTAGGGGATATTAACAAAGCTTCTATTGTTTCGAATACACTTAAGGTAAAATAAGTCATGTAAGGTCATTTTCTCTTTGTTTTTACCTCTTTGTATAATCGAATTAGCTAAAAATCTATGTATAATACGTAGCTCTGCTTTATTAATATCTAAAAATGAGTGTCTTCCTCCCAGCGAAAAAACATTATAATCTGACATACGCCTCCAAACGGCGTTCGCGTCAAAATTTCTATCTACCCGCTCCCCATGATAAATCAAATTTGTACAATCGGGTAGTAATAATTCACCAGGAGTGTAAATCTGTAAAGCCCTGGCCATGTCCAGCATGGACATTCTATACATCCTACGGCCAAGTATAAATCTAAGAAAACTTCTATCATCTAACCTATCTACATCAGCATTAAGTGAAATAGTACTCATAAGCTCAACACACCATTCCTTATATACAGGCCTACGAATGGTGAATAAACGTTCCCAATTGGGAAAAGAAGAGCTGCCATACCTTTGGATCAGATGCAGTCTAACTGAGTTAACTAGGTGGACCCTTTCCAAAGGTTCCCAATCGATTACCCTCGTCACTTCTACATTTTTCATTACCAGTTTGAATTTGTTACTTTGATATGTTGGTTAATCTCTCCAGCTTCGATCAAATCTCAAATTGGGATGCAACTGTGCTTCATGAATCGTTGGGTGTTCTACCATCGGATAAATCGGAAAAATTACGTAGGCATTAATATATTCTATTTGCGGATCATAATATGGTACGTGTTGATCAGGTTGTTGCTGTTGTTCCTGTTGTTGCTCCTGTTCAGGTTCTGGTTCATATTGTGGCTCATATTGCATTTCTGGTTCAGGTTCTGGAGCAGGTTGTCTAGATGATGATGATGCACCATCAGTATCGGTATTTTTCTACAAAACACATTAAACACAAAATTTGTGCATCCAAATATGCATTAGTGTTAGCAAAATAACAACATGAAACAATTACAATAACATGTTCAATCAAAATTAAACTTATACACATTTTCACAATTTTTACAATTCTACACTGTTTTTTCAAATAAGCATATATGAAAATGTTTACAAAGTTCATAAGCATTCAACTCAAATAACACGTTAAAATAACCATTACTAACAATTAAACAAGTTTCAAATGGCATTTACATCAATTTAATCAATTCATGAATTTTAGACCTAAAAAGTCTACTTTAATTCTCAAAAATCATGTTTAGGATCAAAGTTTGGATCATTTAGCTACCTAAACATGTTACACTACTTAATTTAGCAATAATTCATGACAAAAATCGGCCATAACCTTTTTATATCAAAAAGCCCCAAATTGCTCAAGAACACAAACCCTAGATTCCTAAAAATTTTGAAGTTTTTGGCTTCAAATTATGTTAAATGGCATCAATCTAGGTTATACATGCATAATATACTAACAATTTAACACTAATTACACTAGAAATTAACAAAATCAAATTAGGTAAAATATTGGTAATTATCACAAAAACTAGGAAATTTAAGAGTTTAGGGGTGTAATTTTTACCTTCTTGTTGAAAAATCCGAACCTAGGCATGATTGTAGCGAAGTTTTGTGAGAAATTTGGTGAAATTTGGGTGAAAATTGGTGATTTTAGGGTGATATGTGTGTATGTGTTCGTGTGTTTTTGTATGAGTGTGGAGTGAGACAGAACACAGCTCGCTGGAAGTTTATGATCTGCCCAGTTTTTTTGCACCATGCGATCGAATGGAAATTATGAAAGAACCCCATGCGATCGCATGGGGTCTGGCTATTTTTTTTTTATAAAAACCTTATACTTTTTAAAACAAATAATTAACTTTATTTAAAATTTTGTTTCTTTTTAGGAGTGAGGGCGTTTCGGATCGTTGTCCTAGTCCGCCTCTCGACAAAATTTTAGAATTTGTCACGTTTTAAGCGTTGTTTTAAATGCAAAGATTTTAGAGTTTTTTAATGTTTTTGACATACTTTAATTCAATAATATTTAAAAATAATGATAATAAAAATTCTCGTCCCTTCCTTGGGTAAAGCAATTTAAGTTCAACGACCTAGTTTTCAACTCACGACGAATTTTTAGAAATCACATTTTTAACTTAATGAAATAAAGTAAATTTTTGTTTTTAAATTCACACCAAACTTAAATTTAAAATGCATAAAATTAAAAATTCATATAATTAAAATTAAAAATTCACAACAAATTTATATTATATTTTTATTTTTATACATACAAACTTATATTAAAAACATTAATTTTTCAAATATTTACAAACTTAAATATTGATTTTAAAAAGTTTACAATATTAATTTAATATTTATATATTAATTTTAAAAACATGGTAAAAATTAAAATTCAAAATCTTTTTGGTCTTTTATCCCACTTTAATCAATCAAATATTATCAAAAATATACGCCCCTCTTTTCGGAAAAGTAATTTCGGCTATATTACCTAGTTTTACTCCTGACGAATTTCTGAAATATTTTTGGGTTGATTGATTAAAGATATTTATACCTTAAGAATAAACGGTAAATTTCGCAGTGATGTAATAAATTTTTGTATGATATCAATAATTTCGGTTACGCATACCTAATTTTATTGAATACCAATTTAATACTTTATAGCGAACGATTCAGCGTTTATTATCAAAAGGTTAAAAGCAATAAAAATAAAACTAAAAACTGTACATACTTACCTGTAAGAAAGAATTCTCAGAGACCTGCTTTAGCCAACTCATAGGAGAGTCGTGTTATTTGGTTCTCCATAGCTACGTAAGCAAAACCTCGATTCTTCAATATCTTTTCTTCTAAACATATGAACGGTCCTTCTCTGCATAGAGTAAGAAATTCGGTATTTGAATATGTTTGATTATTTGAACATTTACCTTCGTGTGACCATTTTCTGCATTTATAACATCTTTCAAGGTGTCGTGCTCTTCTTTTTGTTGCGAATTTTGATTTGCCTTTACCAAAATGTATCTTATGATGATCTTTCCTGAGTTCTTTTCTTACTCCGTCCATTTTGTTTCTTATGAATGATACCAATTCACTCGGAAGTGTGTCATTATTACGTTTAGTAATCATAGCGTGTAGCATTAGACCATGGTTCAGATCAAAGGAATTCTTCATCTCGTAAAACCTAAAAAAAATAAAAATTCAGAATGGAGGGAGAAGACTAGTTCTTTAGCATCTGCTAGGGAAAGACCATTCGGATTCCATTCTCGAGAACTACACGAAAACAGAATGTCTAACTCTAACAGAAATACATATTACCCTAAAAAGATTCGAACCTTCCCACACTTAGTTAGCTGTGATGTCGAAATTGTGATTAACTTCATCTTCAACTTCCATTAGATTATCTATGTAATGTTTAACTCTGTGACCATTAACCTTAAATTCAATCCCATTTGAATTTATTAATTCTACTGTTCCGTACGGGAAAACTCTTTTGACTAAGAATGGTCCAGACCATCTTGATTTCAATTTTCCAGGAAATAGCTTGAATCGTGAATTGAAAAGAAGAACTCTATCTCCTTCTTTAAATTCTTTTGAACTTCTGATTCTTTTATCATGCCATTTCTTCATTCTTTCTTTATAGATTAATGAATTTTCATATGCTTCATGTCTTAATTCTTCTAATTCTTTTAGCTGACTTAACCGTAGACGTCCAGCTTCATGTAAATCAAGATTACATGTCTTCAAAGCCCAAAATGCTTTGTGTTCAATTTCTACTGGAAGGTGACATGCTTTTCCATAAATGAGTCTAAAAGGTGTGGTTCCAATTGGAGTTTTGTAGGCTGTTCTAAAAGCCCAAAGTGCATCCTCCAATTTCATGGACCATTCCTTCGGATTTGATCCTACGATTTTCTCTAGAATACGTTTTAATGCTCGGTTGGTATTTTTAACTTGTCCACTTGTTTGTGGATGATAAGAGGTTGAGATTTTATGAGTTACTCCATATCTTTTGAGAACTTTCTCTAGTTGATTATTACAAAAATGAGTACCCCGATCACTTATTAAAGCTTTCGGTGTTCCAAACCTAGCAAAAAGACGTTTTAAGAAGTTGACTACAACTCGTGCATCGTTAGTTGGGAGAGCTTGTGCTTCCGTCCATTTAGATACATAATCAATGGCAACGAGAATGTAGAGATTATTATGAGATTTTGGAAATGGACCCATAAAATCAATACCCCAAATGTCAAATACTTCACATACTTGAATGACATTTTGTGGTATTTCATCACGTTGACTTATTTTTCTGGCCCTTTGACATGCATCACAGGATTTGCAAAGAAGATGTGTGTCTTTGTAAATTGTATGCCAATAGAAACCAGCATCGTAAACTTTTCTTGCTGTGAGTTGAGGCCCATAATGCCCTCATGTTGGTCCTGTGTGACAATGGTTTAAGATTTGACTAGCTTTATCCCCGAATACACATCGGCGTATTATTCCATCGGGACAACTTTTAAACAATTGTGGATCTTCCCAGAAATAGTGTTTTATATCACTAAAGAATTTCTTTCGTTTTTGGTACGACAACCCTTTTTCAAGGAATCCACATACTAAGTAGTTTGCATAGTCTGCAAACCATGGAATTTCACTATAATCTATCTTCAATAGATATTCATCAGGAAAGTTATCTTGTATGGCTGATTCATTTAGAACTTCTAATTCAGGATTTTCAAGACGAGAAAGATGATCAGCTGCGAGATTTTCTGCTCCCTTTTTGTCTCGGATTTCAATATCGAATTCTTGTAAGAGTAAGATCCAACAGATTAATCTTGGTTTGGCATCTTATTTTGAAAATAGATATCTAAGAGCAGAATGGTTGGTATAGACCACCGTTTTAGCTAGAATGAGATATGAACGAAATTTTTCAAAAGAAAAGACAATAGCAAGGAGTTCTTTTTCAGTAGTTGTGTAATTCGTTTGTGTTCCTTGTAACGTCTTACTAGCATAATATATAGGTTGAAATCGTTTTTCAATCCTTTGTCCTAAAACGGCTCCCATTGCAAAATCACTTGCATCGCACATGAGTTCAAATGGTAGATTTCAATTTGGAGTTATCATAATCGGTGCATTAGTGAGTTTTTTTTAAGAATATTAAAGGATTTGATGCATTCATCTTAAAAGATGAATGGAGCATCCTTTTCTAGGAGTTTATTCATAGGAATGGCAATTTTAGAAAAATATTTTATGAAACGTCAGTAAAAACCGGCATTCCCTAGAAAACTCCTAACTCCTCTAACATTGGTGGGATGTGGAAGTTTAGAAATTACATTTACTTTAGCTCTATCCACTTCAATTCCTTCCTTTGAAATTTTATGACCAAGAACGATGCCTTCTTTAACCATGAAATGGCATTTCTCCCAATTCAGAACTAGATTTGATTGTTCGCATCTAATAAGCATTCGTTCAAGATTGACTAGACATGATTCAAATGTATCACCGAAGACTGAAAAGTCATCCATGAAAACTTCCATGCATTCTTCTATCATGTCGTGAAAAATCACCATCATGCACCTTTGACAGGTTGCAGGGGCGTTGCAAAGTCCAAATGGCATGCGTTTGTAAGCAAAAGTACCATAAGGGCACGTGAATGTGGTTTTCTCTTGATCTTCGGATGCTATTGGAATTTGAAAATATCCGGAAAAACCATCAAGAAAACAATAGTAACTATTCCCGGCTAATCTTTCCAACATTTGATCAATGAAAGGTAAGGGAAAGTGATCTTTTCTGGTGGCGTCATTTAATTTTCTATAATCAATACAAACACGCCATCCTGTTACAGTCCTAGTAGGAATAAGCTCATTTTTTCATTTGTGGTGACAGTCATGCCACCCTTCTTAGGTACGCATTGAACTGGGCTTACCCATGGACTATCAGAGATTGAATAAATTAAACCTGTATCAAGCAGTTTAATAATTTTTTTTTAACAACATCTTGCATATTAGGATTTAGTCTTCGTTGGCGTTGCACATACGTTTTATGACCTTCTTCCATAAGGATTTTATGTGTGCAATACGAAGGACTTATGCCTTTAATATCATGAATCTTCCATGCAATAGCTGGTTTATGAGCTTTTAGCACAGAAATGAGTTGAGATTTTTCATTTTCAGTAAGAGAAGACGATATTATTACAGGTAATTCAGATTCACCATGTAAATAAGCATATTCCAAATGGTTTTGAAGTGGCTTTAACTCTAATGTCGGTGGTTCTTCTATCGATGATTTATATCGATATGTAACACCCCGTTTTTCCCCGTATATGATTTATAGGTGAATTGGGTATGTACGATAGGCGTATAAAGGGTTCGGGACATTAAGTCTTGTGTGAGGAGAAAATGAATCAAATCGTGCTTTGTGTCGCAGCGCGACAAAGGAGGCCGCGGCGCGGCAATGAACTGAAATTGAGATCAGAAGTAGGACAAAGAATGATCCCAGACCTAGTTATAGGTCGCGGCGCGACCATTAAGGCCGCGGCGCGGCATTCTGGGCAAACTGGCGCCGGATTCTTGTAAATTTAAATGAAGTTCAAGGGCAATTTGGTCTTTTCACATTTGAGCCAGATTGAGGCTTTAACCTCATCCACCCATTTCATTTTCTTTATTTTCTTTTTCTTTTTCTTTCCTATTTTCCTCTCAAAACTTAAAATCCTCAATTGATTCAAGTGGGATTTTGGAAAGGAAGAAGCGGGTTTTGATCTTTGGCGTAGTTGACAAGTTTGTTCTCCTCGTTCTTAGCTACACGGTGATACTAGTGGTAAGCTCTAACTCCGAATTTCATTTTCGTGTTCATCATTCAAATTTGAGGCTTTTGATTGTATGATTCATAGATGGAACCTATTTAGTTGTTAATTGAAGATTAACACCAAGATTCGGGTTTATAAGTGTTAAAGGCGGGTTTTGGGTTGGTTAATGATTTAACCATGTTTAAGACTTGTAAATGGTGTACAATCACTAGCATTAGTGATTATTGGTGTTTTGGAGACTTTCAGGGTTTTCGTGGTTGACTAATTTTGACTAGAGTCAAAATTAGGGTTTGTTGAGGATTATGACCCGAATGTCAATTCGATGAGGTTTGTAAACTTAAAATGGATTAAGTTAAAGTATAAAATTGAGTTAAATGTGTTTTGGTGTTAAAACTTGTAAATGTTGAGATTTTGACTTAATGGGTCAAAATTAGGGTTTTAGTGTCAAATTGGGTGGGACGCGTGTTTAACACTTGTGTTCGAGTTTAATTGGCATGTTAGGACCATTATCACTTGTGTTAGTGATTATTGGTTAGTTTGGGCGCGGTTTGTACTTGGAAGTGCAATTGGGTCGAAAGTGCACTAAGTGTCGAATTGGGTTGGTTTGTAAATCCATCCTAATTGTGTTGTGGTATTTATGATTATGGAATAGGTGTTTTCCATTGACGAGTTGTGGATTATTTGGAAGCGTTTCTTCAAGGCGACAATGTGAGTGTTAATATCCTATATGCATATGTATGTGTAGGATGGGTACGGGTCGGGTGAAGTGATTATCGACTATTAGAGCTCACTTCACATATAGGTGGATTTGATGGACTTTGGTATGAGTCCAATTGGCACGGTTGTGCGTTTTGGTTGACCACCTTTGGCGAGGTACACGTTTTGTGTGTACGTTATCACACATGTTTGTGATGTGGAGTATATAACCCCAATGGCGAAGGGTTGATATTGTTGTGATGTGGATAACCCCGATGTGGTGGATTTTATAATCCCATGACCGTGGGTTTTGAATTGGAGAAGTGGATCTCGTGTAGTTCGAATTCACGATGACGCGTGTAGTTCGGTCATCTTATTGGAAATGAATCTCGTGTAGTTCGGATTCATGGTGACTCGTGTAGTTCGGTCATCTTATTGAGGTAGTAATCTCGTGTGGTTTCGGATTGCTAAGGCTCGTGTAGTTCGGCCAACCTCGATGTTGTGAAGATAGTAATCTCGTGTGGGTTCGGATTACTAAGGCTCATGTAGTTCGGCCAATCTTCATTGTGGCGTTTGGTATTCGGTAAAGGGTTAACGGGTTAACCTTATTCATTTTATATTGTTATATATATTAATGTATTGTTGTGTTGTAGCTAACCCTCCTGGTGTAGCTTATTGGCGTTGTTCTCATCGTCGTCGGTGAACTTATACCTTGTTGATATCTTTAGCTTGTTGCTTAGAGATCGTACGGTATGCTTAGTGTAGTTGCCTTATACATTGATGCTTCGGTTGTAGTGACCCGAACTTTTCCATGTTTATATATATTAATTGAGATTGATATTTACATGATTAAATGTTTCCAACATGTTAAGCAATCAAACTTGTTAAGACTTGATTAATTGAAATATGTTTCATATAGACAATTGACCACCCAAGTTGACCGGCGATTCACGAACGTTAAAACTTGTAAAAACGACATGACGATATATATATATATATGGATATACATATGGTTAACATGAGATTATGATAAGTAAGTATCTCCATAAGTATATTAACAATGAGTTATATACATATAAACAAGACTACTAACTTAAGGATTTCGAAACGAGACATATATGTAATGATTATCGTTGTAACGACATTTAAATATATATATATATCATATTAAGATATATTAATATATCATAATATCATGATAATATAATAATTTAACATCTCATTAGATATAATAAACAATGGGTTAACAACATTAATTGAGATCGTTAACTTAAAGGTTTCAAAACAACACTTACATGTAACGACTAACGATGACTTAACGACTCAGTTAAAATGTATATACATGTAGTGTATTTAGATGTATTAAAATACTTTTGGAAGACTTCAAGACATATATCAAAACACTCATACTTAACGAAAATGGTTACAGTTACTTTTCCATTCTTTTCTTTCATCAAGAATTCTAGTCGTATTCTTACCCGTATTATACACAGCTTCAAAACGTACTTACTATGAGTATATACCAATAGGAACTAGCATGGGATTCCAATCTTGATTATTTCATGTATGACTAATCAATTTTAACTTCTACCATGAGCTATTCAACTAACTAGAACTCCTTTTAACCCCACTCACCACTCACCAATTACCACTCATCATTCACTCCATTTCACTTCCAATTCTTTTTCTAATTCTCTCTCAACACACACACACACTATTATGAAAGTATTTTTCCAGTAGTTAATCATCATCTTCATCAAAAATCACTTCAAGAATCAAGCTATAATCATCATAGGAAGAACACTTCAAAAATCCCTTCAAGTTTACTAATTTACTTCCAAGCTTTCTAATCCATTCCAAGTAATCATCTAAGATCAAGAAACCTTTGTTATATACAGTAGGTTATCTTTCTTATTCAAGGTAATATTCATATTCAAACTTTGATTCAATTTCTATAACTATAAACTATCTTAATTCGAGTAACAATCTTACTTGAACTTGTTTTTGTGTCATGATCCTACTTCAAGAACTTTCAAGCCATCCAAAATCCTTTGAAGCTAGATCATTTCTTGTCACTTCCAGTAGGTTTACCTACTAAACTTGAGGTAGTAATGATGTTCATAACATTATTCGATTCATATATATAAAATATCTTATTCGAAGGTTTAAACTCGTAATCACTAGAACACAGTTTAGTTAATTCTAAACTTGTTCGCAAACAAAAGTTAATCCTTCTAAATTGACTTTTAAAATTAACTACACACATGTTCTATATCTATATGATATGCTAACTTAATGATTTAAAACCTGGAAACACGAAAAACACCGTAAAACCGGATTTACGCCATCGTAGTAACACCGCGGGCTGTTTTGGGTTAGTTAATTAAAAACTATGATAAACTTTGATTTAAAATTTGTTATTCTGAGAAAATGATTTTTATTATGAACATGAAACTATATCCAAAAAGTATGGTTAAACTCAAAGTGGAAGTATGTTTTCTAAAATGGTCATCTAGACGTCGTTCTTTCGACTGAAATGACTACCTTTACAAAAACGACTTGTAACTTATTTTTCCGACTATAAACCTATACCTTTTATATTTATATTCATAAAATAGAGTTCAATATGAAACCATAGCAATTTTATTCACTAAAAACGGATTTAAAATGAAGAAGTTATGGGTAAAACAAGATTGGATAATTTTTCTCATTTTAGCTACGTAAAAATTGGTAACAAATCTATTCCAACCATAACTTAATCAACTTGTATTGTATATTATGTAATCTTGAGATACCATTGACACGTATACAATGTTTCGACCTATCATGTCGACACATCTGTATATATTTCGGAACAACCATAGACACTCTATATGTGAATGTTGGAGTTAGCTATACAGGGTTGAGGTTGATTCCAAAATATATATAGTTTGAGTTATGATCAATACTGAGATACGTATACACTGGGTCGTGGATTGTTTCAAGATAATATTTATCGATTTATTTCTGTACATCTAACTGTGGACAACTAGTTGTAGGTTACTAACGAGGACAGCTGACTTAATAAACTTAAAACATCAAAATATATTAAAAGTGTTGTAAATATATTTTAAACATACTTTGATATATATGTATATATTGTTATAGGTTCGTGAATCAACCAGTGGCCAAGTCTTACTTCCCGACGAAGTAAAAATCTGTGAAAGTGAGTTATAGTCCCACTTTTAAAATCTAATATTTTTGGGATGAGAATACATGCAGGTTTTATAAATGATTTACAAAATAGACACAAGTACGTGAAACTACATTCTATGGTTGAATTATCAAAATCGAATATGCCCCTTTTTATTAAGTCTGGTAATCTAAGAATTAGGGAACAGACACCCTAATTGACGCGAATCCTAAAGATAGATCTATTGGGCCTAACAAACCCCATCCAAAGTACCGGATGCTTTAGTACTTCGAAATTTATATCATATCCGAAGGGTGTCCCGGAATGATGGGGATATTCTTATATATATGCATCTTGTTAATGTCGGTTACCAGGTGTTCACCATATGAATGATTTTTATCTCTATGTATGGGATGTGTATTGAAATATGAAATCTTGTGGTCTATTGTTACGATTTGATACATATAGGTTAAACCTATAACTCACCAACATTTTTGTTGACGTTTAAAGCATGTTTATTCTCAGGTGAATACTAAGAGCTTCCGCTATTGCATACTAAAATAAGGACAAGATTTGGAGTCCATGTTTGTATGATATTGTGTAAAAACTGCATTCAAGAAACTGATTTCGATGTAACATATTTGTATTGTAAACCATTATGTAATGGTCGTGTGTAAACGGGATATTTTAGATTATCATTATTTGATAATCTACGTAAAGCTTTTAAACCTTTATTTATGAAATAAAGGTTATGGTTTGTTTTAAAAATGAATGCAGTCTTTGAAAAACGTCTCATATAGAGGTCAAAACCTCGCAACGAAATCAATTAATATGGAACGTTTTTAATCAATAAGAATGGGACATTTCAGTTGGTATCCGAGCGTTGGTCTTAGAGAACCAGAAAATTTACATTAATGTGTCTTATCGAGTTTGTTAGGATGCATTAGTGAGTCTGGACTTCGACCGTGTTTTCTTTAAAAATGATTGCTTAACATTTTTGTTGGAAACTATATATTTTTAACATATGAATATTATGTGATATATTAATCTCTTAACGTGTTTGATATTATGTGATAGATGTCTACCTCTAGAACAAGTCCCATTGACTCACCTAATAATAATGAAGAGTCAAATGTAAATTGGAATGATTCGTGGACTGATTCACAAGTTCCCGAAGAGGAACCGAAAGAAGAGTCAGAACCGGAAGAAGAATCGGAACCGGAAGAAGAATCGGAACTGGAAGAAGAAATAGAACCGGTGGGGGAAATAATAAAACGGTTAAGTAAAAGAGAATCCTCAACCAACCGACCAAGGTTAATTATGGTCAATGGTGTTTCCGCCAAGGAAGCAAAATATTGGGAGGATTACCAATTCTCCGATGAATCGGACTCCGACGAGAATTCCGATTATGTTATAGAAATTACCCCAACTGAATTTAAAAAGGCAAAAGAAAATAATAAGGGAAAGGGCATAAAAATAGAGAAATCTAATTCCAACCCCGATGAACTTTATATGTATCGTCAACCCCCGAAGTCCTTAAGTTGTAACAATGACCCGGGAACCTCTAAACCACCAGGTTTTTCTAAACCAATGTGGACAACGATGGCTCGTATTAGGGGAACATCATATATTCCTAGAAACTTGGCAAAACGAACCAAAACCGAACAAGAAGAAGCGAGCGAGTCGGAATAAGATAGTTGTATTCGTGTGGTGTAATATATGTAATATAGTGTGCTTATGCTTTATGATATATGTAAAAATTGCTTGTATTAATAAGTAAATTTTTTTTTTAATCTAACTCTTGTCTATTTTACAGTATAAAAACACAAAATGGATAGACAACCCAATATTTTAAGAGACCTACCCGGAGACATGATTGATGAAATCTTGTCTAGAGTCGGTCAGAATTCCTCGGCACAACTATTTAAGGCGAGATCAGTTTGTAAGACATTCGAAGAACGTTCCAAGAATGCCTTGGTTTATAAAAGGCTTTCGTTCGAAAGATGGGGGATATCACATTGGGAAATCCATAAGTTATGATGTGTTTACTTTGATGCATATATTGCGGGGAACCCAAATGCTATTTTACGCAACGGGTTAAGAAATTATTTTGACTCAGTATATCCGAATATAGGACTTCGTGATTTAGAAAAAGCGGCTAACATGCAACATAAAGAAGCATGTTATGCTTACGGGTTAGTAATGTTCACTTCTCACCAAAGTGAGAACAAGAACATCGGGCTACAACTATTAAACAAAACGTTCCCACAAGTGGCGGAGTCGGTAATTGGGGTAAGAAATGAGGTTTTTAGGTTATTACGAGACTGTTGGTCATTACGTAACCCTCTTCCCTTTGACGACGTTAAAACACGCTGTCTTATCAACGGCCATAACGGTTATGTTCCACAAGACCAAGGATGGGAAGTAGTCCTAGTAAAACCAGAATGCATGACTTGTTTCTGGACGTATGAATTACGTGTCTTTATTGCCTTTGCTGAACGACTTGTATACTAGCTAGAATTATCTTCACAACTATCTTGTATCAAAGTTATTGTGTGCTATATTTCATGCTTTATGTAAAATAAGCGGTATTGTAAGTTTGTAAAATATTGTATAAAAGTTTGAACGCGAAATATTATTACAATCAGTTTTTCATATAGAATTGTAGTAGTTGAATTGTATATTAGCTACTAAGTATGAACTTAACGGGTAGGTACTACCCGAATTTAAACTTATAAAACGCTAATATGAAGAAAAAGCTTTTATAAATGAGTTCATATTATGCTACGAAATACTATTAACTACTCTTAATATTCTGTATGATTAACTTGTTCCATTTGACTATTTTGAAGGAAATGGCACCGACAACTCGACACACCGTGAATATGAATGAAGAGGAATTCCGTACTTTTCTAGCTTCAAACATAGCCGCAGTACAGGCTGCGCTACATACCAACAATAACCTTGGATCTGGCAGTACAGAAAATCGTGTAGGATGCACCTACAAAGAATTCACTGCCTGCAAACCTTTGGAATTTGATGGAACCGAAGGACCGATCGGATTGAAACGGTGGACCGAGAAGGTCGAATCGGTGTTTTCCATAAGTAAGTGTACTGAAGAGGACAAAGTGAAGTATGCTACGCATAACTTCACAGGTTCTGCGTTAACATGGTGGAATACCTATCTAGAGCAAGTGGGACAAGACGATGCGTACGCACTACCGTGGTCAGCATTCAAGCACTTGATGAATGAGAAGTACCGTCCCAGAACCGAGGTCAATAAGCTCAAGACAGAACTTAGAGGGTTACGAACCCAAGGATTTGATATTACCACGTACGAAAGACGATTCACAGAATTGTGCCTATTGTGTCCGGGAGCATTCGAAGATGAGGAAGAGAAGATCGACGCGTTTGTGAAAGGATTACCGGAAAGAATCCAAGAAGATATAAGTTCACACGAGCCCGCCTCCATACAACAGGCATGTAGAATGGCTCACAAACTAGTGAACCAGATTGAAGAAAGAATTAAAGAACAGACTACTGAAGAGGCCAATGTGAAGCAAGTCAAAAGAAAGTGGGAGGAAAACGGTGATAAGAATCACCAATACAACAACAACAGCAATTACAACAATTATCCCAACAATCAAAACATCAATCGCAACTACAACAAACGGCCCAACAACAACAACAACAACAACTACTACTACAACAATCATCCCAACAACAATAATAACCGCAACAACAACAACAATCAGAAGCAGCTATGCCAAAGGTGTGAAAAGTATCACTCGAGGTTCTGCACCAAATTTTGCAACAAGTGTAAAAGAAATGGTCATAGCGCGGCGAAGTGTGAGGTCTACGGACCAGGGGTTAATAGAACGAAAGGAACAAATGGTGTCGGAACGAGTAATGGCAGAGCAAGTAGTGTCGGAGCAAGTTATGCCAATGTAGTTTGTTATAAATGTGGAAAACCGGGCCACATTATTAGAAATTGCCCGAACCAGGAGAACACGAATGGACAAGGCCGCGGAAGAGTTTTCAATATTAATGCGGCAGAGGCACAGGAAGACCCGGAGCTTGTTACGGGTACGTTTCTTATTGACAATAAATCTGTTTACGTTTTATTTGATTCGGGTGCGGATAGAAGCTATATGAGTAGAGATTTTTGTGCTAAATTAAGTTGTCCATTGACGTCTTTGGATAGTAAATTTTTACTCGAATTAGCAAATGGTAAATTAATTTCAGCAGATAATATATGTCGGAATCGAGAAATTAAACTGGTTAGCGAAACATTTAAGATTGATTTGATACCAGTAGAGTTAGGGAGTTTTGATGTGATAATCGGTATGGACTAGTTGAAAGAAGTGAAAGCAGAGATCGTTTGTTACAAAAATGCAATTCGCATTATACGAGAAAAAGGAAAACCCTTAATGGTGTACGGAGAAAAGGGCAACACGAAACTACATCTTATTAGTAATTTGAAGGCACAAAAACTAATAAGAAAAGGTTGCTATGCTGTTCTAGCACACGTCGAGGAAGTACAAACTGAAGAAAAGAGCATCAATGATGTTCCCGTCGCAAAAGAATTTCCCGATGTATTTCCGAAAGAATTACCGGGATTACCCCCACATCGATCCGTTGAATTTCAAATAGATCTTGTACCAGGAGCTGCACCAATAGCTCGTGCTCCTTACAGACTCGCACCCAGCGAGATGAAAGAACTGCAAAGCCAATTACAAGAACTTTTAGAGCGTGGTTTCATTCGACCAAGCACATCACCGTGGGGAGCTCCTGTTTTGTTTGTCAAGAAGAAAGATGGTACATTCAGGTTGTGTATCGACTACCGAGAGTTGAACAAACTTACCATCAAGAACCGCTACCCACTACCGAGAATCGACGACTTATTTGATCAACTACAAGGCTCGTCTGTTTATTCAAAGATTGACTTACGTTCCGGGTATCATCAAATGCGGGTGAATGAAGATGATATTCCAAAGACTGCTTTCAGAACACGTTACGGTCATTACGAGTTTATGGTCATGCCGTTTGGTTTAACTAATGCACCAGCTGTGTTCATGGACCTTATGAACCGAGTGTGTGGACCATACCTTGACAAGTTTGTCATTGTTTTCATTGATGGCATACTTATTTACTCAAAGAATGACCAAGAACACGGTGAACAGTTGAGAAAGGTGTTAGAAGTATTGAGGAAGGAAGAATTGTACGCTAAGTTTTCAAAGTGTGCATTTTGGTTGGAAGAAGTTCAATTCCTCGGTCACATAGTGAACAAGGAAGGTATTAAGGTGGATCCGGCAAAGATAGAAACTGTTGAAAAGTGGGAAACCCCGAAAACTCCGAAACACATACGCCAGTTTTTAGGACTAGCTGGTTACTAAAGAAGGTTCATCCAAGACTTTTCCAGAATAGCAAAACCCTTGACTGCATTAACGCATAAAGGGAAGAAATTTGAATGGAATGATGAACAAGAGAAAGCGTTTCAGTTATTAAAGAAAAAGCTAACTACGGCACCTATATTGTCATTGCCTGAAGGGAATAATGATTTTGTGATTTATTGTGACGCATCAAAGCAAGGTCTCGGTTGTGTATTAATGCAATGAACGAAGGAGATTGCTTATGCGTCTAGACAATTGAAGATTCACGAACAAAATTATACGACGCATGATTTGGAATTAGGCGTGGTTGTTTTTGCATTAAAGACTTGGAGGCACTACTTATATGGGGTCAAAAGTATTATATATACCGACCGCAAAAGTCTTCAACACATATTTAATCAGAAACAACTGAATATGAGGCAGCGTAGGTGGATTGAATTGTTGAATGATTACGACTTTGAGATTCGTTACCACCCGAGGAAGGCAAATGTGGTAGCCGATGCCTTGAGCAGGAAGGACAGAGAACCCATTCGAGTAAAATCTATGAATATAATGATTCATAATAACCTTACTACTCAAATAAAGGAGGCGCAACAAGGAGTTTTAAAAGAAGGAAATTTAAAGGATGAAATACCCAAAGGATCGGAGCAGCATCTTAATATTCGGGAAGACGGAACCCGGTATAGGGCTGAAAGGATTTGGGTACCAAAATTTGGAGATATGAGAGAAATGGTACTTAGAGAAGCTCATAAAACTAGATACTCAATACATCCTGGAACGGGGAAGATGTACAAGGATCTCAAGAAATATTTTTGGTGGCCGGGTATGAAAGCCGATGTTGCTAAATACGTAGGAGAATGTTTGACGTGTTCTAAGGTCAAAGCTGAGCATCAGAAACCATCAGGTCTACTTCAACAACCCGAAATCCCAGAATGGAAATGGGAAAATATTACCATGGATTTCATCACTAAATTGCCAAGGACTGCAAGTGGTTTTGATACTATTTGGGTAATAGTTGATCGTCTCACCAAATCAGCACATTTCCTGCCAAAAAGAGAAGATGACAAGATGGAGAAGTTAGCACGACTGTATTTGAAGGAAGTCATCTCCAGACATGGAATACCAATCTCTATTATCTCTGACAGGGATGGCAGATTTATTTCAAGATTCTGGCAGACATTACAGCAAGCATTAGGAACTCGTCTAGACATGAGTACTGCCTATCATCCACAAACTGATGGGCAGAGCGAAAGGATGATACAAACGCTTGAAGACATGCTACGAGCATGTGTTATTGATTTCGGAAACAGTTGAGATCGACATCTACCATTAGCAGAATTTTCCTACAACCACAGCTACCATTCAAGCATTGAGATGGCGCCGTTCGAAGCACTTTATGGTAGAAAGTGCAGGTCTCCGATTTGTTAGAGTGAAGTGGGGGATAGACAGATTACGGGTCTGGAGATTATACAAGAAACTACCGAGAAGATCATCCAAATTCAACAACGGTTGAAAACCGCCCAAAGTCGACAAAAGAGCTACGCTGACATTAAAATAAAAGATATAGAATTTGAAATTGGAGAGATGGTCATGCTTAAAGTTGCACCTTGGAAAGGCATTGTTCGATTTGGTAAACGAGGGAAATTAAATCCAAGGTATATTGAACCATTCAAGATTATTGATCGTGTCGGACCAGTAGCTTACCGACTTGAGTTACCTCAACAACTCGCGGCTGTACATAACACTTTCCACGTCTCGAATTTGAAGAAATGTTTTGCTAAAGAAGATCTCACTATTCCGTTAGATGAAATCCAAATCAACGAAAAACTCCAATTCATTGAAGAACCCGTCGAAATAATGGATCGTGAGGTTAAAAGACTTGAGCAAAACAAGATACCAATTATTAAGGTTCGATGGAATGCTCGTAGAGGACCCGAGTTCACCTGGGAGCGTGAAGATCAGATAAAGAAGAAATACCCGCATCTATTTCCAGAAGATTCGTCAACACCTTCAACAGCTTAAAATTTCGGGACGAAATTTATTTAACGGGTAGGTACTGTAGTGACCCGAACTTTTCCATGTTTATATATATTAATTGAGATTGATATTTACATGATTAAATGTTTCCAACATGTTAAGCAATCAAACTTGTTAAGACTTGATTAATTGAAATATGTTTCATATAGACAATTGACCACCCAAGTTGACCGGCGATTCACGAACGTTAAAACTTGTAAAAACGACATGACGATATATATATGGATATACATATGGTTAACATGAGATTATGATAAGTAAGTATCTCCATAAGTATATTAACAATGAGTTATATACATATAAACAAGACTACTAACTTAAGGATTTCGAAACGAGACATATATGTAACGATTATCGTTGTAACGACATTTAAATGTATATATATCATATTAAGATATATTAATATATCATAATATCATGATAATATAATAATTTAACATCTCATTAGATATAATAAACAATGGGTTAACAACATTAATTGAGATCGTTAACTTAAAGGTTTCAAAACAACACTTACATGTAACGACTAACGATGACTTAACGACTCAGTTAAAATGTATATACATGTAGTGTATTTAGATGTATTAAAATACTTTTAGAAGACTTCAAGACATATATCAAAACACTCATACTTAACGAAAATGGTTACAGTTACTTTTCCATTCTTTTCTTTCATCAAGAATTCTAGTCGTATTCTTACCCGTATTATACACAGCTTCAAAACATACTTACTATGAGTATATACCAATAGGAACTAGCATGGGATTCCACTCTTGATTATGTCATGTATGACTAATCAATTTTAACTTCTACCATGAGCTAGTCAACTAACTAGAACTCCTTTTAACCCCACTCACCACTCACCAATTACCACTCATCATTCACTCCATTTCACTTCCAATTCTCTTTCTAATTTTCTCTCAACACACACACACACTATTATGAACGTATTTTTCCAGTAGTTAATCATCATCTTCATCAAAAATCACTTCAAGAATCAAGCTATAATCATCATAGGAAGAACACTTCAAGAACACTTCAAAAATCCCTTCAAGTTTACTAATTTACTTCCAAGCTTTCTAATCCATTCCAAGTAATCATCTAAGATCAAGAAACCTTTGTTATATACAGTAGGTTATCTTTCTTATTCAAGGTAATATTCATATTCAAACTTTGATTCAATTTCTATAACTATAAACTATCTTAATTCGAGTAAAAATCTTACTTGAACTTGTTTTTGTGTCATGATTCTACTTCAAGAACTTTCAAGCCATCCAAGATCCTTTGAAGCTAGATCATTTCTTGTCACTTCCAGTAGGTTTACCTACTAAACTGGAGATAGTAATGATGTTCATAACATCATTCGATTCATATATATAAAACTATCTTATTCGAAGGTTTAAACTCGTAATCACTAGAACATAGTTTAGTTAATTCTAAACTTGTTCGCAAACAAAAGTTAATCCTTCTAACTTGACTTTTAAAATTAACTACACACATGTTCTATATCTATATGATATGCTAACTTAATGATTTAAAACCTGGAAACACGAAAAACACTATAAAACCGGATTTACGCCGTCGTAGTAACACCGCAGGCTGTTTTGGGTTAGTTAATTAAAAATTATGATAAACTTTGATTTAAAAGTTGTTATTCTGAGAAAATGATTTTTATTATGAACATGAAACTATATCCAAAAATTATGGTTAAACTCAAAGTGGAAGTATGTTTTCTAAAATGGTCATCTAGACGTCGTTCTTTCGACTGAAATGACTACCTTTACAAAAACGACTTGTAACTTATTTTTCCGACTATAAACCTATACCTTTTATGTTTAGATTCATAAAATAGAGTTCAATATGAAACCATAGCAATTTGATTCACTCAAAACGGATTTAAAATGAAGAAGTTATGGGTAAAACAAGATTGGATAATTTTTCTCATTTTAGCTACGTAAAAATTGGTAACAAATCTATTCCAACCATAACTTAATCAACTTGTATTGTATATTATGTAATCTTGAGATACCATTGACACGTATACAATGTTTTGACCTATCATGTCGACACATCTATATATATTTCGGAACAACCATAGACACCCTATATGTGAATGTTGGAGTTAGCTATACAGGGTTGAGGTTGATTCCAAAATATATATAGTTTGAGTTGTGACAAATACTGAGATACGTATACACTGGGTCGTGGATTGATTCAAGATAATATTTATCGATTTATTTCTGTACATCTAACTGTGGACAACTAGTTGTAGGTTACTAACGAGGACAGCTGACTTAATAAACTTAAAACATCAAAATATATTAAAAGTGTTGTAAATATATTTTAAACACACTTTGATATATATGTATATATTGTTATAGGTTCGTGAATCAACCAGTGGCCAAGTCTTACTTCCCTACGAAGTAAAATCTGTGAAAGTGAGTTATAGTCCCACTTTTAAAATCTAATATTTTTGGGATGAGAATACATGCAGGTTTTATAAATGATTTACAAAATAGACACAAGTACGTGAAACTACATTCTATGGTTGAATTATCGAAATCAAATATGCCCCTTTTTATTAAGTCTGGTAATCTAAGAATTAGGGAACAGACACCCTAATTGACGCGAATCCTAAAGATAGATCTATTGGGCCTAACAAACCCCATCCAAAGTACCGGATGCTTTAGTACTTCGAAATTTATATCATATCCGAAGGGTGTCCCGGAATGATGGGGATATTCTTATATATATACATCTTGTTAATGTCGGTTACCAGGTGTTCACCATGTGAATGATTTTTATCTCTATGTATGGGATGTGTATTGAAATATGAAATCTTGTGGTCTATTGTTACGATTTGATACATATAGGTTAAACCTATAACTCACCAACATTTTTGTTGACGTTTAAAGCATGTTTATTCTCAGGTGAATACTAAGAGCTTCCGCTGTTGCATACTAAAATAAGGACAAGATTTGGAGTCCATGTCTGTATGATATTGTGTAAAAACTGCATTCAAGAAACTGATTTTGATGTAACATATTTGTATTGTAAACCATTATGTAATGGTCGTGTGTAAACGGGATATTTTAGATTATCATTATTTGATAATCTACGTAAAGCTTTTAAACCTTTATTTATGAAATAAAGGTTATGGTTTGTTTTAAAAATGAATGCAGTCTTTGAAAAACGTCTCATATAGAGGTCAAAACCTCGCAACGAAATCAATTAATATGGAACGTTTTTAATCAATAAGAACGGGACATTTCATTGGTATGCGGTATTTGATATTTGTGTGGCGTGTCCATTTTATACATATATATGTATGTAGTATATTATCATTCACTAAGCGTTAGCTTACCCTCTCGTTGTTGATATTTTTATAGGTTCGCATGCTTGGCGGCTCGGGTAAGCTTGGGGATTAGAGATCTTGGCTAGGTTGCTAAGAAGATCTTGCTTTTGTATTCGATTAGGATTTGGGTAGCGTAGTCCCAAATCACCATGCTCAGTTTTGGTTGGAAACTAAACTAGTCGGGTCGTGTATGTCCGTTTGGATAATTAATCAATGTATTAAATGTTTTAAGGTTTATTAAACCTTCTATTGTATTAAAGATGTTTATGGAAACACAATTGAGACCTAAAGTGTTATTTAAAGCGTATTAAAAGGAAAAAAAATTATGGGCCGGTTTTAATACGGGTTGGGTCGTTACAAGTGGTATCAGAGCATGGTCTAAGGGATTTAGGTGACTTGAGATAGGTGCCTAGACTTAGACTTTTGTGTGTGCTTATTTGTTTCGGGACTTGTAGGTGCACGGGTGGGAATGGATTATAGTTAGTGCCTTGATTGTAGGTGGACTAACGTTTATATTAGTAATGCGGATATTATTAATATATTATTTGTGTTGTGGTGTAATTCTCGCGTGTGTTTATATCGCGCAGAATTCTGTTTGTGTTTGTTTATATCATCGAGCGAGGCGGTCATTGTACTAATGAGTTGATACGGCATGTGTGCATAATAAGGACTTGCAAACCTTATTACGGGTGCAAATCGTGTCTAATAAGTGATGTACGACGAGTGTTGAGCAAGATGGGGCGGTGTTATGCGTGTTGTTTTATACGTTCGTGGACTAATCGTTTTGCATTCTTTAGAATGACAACACGAAACGAGATCGAGACGAATGACGAAGAGTTTAACGCTAGAGTTGCGGCCGCTCGGAGCAAATGAGTGCGTTTCAGGAAGAAATGGATAGGAAGTATTCCGAATCTCGGAGTAGTGGTGAAATGGAGCATTGTCTTAAGAGCTTCATGAGGACTAAACCCCCGATGTATGACAGAAAACCGGATCCTTTGATAAGCACAACTTGGATCTCGGATGTCGAAGGGTGTTTTCGTACTATTGAATGCCCTCCTGAGAAGAAGACGAGACTCGCTACTAGTTTGTTGTGAGGTAGGGCAAAGGATTGGTTGGATGGTAAGATTGATCTTGTCGGTGGTGAACCGTTTATGGCGTTATCGTGGGACGGGTTTAAGAAGGAATTCTTCGAGGAGTTCCGGACTACAGCCGATTTGTCAGAATTGCGTAATGAGTTGCGAAATTTGCAACAGGGTTCTATGGATTTGAATACTCTCAAGACGACCTTTATGGCGAAGGCTCATTTTTGCCCGGAGTATTTGGGGAATGATCGTTTGTTGATGGAGGATTTCTATCGGACTTTGAATGATGACTTGAAGAGTAAGATTAGCCGGGGTTACGCGAAGTTGTTTGCTGAATTATTCGCGGTGGCTAGAGGTTTTAAGTCGTATTCGCGATCGAAGATTGGTGAACCTTCAAGTGAGAGAAGGTTTGTTTCGTATGGTGCTCCAAGTAAGAGGACTAAGGGTCCGAGTGTGAGCACGGGTGGTACACGGACGAGTATATCAGATTCTAGTGCATCTAGGTGTTATAATTGTGGGGTGAGGGGTCACAAGTCTTGGGAATGTTCGGTGCCAAGGGGTGATGGCATGGTGTGTTTCAATTGCCAAGAAGAAGGACATCGTAAGTCGGAATGTCCCAAGTTAGCGGGGACGGGTGCGGCAAGGAGACGTTAAGGTACGTTTAATTTTGATAAATATGTTCTTTGATTATTTATTAAGTGCCGTTGAGTTTGAGTTTATTAAATGCATTGTGTTGTGCATATTGTTGTTATGGGTGACATTCCTAATGGAAGTACCCTATGGTGATGTTGTGATTAATGGGCGAAGGGCGTAAGACTTGGTGCAACCAAGCATTCCTTAATATTTTGGAGATGTTTCTACCAAGCCATGGAAATGGGTTTTGGTGTTCGATTGTTAAGCGCGTGTTCGCTATAGTGTGGAAGTTGATGAACCATGAGGTTCGTCGGGTGGTTGGAACCCTTGAGATCGAGTGTTTTGAATCTCGATGTATGTTGGTAAAGGAGTCTACGTGATGCGACATTAGGTGCCTCTTTTATACCTACTAGCGTGGTGTTCAACTCCGATTGTGTTGCGGTTACATTGTACTTAGGATACCGAAGTGAAACCCTTAGGTACATGAGTGATCGGGTGAAAGTTGACAAACTATAGCAATTGGATGATTGCGAGGTTATAGTTTGTGTAATCGTGGTACACTTTTCGTTTGAAGTGTTTAAGGATTGATTGAAATCCTTCGTGTGCTCAAGGCTGGAGCAAGATATGGTGATGGGTCGTGTGAGCCCAATCGTTTGTTAAGTCTACCTTTGGTAGCATTGTACGGTTGTACGAGTTGTGGATATGGGACGTAGTTCCAAGTGGGGGAGTTACACTCCCGCACGAGGAAGTTTTAGTGTGAGATTTTGGATGATGCTTTTGGTAGATCCGGAAAATGTTGTCGAGACCTGGTTTTGGTCAATTTGTGGTAGATTACAATTTCGGATAAATTGTACTTATGGTTTGGATTTAAATTACCACCGAGGTGGTAATGTGGAAAATCTCGTTGAGAGATAAAGGAAGTGTTTGGCGAGCGGGGTGAAATCCCTCGGTTAAGGGATGTGCGTAGTAGATTCTCTTATGGAGAATTGTTGTTTTGTGCCTATGTGCGATATAGGTGGTTCTTGCTCGATTGTGTTGGCGTTGTGTACGCGTACGTATGGTGATGGTTAGTGGTATCCGTTAGGATTCACTATGGTGTAGCAGTGCGTGATGTTACACTACTCGTTGATCGAGGCCAAAAGAGCGTGTGTTGATGGTTAGTGTATTCCGTTAGGGTGCACTATGGTGTAGCAGTGCGCGATGTTACACTACTCGTCGTGATGGAGGCCAAAAGAGTGTGTGTGATGGGAGTAGTGTTATATCGGCATGGTATAACATTATCGGGAAATGCAAGTACCGGTGGGAAATGCGAGTACCGTTCCTGTGTTGAGATTGGTGAAGCATGATCTTCGGGTCCGCTGACTTCATCATGGTAGTGGATCGCGTGTGGTTTCGGATTCACGATGACGCGTGTAGTTCGGTCATCTTATTGTGGAAGTGAATCGCGTGTAGTTTGGATTCACCAATGACTCGTGTGGTTTCGGTCATTGTATTGAGGAGTGAGTCTCGTGTAGTTCGGATTCACAAATGACTCGTGTAGTTCGGTCATTCCTCCGGGATAGTGACTCTCGTGTAGTTCGGATTCACTAAGGCGCGTGTAGTACGGCCAATCCCGATTTTTGTTGTGGTGAAGGTAGTGAGTCGCGTGTAGTTCGGATTCACTAAGGTGCGTGTGTTTTCGGCCTGCCTTCGGGTTGTTTGATCTATTGGTTGTTTTATACACCAATGGTGGGGTCGTAAGGACCGTGTCGTGTGATCTATTGGTTGTTTGATACACCAATGGTGGGGTCGTAAGGACCATGTTGTATGATTAGTGATGCGATAGCCGTGTTTCGCTCACATGTTGCTACGGGTGTGACGATAGTCGATTTTGTACACCTTGAGATTTGCGTTTCCATAGTCGTTTTGGGCGCTATCGGTTTTAGCCGTTGGATTATGATGTTATGGTAGTTGCGTATTAGTCGTATTGCGCACTACAAGGGATGTTAGTGATTGGTGTTACCCATCAGGATTCGTTTGGTTCGGTCTTCCTCGTTTCAGATTGTTGACCTTAGGTTGAGACTTAGTTGCTTTTAGCATTGTACTTGGTATTAGTACGCTAGAGGGTTGGTATCTCGGTTTGAGATTGGTTGAGTTTTCCCGATGTTAGGGAATGGGCAAGGTTTTAGTGCTCGGATTGTGGATTTGATAAATCACGGGTGACGATTTAGTTGTCAAAGGCAATTCAGTGGGAAGAATTGCTTAGGAAAGTCGGTTGGGACTTATGTTTGAGGACTGTGAAGTGTGGTCCGTTTGGTTAAGTGACGAGGATCACGAGGACGTGATCGAATCTAAGTGGGGGAGAGTTGTAACACCCCGTTTTTCCCCGTATATGATTTATAGGTGAATTGGGTATGTACGATAGGCGTATGAAGGGTTCGGGACATTTTCTAGTGTTAAGTCATGTGTGAGGAGAAAATGAATCAAATCGTGCTTTGTGTCGCGGCGCGACAAAGGAGGCCGCGGCGCGGCAATGAACTGAAATTGAGATCAGAAGTAGGACAAAGAATGATCCCAGACCTAGTTATAGGTCGCGGCGCGACCATTAAGGCCGCGGCGCGACCATTAAGGCCGCGGTGCGGCATTCTGGGCAAACTGGCGCCGGATTCTTGTAAATTTAAATGAAGTTCAAGGGCAATTTGGTCTTTTCACGTTTGAGCCAGATTGAGGCTTTAACCTCATCCACCCATTTCATTTTCTTTATTTTCTTTTTCTTTTTCTTTCCTATTTTCCTCTCAAAACTTAAAATCCTCAAGTGATTCAAGTGGGATTTTGGAAAGGAAGAAGCGGGTTTTGATCTTTGGCGTAGTTGACACGTTTGTTCTCCTCGTTCTTAGCTACATGGTGATACTAGCGGTAAGCTCTAACTCCGAATTTCATTTTTGTGTTCATCATTCAAATTTGAGGCTTTTGATTGTATGATTCATAGATGGAACCCATTTAGTTGTTAATTGAAGATTAACACCAAAATTCGGGTTTATAAGTGTTAAAGGCGGGTTTTGGGTTGGTTAATGATTTAACCATGTTTAAGACTTGTAAATGGTGTACAATCACTAGCATTAGTGATTATTGGTGTTTTGGAGACTTTTAGGGTTTTCGTGATTGACTAATTTTGACTAGAGTCAAAATTAGGGTTTGTTGAGGATTATGACCCGAATGTCGATTCGATGAGGTTTGTAAACTTAAAATGGGTTAAGTTGAAGTATAAAACCGAGTTAAATGTATTTTGGTGTTAAAACTTGTAAATGTTGAGATTTTGACTTAATGGGTCAAAATTAGGGTTTTGGTGTCAAATTGGGTGGGACGCGTGTTTAACACTTGTGTTCGAGTTTAATTGGCATGTTAGGACCATTATCACTTGTGTTAGTGATTATTGGTTAGTTTGGGCGCGGTTTGTACTTGGAAGTGCAATTGGGTCGAAATTGCACTAAGTGTCGAATTGGGTTGGTTTGTAAATCCATCCTAATTGTGTTGTGGTATTTATGATTATGGAATAGGTGTTTTCCATTGACGAGTTGCGAATTATTTGGAAGCGTTTCTTCAAGGCGACAAGGTGAGTGTTAATATCCTATATGCATATGTATGTGTAGGATGGGTGTGGGTCGGGTGAAGTGATTCTCGACTATTAGAGCTCACTTCACATATAGGTGGATTTGATGGACTTTGGTATGAATCCAATTGGCACGGTTGTGCGTTTTGGTTGACCACCTTTGGCGAGGTACACGTTTTGTGTGTACGTTATCACACGTGTTTGTGATGTGGAGTATATAACCCCAATGGCGAAGGGTTGATATTGTTGTGATGTGGATAACCCCGATGTGGTGGATTTTATAATCCCGTGAACGTGGGTTTTGAATTGGAGAAGTGGATCTCGTGTAGTTCGAATTCACGATGACGCGTGTAGTTCGGTCATCTTATTGGAAATGAATCTCGTGTAGTTCGGATTCATGGTGACTCGTGTAGTTCGGTCATCTTATTGAGGTAGTAATCTCGTGTGGTTTCGGATTGCTAAGGCTCATGTAGTTCGGCCAACCTCGATGTTGTGAAGATAGTAATCTCGGGTGGGTTCGGATTACTAAGGCTCGTGTAGTTCGGCCAATCTTCATTGTGGTGTTTGGTATTCGGTAAAGGGTTAAGGGGTTAACCTTATTCGTTTTATATTGTTATATATATTAATGTATTGTTGTGTTGTAGCTAACCCTCCGGGTGTAGCTTATTGGCGTTGTTCTCATCGTCGTCGGTGAACTTATACCTTGTTGATATCTTTAGCTTGTTGCTTAGAGATCGTACGGTATGCTTAGTGTAGTTGCCTTATACATGGATGCTTCGGTATGCGGTATTTGATATTTGTGTGGCGTGTCCATTTTATACATATATATATATGTAGTATATTATCATTCACTAAGCGTTAGCTTACCCTCTCGTTGTTGATATTTTTATAGGTTCGCATGCTTGGCGGCTCGGGTAAGCTTGGGATTAGAGATCTTGGCTAGGTTGCTAAGAAGATCTTGCTTTTGTATTCGATTAGGATTTGGGTAGCGTAGTCCCAAATCACCATGCTCAGTTTTGGTTGGAAACTAAACTAGTCAGGTCGTGTATGTCTGTTTGGATAATTAATCAATGTATTAAATGTTTTAAGGTTTATTAAACCTTCTATTGTATTAAAGATGTTTATGGAAACACAATTGAGACCTAAAGTGTTATTTAAAGCGTATTAAAAGGGAAAAAAAAAAATTATGGGCCGGTTTTAATACGGGTTGGGTCGTTACACGATATCTGTCATCTTCTTTTAGCATTTGAATTTCTTTTGTTGTTGGTTCATATCCATTAGCCATAAGTGTAGCTAACATTTCAGCTTCTTCAATTGGTTCAGTTCCTTCTCCTAAAGAACATTCTCCTGTTCCTTGTAATTCGGGAAATTCTTCTAACAATTCTGCATTTGAATCTATAGTTTGAATATAATAACATGTATCATCTGCAGATTGCGGTTGTTGCATGGCTCTATCAACTAAAAAGGTAACACTCTCGTCCTCTATACTTAGGGTCAGTTTCTTACCAAACACGTCTATTATTGCTTTAGCCGTGTTTAAGAATGGCCTTCCTAATATGAGAGGAACTCGAGAATCTTCTTCCATGTCCAGAATAACAAAATCTACTGGAAATACTAAATTACCAACTTTAACTAACATGTTCTCCATTATCCCTCTAGGATATTTTACTGATCGATTGGCTAGTTGTATGCTTATTCGTGTTGGTTTCAATTCTCCAAGGTCTAGTTTAGCGTATAGTGAATATAGCATTAAATTTATACTAGCACCTAAATCTGCCAATGCTTCTATTGAACTAAGACTACCCAGAAAACATGGAATCGTGAAACTTCCTGGATCAGATAATTTTTCTGGTATCTTATTCAACAGCACTGCAGAACAATTAGCATTCATAGTAACAGCCGAGAGTTCTTCCATTTTCTTTCTATTTGTGATTAGATCTTTCAAAAATTTAGCATATCTAGGCATTCCTGAAATCACATCAATGAAAGGAAGATTGACATTTATTTGTTTAAACATATCCAAGAATTTGGATTGCTCGACTTCAAGTCTTTCTTTTCTCATTTTACTCGGATAAGGAAGTGGTGGTTGGTATGGTTTAACATAAGGTTTAGCCTTAACTGTGTTATCTTCATTAACCTTTTCAACTACCGGTTCTGTTTCCTTATCTTGCTCAGGTTGTGGTTCTTGTGGAGTAGGAATAGCTTTATCAGAAATTACAGGTATTTCAGGTGGTTTAAGTGTAATACCACTTCTTGTGGTAATGGCTTTAGCTGTTTCATTCTAGGGGTTAGCATTTGTATCACTAGGCAGACTTCCCGATTTTCTTTCACCTATCAATCTTGCTAGGTTGCTTACTTCTTGTTCCAAATTTTGAATAGAAGCTTGTTGATTTCTAAATGCTTGAGCATTTTGTTCATTGGTTTGTTTCTGAGATTTGAAAAACTGCGTTTGAAATTCAACTAGCTTCGACATTATATATTCAAAATTTGGCTTTTTATCATCGGTTTGTGGTGGTTTGTTTTGAAAAATAGGTCTTTGCGGATTGTAAGTATTATTAGATACTTGTTGATTACTAGGACCTTGTTGATTGTTGTATGGAACATTTCGGTTATAATTCTGGTTTTGATTGTAGATTGGTCTTGGCGGTTGATAATTATTCTGATAATTATTTCCAGGCCTTTGGTTCATGTATGAAACATTCTCTCTTTGTTCCATTGTTTGTTCAATACTGAGACAATCTTTTGTCAAATGTGGTCCTCCACACTGCTCACAACTAATTCTTATTGAGTGAATATCTTTAGTCATCTTTTCCATTCATCTCTCGACAGCATCTATCTTTGCAGAAATGGAATCAAAGTCATGGCTAGAATCGGCTCTAGCCGCTTTAGATGATCTAACGATATCTTTTTCTTGATGCCACTCATGTGAGTGGGAATCAGTGTTATCAATAATTTTGTAAGCTTCAGTTGCAGTTTTCTTCATAATGGAACCACCAGCTGATATATCTATGTCTTTTCGTGTAGTGATGTCGCATCCTTGGTAGAATATTTGTACTATTTGATAAGTGTTTAAACCATGTTGCGGACATCCTCTCAATAACTTTCCAAATCTTGTCCATGCTTCATATAGAGTTTCATTTGGCTTTTGTGTGAATGTAACAATTTCTCCTTGAAGTCTCACGGCTTTAGATGCCGGAAAGAATTGTTTAAGAAATTTTTCAACTAAAACGTCCCATGTATCAATCGCCCCTTCAGGTAACGATTCTAACCAATCTTTGGCTTCTCCCTTTAAAGTCCAGGGAAATAACATGAGATATATCTGTTCATCCTCCACTTCTCGGATTTTAAATAAAGTACAGATCCTATTAAAGGTACGAAGATGTTCGTTTGGATCTTCCTTCGGTGCACCACTAAATTGGCATTGATTTGTTACCATGTGTAGGATTTGTCCTTTGATTTCATAATCTGGCGCATTAATATCTGGTTGAGTAATTGCGTGACCTTGGCCAGTGCGTTTAGCTCTCATTCGGTCTTCCATACTTAGAGGTTCCAGATTCTCCATTATTGAATTTATTGAATCTGAATCACTAGAGGATTCTGATTTAATGGGTTGTTCCTCGACAATCTCCGTTTGAATGATTGGTGGTTCCGGAGGAAATATTAGTGGTTCAGGATCTCTGAATTGTCCCTGAATATCCTCCGGATTCTCAATTGTGAAGTCTGGTTCAAAAAATGGATTATCAAAAATTTGAATTGGAGTACTTGGTCGACTGGATGACGATTCTAAAGAAAAATCAACGGCGACAATATTGGCTAGATGTCTTGATCGAGTTACAGGTGGTGAACGTATAAAAGGTGGTGAACGTTTTGCTTGGTACATTCACTGAATATCCTATTATTTATAAAAATAAAAATTATATAAGTTATCAAATTAATAGACTTTTCTGATTTTGCCCACGTTTCGAATAGCCAATAGATGCAGCAGGTAGCAAGGACCCTTTAAATCGGAAGCCCACAACTCGCCACTAACAAATCCAACTATTACTACGAACCAGAAAATTTTGGATGTCTATCAATTTAACCACTTAAAATAATTTTTCGTTGAAATTTAAAGAAATTTTAGAGAAGAAATAGAAAATTCTATGTTCTAAAAACTAGAGCGTCGTGAAATAAGAAAGAAAAAGAGCGCGTCGAAAAAAAACGTTGAAAAATATAAGGTCGAAAAATAATAAAAAGAACGTAGCGCGTCGAAACTTAAAAGTCTAAAAACTAAGAATTAAAAGTTGCGTCTAAAAGTATTAAAGCTTAAAGGAATTCTATATTCAAAACGGCAATTACTTAAAAAGGTACTAAAATTTATAAAACGGCGTCGCAAAATTCTAAAGCACTTAAATCTTAGTCTAAAGAAAAAGCACTTAAGGGATTTTACGGCAAATCCTAAAAATCTAGAAATAAAAATAACTACGGCAAAAACTATATCTTAAAACTAATTACGAGCGAAAAAAAATATACAACTTACGAATTAAACTAATAAAAAGATACGGAAAAATAAAACTAAAGTTATAAAAATACAATTTTTTATAAAAATATTATTTTTATATTATTTATTTTATAAAAGTAATAAGTTTATATATTTAATAAAACTAATTTTAATTTAAAATACAAATAATAAATAAACTAAACTAATTAATATAAAATATAACCCTAATTAGGGTTTAATAATAATAATAATTAATAATCACCGTAATTATTGCTGTAACCAGGTTCAGTAGGGCGTGTCAGAACCCCTCATGCGGTCACATGAGTTTTAGTCTACGGATCCATGCGGTCGCATGAATTAAAAAATCGAGCCAGATTATTTGGGCTGCTACAGTGTAGCCCGAATATAATTTTAATTTTTTTTTCTGTTTTAAATTTTCTGTTTTATAAATATATAAAATAAATAAAAACTTATATTTTTACAAAAAAAAAAACTACCTATTAGTTTTTGTAACTAAAAGAAAATACAAACTTTTTATTTTTTTTTATATTTTGAACAACTCTTAAAAATATACATATTTTGTTTTTCTTTTTATATTTTTGTATTTTTAATATTTAAAACGTATTTTTACAAAAGTAAATTAAAAATCTTTTTTTATAGCGTTTCGCTTCCGGCGTTTAAGTAGTTCCCCAGCAGCGGCGCAAAAAATACTTGATGTTAAAGCGAAGGGGTATAAAATACTATTAATTTTTACAACAAAATACTATTAAATACGATACAATTTTACACAAGTTATTTATTTATTTATAGAATGGATATACCTAAACCTTGCTAGAACACTTATAGGCAGTGTACCTAATCGTACAGTAGTGTAGTTTTTAGTAAGTCCGGTTTGTTCCACAAGGAGCTAGCCAAGTTTAACGCTATATTTTTAAAACTATATTTGTATAAATATACAAATATAAATATAAGTAGTATTATTATTATAAAAGGGGTTTTTTACCGTTTAATGACCGGTTTGTCAATTTTAAATCTTTATTCGCAGTTAAAACCTAATGTAAAATATTAAACATATAAAAGACTTAATTTAAAGCGTAAAGTAAATGACAATAATGAAATTGCGATAAATAAAAGTGCGATAAATAAAATGACGATAAATAAAATTGCGATAATTAAAAGTGCAATTAAATATGAAATAAAGGAATTATGCTTATTTAAACTTCCGTAATCATAATGTTTGATGTGTTGATTATAGTTTATTACCATGGGTTAATTGTCCTTTGTCCTAGATTATTCAATATGTCCATCTAGTTTTTGTCCATAACAGTCCATCAATCATAAATATAAAGTGCGAGTGTCCTCGTCAAATTATCCTTATATCTGAAGTTAAATATTCCAACTAATTGGGGACTTAAACTATAATTACACCAAGTGTCCTTGTATGTAATTTACCCCTGTTTTAATAAGTCCATTAACTATTAATCCATTCCGGTGTCCGGTTAAATGAACGATTATTAGTACTTATAAATATCCCGTTCATCGTGTCCGATCGAGTGTATATGGTTATTTATAGGTACGTTCAATTGTAAATCTTTATTTTAAATTAACGAACTATCATTCAATTAAACAAATATAAAGCCCATTAATAGCCCATAGTCTAATTTCCACAAGTGTCGTTCTTTTGTCCAAACCCCAATTATGGTACAAAGCCCAATTACCCAATTTTAATATTTAGCCCAACATCACGATTACTTTGGCTTAAATAAGCATAATAATAACTTAGCTACGAGACATTAATTTAAAAAGGTTGAACATAACTTACAATGATTAATAATAGCGTAGCGTTACACGGACAGAATTTCGACTTACACCCTTACAACATTCGCTAACATACCCTTATTATTATTAAATTAAATTAAAATTAAAATTAAAATTATAATATATATATATATATATATATATATATATATATATATATATATATATATATATATATATATATATATATATATATATATATATATATATATATATAATACATGAGAGTGAGAAGAGAAAAAGATGTGTTTTATTCGGCCAAAAACTGCGAAATTTATAGATGTGGTCTGACATTTTGGGTCATGCGACCGCATGAAATTCCTTCTTCCTGGCCATGTGATCGCATGGCCAGCTGGGACAGCTCACATTTGGTTGTTTTCTTCTTGCCGACGGTTTAATTAAATATATATAATATATAAATAATTTTAAGAATTATTTATATATTATATTATATTTATATGCATAGTTGATTTGTAATTTTTAGTCTGTTGCGTTGAGAGTTGACTCTGGTCCCGGTTCCGGATTTTCGAACGTCCTTGCGTACAATTTAATATCTTGTACTTTGCGTTTTGCGTCTTGTACTCTTGTAATTTTGAGACGTTTCTCATCAATAATTTGAACCACTTTGATTGTACTTTGTACTTTTAGCTTTTTGGTCGTTTGTGTCTTCAAATCGTCGAATCTGTCTTTTGTATTCACCTTTTATTATTTAAACGAATATCACTTGTAAATAGAACAATTGCAACTAAAAGCTTGTCTTTCTTGAGGGATAATGCTATGAAATATATGTTCGTTTTTAGCATTATCAGGTACATTTGTAACAGACTGAAACCCGAGCTAGTTGTAAGTGGGTAGCCAGTTGTAATTTTACCAAGTGTTCTGTACTAGCCGTTATGCTGTCCGTGTAGTGACCCGAACTTTTCCATGTTTATATATATTAATCGAGATTGATATTTACATGATTAAATGTTTCCAACATATTAAGCAATCAAACTTGTTAAGACTTGATTAATTGAAATAGGTTTCATATAGACAATTGACTACCCAAGTTGACCGGTGATTCACGAACGTTAAAACTTGTAAAAACTATATGATGACATATATATGGATATATATATAGTTAACATGATACTATGATAAGTAAACATATCATTAAGTATATTAACAATGAACTACATATGTAAAAACAAGACTACTAACTTAATGATTTTTAAACGAGACATATATGTAACGATTATCGTTGTAAGGACATTTAATGTATATATATATCATATTAAGATATATTCATACATGATAATATCATGATAGTATAATAATTTAAAATCTCATTTGGTATTATAAACATTGGATTAACAACATTTAACAAGATCGTTAACCTAAAGGTTTCAAAACAACACTTGCATGTAACGACTAACGATGACTTAACGACTCAGTTAAAATGTATATACATGTAGTGTTTTAATATGTATTTATACACTTTTGAAAGACTTCAATACACTTATCAAAATACTTCTACTTAACAAAAATGCTTACAATTACATCCTCGTTCAGTTTCATCAACAATTCTACTCGTATGCACCCGTATTCGTACTCGTACAATACACAGCTTTTAGATGTATGTACTATTGGTATATACACTCCAATTATCAGCTCTTAGCAGCCCATGTGAGTCACCTAACACATGTGGGAACCATCATTTGGCAACTAGCATGAAATATCTCATAAAATTACAAAAATATGAGTAATCATTCATGACTTATTTACATGAAAACAAAATTACATATCCTTTATATCTAATCCATACACCAACGACCAAAAACACCTACAAACACTTTCATTCTTCAATTTTCTTCATCTAATTGATCTCTCTCAAGTTCTATCTTCAAGTTCTAAGTGTTCTTCATAAATTCCAAAAGTTCTAGTTTCATAAAATCAAGAATACTTTCAAGTTTGCTAGCTCACTTCCAATCTTGTAAGGTGATCATCCAACCTCAAGAAATCTTTGTTTCTTACAGTAGGTTATCATTCTAATACAAGGTAATAATCATATTCAAACTTTGGTTCAATTTCTATAACTATAACAATCTTATTTCAAGTGATGATCTTACTTGAACTTGTTTTCGTGTCATGATTCTGCTTCAAGAACTTCGAGCCATCCAAGGATCCATTGAAGCTAGATCCATTTTTCTCTTTTCCAGTAGGTTTATCCAAGGAACTTAAGGTAGTAATGATGTTCATAACATCATTCGATTCATACATATAAAGCTATCTTATTCGAAGGTTTAAACTTGTAATCACTAGAACATAGTTTAGTTAATTTTAAACTTGTTCGCAAACAAAAGTTAATCCTTCTAACTTGACTTTTAAAATCAACTAAACACATGTTATATATCTATATGATATGCTAACTTAATGATTTAAAACCCGAAAACACGAAAAACACCGTAAAACCGGATTTACGCCGTCGTAGTAACACCGCGGGCTGTTTTGGGTTAGTTAATTAAAAACTATGATAAACTTTGATTTAAAAGTTGTTATTCAGAGAAAATGATTTTTATTATGAACATGAAACTATATCCAAAAATTATGGTTAAACTCAAAGTGGAAGTATGTTTTCTAAAATGGTCATCTAGACGTCGTTCTTTCGACTGAAATGACTACCTTTACAAAAATGACTTGTAACTTATTTTTCTGACTATAAACCTATACTTTTTCTGTTTAGATTCATAAAATAGAGTTCAATATGAAACCATAGCAATTTGATTCACTCAAAACGGATTTAAAATGAAGAAGTTATGGGTAAAACAAGATTGGATAATTTTTCTCATTTTAGCTACGTGAAAATTGGTAACAAATCTATTCCAACCATAACTTAATCAACTTGTATTGTATATTATGTAATCTTGAGATACCATAGACACGTATACAATGTTTCGACCTATCATGTCGACACATCTATATATATTTCGGAACAACCATAGACACTCTATATGTGAATGTTGGAGTTAGCTATACAGGGTTGAGGTTGATTCCAAAATATATATAGTTTGAGTTGTGATCAATACTGAGATACGTATACACTGGGTCGTGGATTGATTCAAGATAATATTTATCGATTTATTTCTGTACATCTAACTGTAGACAACTAGTTGTAGGTTACTAACGAGGACAGCTGACTTAATAAACTTAAAACATCAAAATATATTAAAAGTGTTGTAAATATATTTTGAACATACTTTGATATACATGTATATATTGTTATAGGTTCGTGAATCAACCAGTGGCCAAGTCTTACTTCCCGATGAAGTAAAAATCTGTGAAAGTGAGTTATAGTCCCACTTTTAAAATCTAATATTTTTGGGATGAGAATACATGCAGGTTTTATAAATGATTTACAAAATAGACACAAGTACGTGAAACTACATTCTATGGTTGAATTATCGAAATTGAATATGCCCCTTTTTATTAAGTCTGGTAATCTAAGAATTAGGGAACAGACACCCTAATTGACGCGAATCCTAAAGATAGATCTATCGGGCCCAACAAGCCCCATCCAAAGTACCGGATGCTTTAGTACTTCGAAATTTATATCATATCCGAAGGGTGTCCCGGAATGATGGGGATATTCTTATATATGCATCTTGTTAATGTCGGTTACCAGGTGTTCACCATATGAATGATTTTTATCTCTATGTATGGGATGTGTATTGAAATATGAAATCTTGTGGTCTATTATTATGATTTGATATATATAGGTTAAACCTATAACTCACCAACATTTTTGTTGACGTTTTAAGCATGTTTATTCTCAGGTGATTATTAAGAGCTTCCGCTGTCGCATACTTAAATAAGGACGAGATTTGGAGTCCATGCTTGTATGATATTGTGTAAAAACTGCATTCAAGAAACTTATTTTATTGTAACATATTTGTATTGTAAACCATTATGTAATGGTCGTGTGTAAACAGGATATTTTAGATTATCATTATTTGATAATCTACGTAAAGCTTTTTAAAACCTTTATCTATGAAATAAAGGTTATGGTTTGTTTTAAAAATGAATGCAGTCTTTGAAAAACGTCTCATATAGAGGTCAAAACCTCGCAACGAAATCAATTAATATGGAACGTTTTTAATCAATAAGAACGGGACATTTCAGTTGGTATCCGAGCGTTGGTCTTAGAGAACCAGAATTTTGCATTAGTGTGTCTTATCGAGTTTGTTAGGATGCATTAGTGAGTCTGGACTTCGACCGTGTTTACTTGAAAAATGATTGCTTAACAAATTTTGTTGGAAACTATATATTTTTAACATGTGAATATTATGTGATATATTAATCTCTTAACGTGTTTGATATTATGTGATAGATGTCTACCTCTAGAACAAGTCCCATTGACTCACCTAATAATAATGAAGAGTCAAATGTAAATTGGAATGATTCATGGACTGATTCACAAGTTCCCGAAGAGGAACCGGAAGAAGAGTCGGAACCGGAAGAAGAGTCGGAACCGGAAGAAGAATCGGAACCGGACGAAGAATCGGAACCGGAAGAAGAATCGGAACCGGTGGGGTAAATAATAAAACGGTTAAGTAAAAGAGAATCCTCAACCAACCGACCAAGGTTAATTATGGTCAATGGTGTTTCCGCCAAGGAAGCAAAATATTGGGAGGATTACCAATTCTCCGATGAATCGGATTCCGACGAGAATTCCAATGATGTTATAGAAATTACCCCAACTGAATTTAAAAAGGCAAAAGAAAATAATAAGGGAAAGGGCATAAAAATAGAGAAATCTAATTCCAACCCCGATGAACTTTATATGTATCGTCATCCCCCGAAGTTCTTAAGTTGTAACAATGACCCGGGAACCTCTAAACCACCAGGTTTTTCTAAACCAATGTGGACAACGACGGCTCGTATTAGGGGAACATCATATATCCCTAGAAACTTGGCAAAACGAACCAAAACCGAAGAAGAAGAAACGAGCGAGTCGGAATAAGATAGTTGTATTCGTGTGGTGTAATATATGTAATATAGTGTTCTTATGCTTTATGATATATGTAAAAATTGCTTGTATTAATAAGTATTTTTTTTATGAATCTAACTTTTGTCTATTTTACAGTTTAAAAACACAAAATGGATAGACAACCCAATATTTTAAGAGACCTACCCGGAGACATGATTGATGAAATCTTGTCTAGAGTCGGCCAGAATTCCTCGGCACAACTATTTAAGGCGAGATCACTTTGTAAGACATTCGAAGAACGTTCCAAGAATGTCTTGGTTTATAAGAGACTTTCGTTTGAAAGATGGGGGATATCACATTGGGAAACCCATAAGTTACGATGTGTTTACTTTGACGCATATATTGCGGGGAACCCAAATGCTATTTTACGCAACGGGTTAAGAAATTATTTTGACTCAATATATCCGAATATTGGACTTCGTGATTTAGAAAAAGCGGCTAGCATGCAACATAAAGAAGCATGTTATGCTTACGGATTAGTAATGTTCGCTTCTCACCAAAGTGAGAACAAGAACATCGGGCTACAACTATTAAACAAAACGTTTCCACAAGTGACGGAGTCGGTAATTGGGGTAAGAAATGAGGTTTTTAGATTATTACGGGACTGTTGGACATTACGTAACCCTCGTCCCTTTGACGACGTTACAACACGCTGTCTTATCAACGGCCATAACGGTTATGTTGCACAAGACCAAGGATGGGAAGTAGTCCTAGTAAAACCAGAATGCATGACTTGTTTCTGGACGTATGAATTACGTGTCTTTATTGCCTTTGCTGAACGACTTGTGTACTAGCTAGAATTATCTTCACAACTATCTTGTATCAAAGTTATTGTGTGCTATATTTCATGCTTTATGTAAAATAAGCGGTATTGTAAGTTTGTAAAATATTGTATAAAAGTTTGAACGCGAAATATTATTATAATCAGTTTTTCATATAGAATTGTAGTAGTTGAATTGTATATTAGCTACTAAGTATGAACTTAACGGGTAGGTACTACCCGAATTTAAACTTATAAAACGCTAATATGAAGAAAAAGCTTTTATAAATGAGTTCATATTATTCTACGAAATACTATTAACTACTCTTAATATTCTGTATGATTAACTTGTTCCATTTGACTATTTTGAAGGAAATGGCACCGACTACTCGACACACCGTGAATATGAATGAAGAGGAATTCCGTACTTTTCTAGCTTCAAACATAGCCGCAGTACAGGCTGCGCTACATACCAACAATAACCTTGGATCTAGCAGTACAGGAAATCGTGTAGGATGCACCTACAAAGAATTCACTGCCTGCAAACCTTTGGAATTTGATGGAACCGAAGGACCGATCGGATTGAAACGGTGGACCGAGAAGGTCGAATCGGTGTTTGCCATAAGTAAGTGTACTGAAGAGGACAAAGTGAAGTACGCTACGCATACCTTCACAGGTTCTGCGTTAACATGGTGGAATACCTATCTAGAGCAAGTGGGACAAGACGATGCGAACGCACTACCGTGGTCAGCATTCAAGCACTTGATGAACGAGAAGTACCGTCCCAGAACCGAGGTCAATAAGCTCAAGACAGAACTTAGAGGGTTACGAACCCAAGGATTTGATATTACCACGTATGAAAGACGATTCACAGAATTGTGCCTATTGTGTCCGGGAGCATTCGAAGATGAGGAAGAGAAGATCGACGCATTTGTGAAAGGATTACCGGAAAGAATTCAAGAAGATATAAGTTTACACGAGCCCGCCTCTATACAACAGGCATGTAGAATGGCTCACAAACTAGTGAACCAGATTGAAGAAAGAATTAAAGAACAGACTGCTGAAGAGGCCAATGTGAAGCAAGTCAAAAGAAAGTGGGAGGATAACGGTGATAAGAATCACCAATACAATAACAACAGCAATTACAACAATAATCGCAACAATTATCCCAACAATCGCAACATCAATCGCAACTACAACAAACGGCCCAACAACAACAACAACAACAACAGCAACAGCAACTACAACAATCATCCCAACAATAATAATAACCGCAACAACAACAACAATCAGAAGCAGCTATGCCAAAGGTGTGAAAAGTATCACTCGGGGTTCTGCACCAAATTTTGCAACAAGTGTAAAAGAAATGGTCATAGCGTGGCGAAGTGTGAGGTTTACGGACCAGGGGTTAATAGAACGAAAGGAACAAATGGTGTCCGAACGAGTAATGGCGGAGCAAGTAGTGTCGGAGCAAGTTATGCCAATGTAGTTTGTTATAAATGTGGAAAACCGGGCCACATTATTAGAAATTGCCCGAACCAGGAGAACACGAATGGACAAGGCCGCGGAAGAGTTTTCAATATTAATGCGGCAGAGGCACAGGAAGACCCGGAGCTTGTTACGGGTACGTTTCTTATTGACAATAAATCTGCTTACGTTTTATTTGATTCGGGTGCGGATAGAAGCTATATGAGTAGAGATTTTTGTGCTAAATTAAGTTGTCCATTGACGCCTTTGGATATAAAATTTTTACTCGAATTAGCAAATGGTAAATTAATTTCAGCAGATAATATATGTCGGAATCGAGAAATTAAACTGGTTAGCGAAACATTTAAGATTGATTTGATACCAGTAGAGTTAGGGATTTTTGATGTGATAATCGGTATGGACTGGTTGAAAGAAGTGAAAGCGGAGATCGTTTGTTACAAAAATGCAATTCGCATTATACGAGAAAAAGGAAAACCCTTAATGGTGTACGGAGAAAAGGGCAACACGAAGCTACATCTTATTAGTAATTTGAAGGCACAAAAACTAATAAGAAAAGGTTGCTATGCTGTTCTAGCACACGTCGAGAAAGTACAAACTGAAGAAAAGAGCATCAATGATGTTCCCGTCGCAAAAGAATTTCCTGATGTATTTCCGAAAGAATTACCGGGATTACCCCCACATCGATCCGTTGAATTTCAAATAGATCTTGTACCAGGAGCTGCACCAATAGCTCGTGCTCCTTACAGACTCGCACCCAGCGAGATGAAAGAACTACAAAGCCAATTACAAGAACTTTTAGAGCGTGGTTTCATTCGACCAAGCACATCACCGTGGGGAGCTCCTGTTTTGTTTGTCAAGAAGAAAGATGGTACATTCAGGTTGTGTATCGACTACCGAGAGTTGAACAAACTTACCATCAAGAACCGCTACCCACTACCGAGAATCAATGACTTATTTGATCAACTACAAGGCTCGTCTGTTTATTCAAAGATTGACTTACGTTCCGGGTATCATCAAATGCGGGTGAAAGAAGATGATATTCCAAAGACTGCTTTCAGAACACGTTACGGTCATTACGAGTTTATGGTCATGCCGTTTGGTTTAACTAATGCACCAGCTGTGTTCATGGACCTTATGAACCGAGTGTGTGGACCATACCTTGACAAGTTTGTCATTGTTTTCATTGATGACATACTTATTTACTCAAAGAATGACCAAGAACACGGTGAACATTTGAGAAAGGTGTTAGAAGTATTGAGGAAGGAAGAATTGTACGCTAAGTTTTCAAAGTGTGCATTTTGGTTGGAAGAAGTTCAATTCCTCGGTCACATAGTGAACAAAGAAGGTATTAAGGTGGATCCGGCAAAGATAGAAACTGTTGAAAAATGGGAAACCCCGAAAACTCTGAAACACATACGCCAGTTTTTAGGACTAGCTGGTTACTACAGAAGGTTCATCCAAGACTTTTCCAGAATAGCAAAACCCTTGACTGCATTAACGCATAAAGGGAAGAAATTTGAATGGAATGATGAACAAGAGAAAGTGTTTCAGTTATTGAAGAAAAAGCTAACTACGGCACCTATATTGTCATTGCCTGAAGGGAATGATGATTTTGTGATTTATTGTGATGCATCAAAGCAAGGTCTCGGTTGTGTATTAATGCAACGAACGAAGGTGATTGCTTATGCGTCTAGACAATTGAAGATTCACGAACAAAATTATACGACGCATGATTTGGAATTAGGCGCGGTTGTTTTTGCATTAAAGACTTGGAGGCACTACTTATATGGGGTCAAAAGTATTATATATACCGACCACAAAAGTCTTCAACACATATTTAACCAGAAACAACTGAATATGAGGCAGCGTAGGTGGATTGAATTATTGAATGATTACGACTTTGAGATTCATTACCACCCAGGGAAGGCAAATGTGGTAGCCGATGCCTTGAGCAGGAAGGACAGAGAACCCATTCGAGTAAAATCTATGAATATAATGATTCATAATAACCTTACTACTCAAATAAAGGAGGCGCAACAAGGAGTTTTAAAAGAGGGAAATTTAAAGGATGAAATACCCAAAGGATCGGAGAAGCATCTTAATATTCGGGAAGACGGAACCCGGTATAGGGCTGAAAGGATTTGGGTACCAAAATTTGGAGATATGAGAGAAATGGTACTTAGAGAAGCTCATAAAACCAGATACTCAATACATCCTGGAACGGGGAAGATGTACAAGGATCTCAGGAAATATTTTTGGTGGCCGGGTATGAAAGTCGATGTTGCTAAATACGTAGGAGAATGTTTGACGTGTTCTAAGGTCAAAGCTGAGCATCAGAAACCATCAGGTCTACTTCAACAACCCGAAATCCCAGAATGGAAATGGGAAAACATTACCATGGATTTCATCACTAAATTGCCAAGGACTGCAAGTGGTTTTGATACTATTTTGGTAATAGTTGATCGTCTCACCAAATCAGCACACTTCCTGCCAATAAGAGAAGATGACAAGATGGAGAAGTTAGCACGACTGTATTTGAAGGAAGTCGTCTCCAGACATGGAATACCAATCTCTATTATCTCTGATAGGGATGGCAGATTTATTTCAAGATTCTGGCAGACATTACAGCAAGCATTAGGAACTCGTCTAGACATGAGTACTGCCTATCATCCACAAACTGATGGGCAGAGCGAAAGGACGATACAAACGCTTGAAGACATGCTACGAGCATGTGTTATTGATTTCGGAAACAGTTGGGATCGACATCTACCGTTAGCAGAATTTTCCTACAACAACAGCTACCATTCAAGCATTGAGATGGCGCCGTTTGAAGCACTTTATGGTAGAAAGTGCAGGTCTCCGATTTGTTGGAGTGAAGTGGGGGATAGACAGATTACGGGTCCGGAGATTATACAAGAAACTACCGAGAAGATCATCCAAATTCAACAACGGTTGAAAACCGCCCAAAGTCGACAAAAGAGCTACGCTGACATTAAAAGAAAAGATATAGAATTTGAAATTGGAGAGATGGTCATGCTTAAAGTTGCACCTTGGAAAGGCGTTGTTCGATTTGGTAAGCGAGGGAAATTAAATCCAAGGTATATTGGACCATTCAAGATTATTGATCGTGTCGGACCAGTAGCTTACCGACTTGAGTTACCTCAACAACTCGCGGCTGTACATAACACTTTCCACGTCTCGAATTTGAAGAAATGTTTTGCTAAAGAAGATCTCACTATTCCGTTAGATGAAATCCAAATCAATGAAAAACTTCAATTCATCGAAGAACCCGTCGAAATAATGGATCGTGAGGTTAAAAGACTTAAGCAAAACAAGATACCAATTGTTAAGGTTCGATGGAATGCTCGTAGAGGACCCGAGTTCACCTGGGAGCGTGAAGATCAGATGAAGAAGAAATACCCGCATCTCTTTCCAGAAGATTCGTCAACACCTTCAACAGCTTAAAATTTCGGGACGAAATTTATTTAACGGGTAGGTACTGTAGTGACCCGAACTTTTCCATGTTTATATATATTAATCGAGATTTATATTTACATGATTAAATGTTTCCAACATATTAAGCAATCAAACTTGTTAAGACTTGATTAATTGAAATAGGTTTCATATAGACAATTGACTACCCAAGTTGACCGGTGATTCACGAACGTTAAAACTTGTAAAAACTATATGATGACATATATATGGATATATATATAGTTAACATGATACTATGATAAGTAAACATATCATTAAGTATATTAACAATGAACTACATATGTAAAAACAAGACTACTAACTTAATGATTTTTAAACGAGACATATATGTAACGATTATCGTTGTAAGGACATTTAATGTATATATATATCATATTAAAAGATATTCATACATGATAATATCATGATAGTATAATAATTTAAAATCTCATTTGGTATTATAAACATTGGATTAACAACATTTAACAAGATCGTTAACCTAAAGGTTTCAAAACAACACTTGCATGTAACGACTAACGATGACTTAACGACTCAGTTAAAATGTATATACATGTAGTGTTTTAATATGTATTTATACACTTTTGAAAGACTTCAATACACTTATCAAAATACTTCTACTTAACAAAAATGCTTACAATTACATCCTCGTTCAGTTTCATCAACAATTCTACTCGTATGCACCCGTATTCGTACTCGTACAATACACAGCTTTTAGATGTATGTACTATTGGTATATACACTCCAATTATCAGCTCTTAGCAGCCCATGTGAGTCACCTAACACATGTGGGAACCATCATTTGGCAACTAGCATGAAATATCTCATAAAATTACAAAAATATGAGTAATCATTCATGACTTATTTACATGAAAACAAAATTACATATCCTTTATATCTAATCCATACACCAACGACCAAAAACACCTACAAACACTTTCATTCTTCAATTTTCTTCATCTAATTGATCTCTCTCAAGTTCTATCTTCAAGTTCTAAGTGTTCTTCATAAATTCCAAAAGTTCTAGTTTCATAAAATCAAGAATACTTTCAAGTTTGCTAGCTCACTTCCAATCTTGTAAGGTGATCATCCAACCTCAAGAAATCTTTGTTTCTTACAGTAGGTTATCATTCTAATACAAGGTAATAATCATATTCAAACTTTGGTTCAATTTCTATAACTATAACAATCTTATTTCAAGTGATGATCTTACTTGAACTTGTTTTCGTGTCATGATTCTGCTTCAAGAACTTCGAGCCATCCAAGGATCCATTGAAGCTAGATCCATTTTTCTCTTTTCCAGTAGGTTTATCCAAGGAACTTAAGGTAGTAATGATGTTCATAACATCATTCGATTCATACATATAAAGCTATCTTATTCGAAGGTTTAAACTTGTAATCACTAGAACATAGTTTAGTTAATTCTAAACTTGTTCGCAAACAAAAGTTAATCCTTCTAACTTGACTTTTAAAATCAACTAAACACATGTTCTATATCTATATGATATGCTAACTTAATGATTTAAAACCTGGAAACACGAAAAACACCGTAAAACCGGATTTACGCCGTCGTAGTAACACCGCGGGCTGTTTTGGGTTAGTTAATTAAAAACTATGATAAACTTTGATTTAAAAGTTGTTATTCAGAGAAAATGATTTTTATTATGAACATGAAACTATATCCAAAAATTATGGTTAAACTCAAAGTGGAAGTATGTTTTCTAAAATGGTCATCTAGACGTCGTTCTTTCGACTGAAATGACTACCTTTACAAAAATGACTTGTAACTTATTTTTCCGACTATAAACCTATACTTTTTCTGTTTAGATTCATAAAATAGAGTTCAATATGAAACCATAGCAATTTGATTCACTCAAAACGGATTTAAAATGAAGAAGTTATGGGTAAAACAAGATTGGATAATTTTTCTCATTTTAGCTACGTGAAAATTGGTAACAAATCTATTCCAACCATAACTTAATCAACTTGTATTGTATATTATGTAATCTTGAGATACCATAGACACGTATACAATGTTTCGACCTATCATGTCGACACATCTATATATATTTCGGAACAACCATAGACACTCTATATGTGAATGTTGGAGTTAGCTATACAGGGTTGAGGTTGATTCCAAAATATATATAGTTTGAGTTGTGATCAATACTGAGATACGTATACACTGGGTCGTGGATTGATTCAAGATAATATTTATCGATTTATTTCTGTACATCTAACTGTGGACAACTAGTTGTAGGTTACTAACGAGGACAGCTGACTTAATAAACTTAAAACATCAAAATATATTAAAAGTGTTGTAAATATATTTTGAACATACTTTGATATACATGTATATATTGTTATAGGTTCGTGAATCAACCAGTGGCCAAGTCTTACTTCCCGACGAAGTAAAAATCTGTGAAAGTGAGTTATAGTCCCACTTTTAAAATCTAATATTTTTGGGATGAGAATACATGCAGGTTTTATAAATGATTTACAAAATAGACACAAGTACGTGAAACTACATTCTATGGTCGAATTATCGAAATTGAATATGCCCCTTTTTATTAAGTCTGGTAATCTAAGAATTAGGGAACAGACACCCTAATTGACGCGAATCCTAAAGATAGATCTATCGGGCCCAACAAGCCCCATCCAAAGTACCGGATGCTTTAGTACTTCGAAATTTATATCATATCCGAAGGGTGTCCCGGAATGATGGGGATATTCTTATATATGCATCTTGTTAATGTCGGTTACCAGGTGTTCACCATATGAATGATTTTTATCTCTATGTATGGGATGTGTATTGAAATATGAAATCTTGTGGTCTATTATTATGATTTGATATATATAGGTTAAACCTATAACTCACCAACATTTTTGTTGACGTTTTAAGCATGTTTATTCTCAGGTGATTATTAAGAGCTTCCGCTGTCGCATACTTAAATAAGGACGAGATTTGGAGTCCATGCTTGTATGATATTGTGTAAAAACTGCATTCAAGAAACTTATTTTGTTGTAACATATTTGTATTGTAAACCATTATGTAATGGTCGTGTGTAAACAGGATATTTTAGATTATCATTATTTGATAATCTACGTAAAGCTTTTTAAAACCTTTATCTATGAAATAAAGGTTATGGTTTGTTTTAAAAATGAATGCAGTCTTTGAAAAACGTCTCATATAGAGGTCAAAACCTCGCAACGAAATCAATTAATATGGAACGTTTTTAATCAATAAGAACGGGACATTTCAGTCCGTGTGTCTAATTTTGATTAGAACACCATACTAAATTGGTTTATATTGTTCTCAGGTGGTAAGAGCAAGGAAGAAGCTCAGATTTAGATAATTGAGCTGTTGCTGGTAATCGGTGAGTGAGTCTATCTCCGGATAGAGTTTAAGTAGCATGCCATGCTACTGTGTTTAAATCTTTTATCATGCTTTGATTTAGTGATATTGCCAGTTAGATGATTGCATGCTTATTGTTGCTATGTAATATTATTTGCGCACTGTGTGGCACCAGTTGGGCTGGAGGAGGCTGGGGACTCGTAACCGGTCCTGTGAAGGTTGGAGTTCGTATGAGGTCAACCGAGCCTGAGGAGGTTAAGCGCTACTGATTGTGGAGTATAGTTTTGAATGATGCATCCCCTGTGTCTGGATAAATGTACTATGAATTGTGTAGCAAGGACTATCGGAGACTCTAGCCCGATCAGCTAGGAGTCATGTGTTCGTACAAGTCGCCGATCCACGTATTGTCTTTAGTTTTATACTAGTTGGTTGTTAGCATGTTAGTAATGTTGTTCGCATGTGTGGTGCTTATGCGATATTTGTTCGATTGATTCCATTGACTTAGCGTTATGCTAATCCCCCACATTTCCACCCTTGGCTTAGGTACTGCTAGTTAGGACGAGTACAGGTGCTGATGACATGTTTGATGTGCGAACTCTAATGTGGACTCTTGTGACATGTGTTTTTTAATAACGTAACACCATTTTGTGAACAATAATATTATGACGTGGATTTTATGTAATAATGTAACTATTGTTGTGATTCAAATAATAAAGTCTTCCACTGTATTTAAAAAAATTGTCGGTGTTACAGAGATCTTATGTCCCAGAACTATTCGTTCTTTAACCATAAAGTGACACTTTTCCTAGTTCAATACTAAGTTTAGTTTCTTCGCATCGAGAAAGAATGTTATCTAGATTAGAATGGCAGGAATTGAATGAATCTCCAAAGACGGAGAAATCATCCATAAAGACTTCCATACAACATTAGATCATGTCATGAAAGATTCTTACCATGCAACGTTGGAAAGTTGCCGGAGCATTGCATAAACTAAAGCAGTCATCTTTATGCAAATGTACCATATGAACATGTGAACGTCATCTTCTCTTAATCCATTGGATCTAACAGAATTTGAAAATATCCAGAAAAAACCATCGAGAAAACAGTAGAATTCATTTTCCAATAGTATTTCAAGCATTTGATCAATGAACGGTAAAGGAAAGTGATCCTTTCAGGTTGCCTCGTTTAAATTCCTATAATCATGCATTCTTTCCAACCGGCGACACTAGAAACTTGATGTGCCTCCGGTCGCCGCGTTCTTTCACGCTATTTCCAGCGGTAAGAATATCTGATGATCGCACCATCCGACACGGCTTTTTAGTCTGTGTGGGCTGTTTGGGTAAGGTCTTCAAGTTTGTGAATTATAAGTGCACATATAGACCAAATCACAATATTATTACTCTCACTTTTGTTAAAGGTTTTTAATGAATAAGTATGACTCGGGTGTTGTTATCGAACGTTTTAATCAGGATTACTTTTTAAACTAATAGCGAGGTGCTTTATATGATGAAAGTGTGTTTATTAAATCTGTAAGTTGCATCCCGGATTACGATACTATTGTTTTGTGGAATATTATCACTTTTATTCTATCTAATATATTTTTATCCATTAATTGATTTCCAAGAAACTTAATTCAAGCAAAACAATTAATGCGTCACGTGATAAAAATATAGGGTTTATTAAAAAGTGAGTTTCCTTTATAATAAAATAGACTAACCCAACAATCGCCCTAGATTCTTAATTCTCTTATGGAAACTCCCGCGAGGGTGTAGCAAGAAAGATTAGTCATGTTGACAACACCGGTCATAAATAGGAATGTTATTCCTACTGAATTAAGTTAGTAATGGTTAATTTGAACAGTTGAGAATGACCTTCGGCTATGAATACAGTGATAGATATTCATCATTTAAATTTAAAACGGGTGTTAATGACTACTTCTTTATAAAAACCTTAGATTCCAAATATAAAATGATGGACTTTATAAGTTGACCAAAAATGACATCGGCTGCGTATCAAGCCAGTTATAAAAGATCACAAGTTCATAATGTTTTTCTTTACCAATTGACTGAAAACGACATCAGCTGCGTATCAAGCCATTTGTTGAAAGAGTGCTGTTATATTATTTAGTTTCATAGATCATATATATACCCGAGATTTCTCCAACATGGTATTTATCGTAGTTTTTGAAAAACACATTTATCTCGAATCTTATACCCCGTGCCCGGCCTAATCTTTCAATTTTGGGACACCAGCCATAACGCTTTTTAGACGCAGAATAATTAAACCACTTATGCAGAATTAAGCATGGTACTAGTTTGATAAACTTTAAATTTAACAAAAACTCAATACGTTTATTAAACATTGAATCAAATACTTATAATTATTTAAACGAAAAAAATAGTAAACCATCCTAAACTTACATTTTTAATAAACATAAGAAGTAGTTTAGCTCATTATAATGAACTTAACGTTCCTTATAACATTCAGATATAACACAGAGAAAGTCATAGTTGATACCTAAAATGCTGAATTAAAATGCTTCTTGATAACGCTTTCTAATAAGTACCTCCTTTATTACTAAAGTAACTACACTACTAGAGGCACTAATACAACTTCTTTGCCTCTAGTTATTACATCATTATAACTACTAAGTGCTAGAAACTAGAGAGTACTTGGACAGAGTTTCTTTGAATTGAAATTGAAAATTGAAATTAAGTGCTGTGTAAAAGTGAACGATCAGTAGTATATTTATAGTGAAGTGATTCACCAATTGTAATCACCGAGTCGCCAGTTGCATAACCCTGGGTCGCCAGTTTTCAACCCTGTGTCGCCAGTGTTGAGCTCTTGGCCGCCAGTTGCTAACCATGAGTTCCCAGTTGCTAACACTGGGTCGCTAGTTTATGATTCCGAATCACCAGTTTCAATTTCTGGGTCGCCAGTTACAATTGTGGGTCGCCAATTATAACTTTCGGGTTGCCAGTTGTAGTAATCGGGTCGCTAGTTTCAATTTTCGGGTCGCTAGTTCCAAATTCCGGGTCGCCAGTTATAGTAACTGGGTCTCCAGTTGTAGTAACTAGGTCGCCAGTTGTAATTGGGTCACCAATTGCTTCAACTCGGTCTCCATTTGTGTAACAAATTTTAGGTGGTTGATTTCACGGATGATTTCTTTGATAGTTACATTTTATGTTGCTTTGTGCAACGTCCAGTCAGCTTGTAGTAGGTAAGTAAGTCTTCCGGATGGTCTTTAAGCTTGAGCTGTCCCTTGTTCAGTCTTCGAAGCTCTTGTTGGCCAGACATGAGTGTAGGAGAGATTAGGGTTCAGTGTATGTTTCAATGTGTGTAAGTCTTGTAACTTCTTGATTTCTTTAACCGGATGCATAGAGGATCTAGTTCATGGTTAGATCTTCACGAATGAGCTTCAATCAAGTGTCGGTAAGTCTGCTAGTCTTCTTGATCTTTCGAAGTAGAATTTTAGAGTGATCTCTGAAATTAGGGGTTTTGAAACCCTAATTTTGACTTTGCCTTGTTCCTCAGTTTAAGCTTGTAGATTCCAGACTTCAAGAGTTCTCCATGGATGTTATGAGTCTAAGAATACCTATATTAAAGCTAAGTAAGTATAGTATACCTTTTGGATAGAAAAAGTGCTAAAAACCTTGTAAAAACCATATTTTAGCCTCATTTTGACAATTTTGAGGTTTGACCCCTCAATAATACAATTGTATGATTTTGCATGTTTATAAATCATTTTGTTCATATTAAGGTAAAATATGGGTGATATCACTAGTAAAAACATCACCATTTTTAGTGATATCAAAAACAAAAAGGAAAAATTTGTCCAATAGTCACAAATGGTAAGGTAACATTTTTTCTATAAAAAAATATATATATATATATATATATATCCTAGATCGTCTCTACTTATTCTTATGAACCTTAGCGGATGCTTTAATTGCAAGGTCTAGCCGGCAGCTGATCTTGGTCGGAAACTGTCTTGGCGAGGAACATAAAAATCTTTAAATGTTCATCAAACACACGACGATTTTGATTGTCAGCCAACAACTCTAACGGTGTTAGTTGGCGACTGTCGATTTTAAATTCGAGAGGGGAACCTTTTCTTAAGACATCGACTAAGAAATCGACTACTAGCTCCTCAGCAGACAACTAAGTCTTCATTGGTCAGCGGTTACGCTTCTTCCAAAATCCTCTTTTCAACTCCAATTTTAGCTATTTCATCCCTCTTTTTTACTTGTTTTGCAAAGTTTTAAAAAACAAATCACATAAGTGGTTTTGTATATAATTTAAAATAATTGTATAAGAAAAAGACAACAAATGACACTCAAAAGAAAAAGATATTTCCTTAAAGATGTTGATAAAATATACATAAAATAATAAAATATTGCACTATCATATGTCTGCCTAGACTTTATTTACCCTGATGTTGGATGTTTGTATTAAGTTGTGGGTAATATTCTATTACACATCAAAGTACCTAGTCAGTCTATTTGTACCGTCGAAGTGTAGACACCTAATCAATATTAGATGGTACTGTATGGTCGTAATCACTTAAGACCTTCTGACTGTGAATAACTAAATTCAACTAACTTAACGACCTAAATTGTGATGTTGTACGATCGTAGATCCGTCAACAATCATGCCTGATGGTCGTTGCACACGATCCACCCTTGCTTAATTTCTCTATTGAACATACCTTGTCCCCCTCCGAGTAGATGCACAATCCCTAGTACTAATCTGAGCAACTATAAATCACTACACTTATTTACATTTTCGTCAATTCACAAAAACAAATATAGCAACTAGATAGACCGAATAAGTAACAATTCTTTTGCTTAAGCATTAATTTATAAAATACTTCGATTTAATCAACCCCAAAAATACTAGGTATTTAGCCTAAGTAAACATATTTAAACTAGTTAACAATCATGATCTAAAACAATATTAATGATACAATTCATCATAAAAGGGAATCAACCTGAAAACATAATGATTATGAGTTAAATCATGGTTGTAGCTTGAAGCCTTGACTATTGAAGGTGTTTAGGACCTTGAAAAACCCATAAAAAAAATTCTCCAAAGTCGCCCAGAGGGCTCCCAGACGGCTAGGTTAAAACTTAATGAGAGTTGAAAGGTTTAAATACCCTTTATTCAGTGTGCGTCAGATCTGTTAGACATGACACGACGCTTTCTAGTTCTGACACAATATGTTCTCCAAATCTGTCCAAATTATAATAGAATATTTACCTATTAAATGCTTTGGAGTATTTTTCATCTATTGCAAACATACAATGTGTAGAATTCCATCAAGTTTCAACATTAACGCTGCATTCTCGAGTTTTTTATATAATAGAAAGGAAAGGAAACTGACAGATTAAAAAATAACAGTGATTCTCGAGTTTTTATTTTAAGTGGAAAGGAGAAGAGAGTGGGGGATTAGAAAGGATAGTACAGTTATATTTTATAAACAACACTCTCCGCCCAAATTTGGACGGATTAGGGAGGATAGTAAAACACTCTCATCCCCTTTCTTTTCCACTCATTTTCGCTAAAAAATAAACTCGAGAATACAGCCTAAGTGAAATGTCCCGTTCTTATTGATTAAAAACGTTCCATATTAATTGATTTCGTTGCGAGGTTTTGACCTCTATATGAGACGTTTTTCAAAGACTGCATTCATTTTAAAACAAACCATAACCTTTATTTCATCAATAAAGGTTTAAAAAGCTTTACGTAGATTATCAAATAATGATAATCTAAAATATCCTGTTTACACACGACCATTACATAATGGTTTACAATACAAATATGTTACAACAAAATAAGTTTCTTGAATGCAGTTTTTACACAATATCATACAAGCATGGACTCCAAATCTCGTCCTTATTTAAGTATGCGACAGCGGAAGCTCTTAATAATCACCTGAGAATAAACATGCTTAAAACGTCAACAAAAATGTTGGTGAGTTATAGGTTTAACCTATATATATCAAATCATAATAATAGACCACAAGATTTCATATTTCAATACACATCCCATACATAGAGATAAAAATCATTCATATGGTGAACACCTGGTAACCGACATTAACAAGATGCATATATAAGAATATCCCCATCATTCCGGGACACCCTTCGGATATGATATAAATTTCGAAGTACTAAAGCATCCGGTACTTTGGATGGGTTTGTTAGGCCCAATAGATCTATCTTTAGGATTCGCGTCAATTAGGGTGTCTGTTCCCTAATTCTTAGATTACCAGACTTAATAAAAAGGGGCATATTCGATTTCGATAATTCAACCATAGAATGTAATTTCACGTACTTGTGTCTATTTTGTAAATCATTTATAAAACCTGCATGTATTCTCATCCCAAAAATATTAGATTTTAAAAGTGGGACTATAACTCACTTTCACAGATTTTTACTTCGTCGGGAAGTAAGACTTGGCCACTGGTTGATTCACGAACCTATAACAATATATACATATATATCAAAGTATGTTCAAAATATATTTACAACACTTTTAATATATTTTGATGTTTTAAGTTTATTAAGTCAGCTGTCCTCGTTAGTAACCTACAACTAGTTGTCCACAGTTAGATGTACAGAAATAAATCGATAAATATTATCTTGAATCAATCCACGACCCAGTGTATACGTATCTCAGTATTGATCACAACTCAAACTATATATATTTTGGAATCAACCTCAACCCTGTATAGCTAACTCCAACATTCACATATAGAGTGTCTATGGTTGTTCCGAAATATATATAGATGTGTCGACATGATAGGTCGAAACATTGTATACGTGTCTATGGTATCTCAAGATTACATAATATACAATACAAGTTGATTAAGTTATGGTTGGAATAGATTTGTTACCAATTTTCACGTAGCTAAAATGAGAAAAATTATCCAATCTTGTTTTACCCATAACTTCTTCATTTTAAATCCGTTTTGAGTGAATCAAATTGCTATGGTTTCATATTGAACTCTATTTTATGAATCTAAACAGAAAAGTATAGGTTTATAGTCGGAAAAATAAGTTACAAGTCGTTTTTGTAATGGTAGTCATTTCAGTCGAAAGAACGACGTCTAGATGACCATTTTAGAAAACATACTTCCACTTTGAGTTTAACCATAATTTTTGGATATAGTTTCATGTTCATAATAAAAATCATTTTCTCTGAATAACAACTTTTAAATCAAAGTTTATCATAGTTTTTAATTAACTAACCCAAAACAGCCCGCGGTGTTACTACGACGGCGTAAATCCGGTTTTACGGTGTTTTTCGTGTTTCCAGGTTTTAAATCATTAAGTTAGCATATCATATAGATATAGAACATGTGTTTAGTTGATTTTAAAAGTCAAGTTAGAAGGATTAACTTTTGTTTGCGAACAAGTTTAGAATTAACTAAACTATGTTCTAGTGATTACAAGTTTAAACCTTCGAATAAGATAGCTTTATATGTATGAATCGAATGATGTTATGAACATCATTACTACCTTAAGTTCCTTGGATAAACCTACTGGAAAAGAGAAAAATGGATCTAGCTTCAATGGATCCTTGGATGGCTCGAAGTTCTTGAAGCAGAATCATGACACGAAAACAAGTTCAAGTAAGATCATCACTTGAAATAAGATTGTTATAGTTATAGAAATTGAACCAAAGTTTGAATATGATTATTACCTTGTATTAGAATGATAACCTACTGTAAGAAACAAAGATTTCTTGAGGTTGGATGATCACCTTACAAGATTGGAAGTGAGCTAGCAAACTTGAAAGTATTCTTGATTTTATGAAACTAGAACTTTTGGAATTTATGAAGAACACTTAGAACTTGAAGATAGAACTTGAGAGAGATCAATTAGATGAAGAAAATTGAAGAATGAAAGTGTTTGTAGGTGTTTTTGGTCGTTGGTGTATGGATTAGATATAAAGGATATGTAATTTTGTTTTCATGTAAATAAGTCATGAATGATTACTCATATTTTTGTAATTTTATGAGATATTTCATGCTAGTTGCCAAATGATGGTTCCCACATGTGTTAGGTGACTCACATGGGCTGCTAAGAGCTGATCATTGGAGTGTATATACTAATAGTACATACATCTAAAAGCTGTGTATTGTACGAGTACGAATACGGGTGCATACGAGTAGAATTGTTGATGAAACTGAACGAGGATGTAATTGTAATCATTTTTGTTAAGTAGAAGTATTTTGATAAGTGTATTGAAGTCTTTCAAAAGTGTATAAATACATATTAAAACACTACATGTATATACATTTTAACTGAGTCGTTAAGTCATCGTTAGTCGTTACATGTAAGTGTTGTTTTGAAACCTTTAGGTTAACGATCTTGTTAAATGTTGTTAACCCAATGTTTATAATATCAAATGAGATTTTAAATTATTATATTATCATGATATTATCATGTATGAATATCTCTTAATATGATATATATACATTAAATGTCTTTACAACGATAATCGTTACATATATGTCTCGTTTAAAAATCATTAAGTTAGTAGTCTTGTTTTTACATATGTAGTTCATTGTTAATATACTTTATGATATGTTTTCTTATCATAGTATCATGTTAACTATATATATATCCATATATATGTCATCATATAGTTTTTACAAGTTTTAACGTTCGTGAATCACCGATCAACTTGGGTGGTCAATTGTCTATATGAAACATATTTCAATTAATCAAGTCTTAACAAGTTTGATTGCTTAACATGTTGGAAACATTTAATCATGTAAATATCAATCTCAATTAATATATATAAACATGGAAAAGTTCGGGTCACTACACTAAGACATGTTTAATTTTTAGAGCTTATTTTCTCAAAAATCGTCAAACCAAAAAGTTTCACACTTAACCTCATTTCTAATCTTCAAAATGATATGAAATTGCTCATCTAAACCATCTTTAACTAGACGGTTGATGCTATGTGCACAACATCTAAAGTGCACATATTTTTTAGACCCAAGATAGCATTATGCACGTTGAACATATCTTTTAAATATCTATATGCATCATCGTTAGATGACGTATTATTGACCATTATAGTAAACACTCGATCAATTCCACATTCCTACAAAGATGAACTAACGTTTTCAATTGCAAAAGCCTTATGGTTATATATGTAACAGACCAACAATAATGACTTGTTTTTCTCGAAATCTAATCTTCATTAACCTAATGAGCCATTAGACACCTATAATTGAAATAATATATACGGATGTCCAAGTGTTAATAGTATGTGATATGATTTGATTTTTTAAAAATTTTGATTGAGCTTATTATTCCCTTCTCGATATATTACAAGCAAACTCTAGTTATGGTACTCCATGATAGAAACAAGAATTATGGGTTCGCGCGTTGCTGCTCTAAGGTTTATGCGATTTTAACGCTAGCTATCGATTTACAGGGCAGATTTTACCTGATGATTTTTGGGGCATACAAACTACAACGAAAAACAATTATGTCCTACTCAACAGACTGTCATTTGTTGACATCCATACAACAATATAAACTATGGTTCAAATCCCAAATTGTCTTTATGTAAAAAAGAAACTAAAAGACATTTGAATCCATCACTTCTTTCTACAAACCTCGTTCGTTGTTGTTTGAAGCTATAAGTAGCATCAAGCGTAGTCACTGATACATAATTACAACTACCATCAAAAGGGTGGGAAAACATAGATGAACAAATCCATTACCTGAGAAAGCGAGAAAAATGCAAAATTCAAAGCTGTCGATGACAATGCAACAATGATAGGCACTCGAAACAAATGTAAGCGAAGGAATATGTAACGACCCGACTTTTTCGACTTGCTTTTGTGCTTGTTACTTTCTGCGAAATTGCGTATTTGTGTGTACTGTGTTGATTTATATTCTGGGATCTTATTTCATGATTAATTACTTTCGTTCATACCATACAACGTGCCATTAAGTACTTAGTTACTTAACTTGATCCCCGAATGCTTTCACGACCGTTAGTGTCACTTGACGTTGAGAACGAGCTATATGTTTTGGTACACGTTTAACTTTTGTCGTAAATGGAATATTACGACTACGAAATACTAATTGTTACGAGTATTTTCTAATAACAATTACTTGGGCTTTTGGTTACTTAATTACGCTTAGTAATTTACTTATGCTCACTAGTTAGTCTTGTTGGACTTTCTACCTTGTTGGATTCAAGCTCACCCTACTCTAGCTAATGGACTATATAATTAGCCCAATTTTAATAAGTTTATGACTCTTATAAATGTAAGACAAATACCCATTTATTAGAGGGAACATACTAGCATTTTTGTTAACCACAATCACAATTGTTGCATGGGATCCCAACATAAGCACCAACTTTAGACCACCATTAACCAAAAAGCAAAAGTTGTCCCCCCTTGTCTCCCCCCAAACCTACAGCCACCACCCCTCACCACCACCCCATCTCTCTATAAATACCAACAAATCTCACCCATTTCACACATAATCTCATTCACATTGTACACACACTTACTCTCTAATTCTCTCTCTAGTCTTTCTCACTCTAAAAAGTGTAAGTTTTAAATTTTCTTCTTCTTCTTCTTCTTCTTCTTCTTCTTCTTCTTCTTCTGTTCTCAATGTCGACATGATCATCATCATGCAAGGATCTAGCTTTTAAGCTTTTGATCTTGTTATATCTTGTAGATTCAAACTTAGGTTTGAATACTTCAAGAACGTGAAAGATTCAAGCTTTCTAGCTTTGAATCTTCATTACTTTGTTGGATCTAGGTTTTCTAGCTTATGATTCATTTATTTTGTTAAAAAGATCAAAACTTGTGTTTATGATCTTCATGTAGCTTGAAGATCTAGCCTTTTGCTTTAAGGATCTTCAAGATTATTAAAGATCCAAGCTTTTTAGCTTAGGGTTTCATTATTTTGTTAAAGATCTTAGCTTTTTAGCTTATGGTCTTATTACTTTCATTAGATCTTATCTTTCTAGCTTATGGTCTCATTAATCTTGTAGAGATCCAAGCTTTCTAGCTTAGGGTTTTCTTAATGCTTGTGATCTAAGTTATCATTGTAGATATCACTTACTTGGAACCTTTTTGTGATTGTTGTGATGATAAAGATCAAGTCTTCATCATCTCATATGATGAAGATGCATAAACTTGTGTAAAAAGGACAAATGTTGAAGCTTTATTGGGTTTATGCAATAAAGAGGCAACCTTGATGTTCAAAACTTGTAGAATATTAGCTTTTACTCTTAGTTGCCTGTTGATGGTTGAAACTTGGTTAAAGTGATGCTAAAACATCAAAGAGTTGTACACTTGAAGCTTACACGCATCAAGGATGAGAACCGTGATGAGCATCAAGCACCAAGAATCCCACCGGAGCACTTTTTTACTGTTTTTCAGGGTCTGATCAAACTCCTATTACTTCTAGAAAATTGATTTTCAGATAGTTCGTTTCGATTAGATGACTTTTCATTTAGGACTCGTCTAAATCCGATATACGGTTTAGGATTTATGGCCTTCCGAAAGTCACTACGCCCTTGTAACGACGTGCTGAAAAATTCTTACCTACTCGCGCTTGAACCGTCAACACGGTCAAATGACATCGAGTTAGGATCTGAAAATTGGAAAGCGGTTAGAGGACTCACATACGGAGCCTTGGCCACTGACCACGCATCTTTTCATTTTGTATAGAGCTCGTAGCAGCTGTCCGAAGTCAGCCTTTTGTTTCGATCTCTATTCTTGTTGAAAACTTACTTTATCTTTTACGTATGATGATGATGATGATGATGATGATGATGATGATGATGATGATGATGATACTTAAGACTTAATTTATTCACTTTTAAACTTTTGGGGACAATATACTGACTTAGTGACCTTTGACTTAGGTTGACGACCTTTCGGACCGACTTACTACATGCATACTTTTCATATCGACTTTTACTGCTTATTCACTGTGAGTTATAGCTTCCCTTTTTACTTTACTATTTTTGGGACTGAGAATACATGCGCTTTTTATGTTTTACATACTAGACAAGAGTACTTAAACTTGATATATGTGTGGGTGATATAACGGCACAAAGATTCCCCTTAGCACGGTAACGTTTAATCATTGGTTTTTGAACCGGTGAACGCGAATATTAGATATGGATCCATAGGGTTTGACATCCCCACTCGGGCTAGTCGCGCTAGCATTTAACGGGTGTTTGATACTTCGAGGACATACGCACTCGCCAAGTGTACTTTTGGGGGTATTATTATTATGTTAAGTTAGTTACCGGGTGCCCACGGATAAGCATATACTTTTCATACTGTTTTGAATATGAAATCTCGTAGTCTACATTACATTACTGAATACAAACTATAGCTCACCAACATTCGTGTTGACTTTTAAGCGTGTATTTCTCAGGTGCTTAGACGTTGTTGCTTCCGCTGTTAGACTTTCTGTCTTGGTGTTTTAGACTTGCTGTTACGGACTCGCTGTGTTAGACTTCCGCTGCATTACTTAGAGATGTCCCAATCATGGAACTTTTATTTTGCATTCGCAACCTATGTTATTTTGAAGAATGGCTTTGTAACGACCTTTGTGTCACGTTATCTTTTATAAAACGTTATCTTTTCATGAATGAAAAAATTGTTTTAAAACAGCATGTAGTATTATACCTTGTAATGGACCTGTTGTTGACAAGTCGTACATGATGGTTTTGTACGGGGCATCACATTTGGTATCAGAGCCAGGTTGTAGGGAATTAGGTTGCATTAGTGAGTCTTGACTGAGCCGAGTAGGATTCGCTAATAGGACTAATCTACAACTTGCTCGTTTACTTGTTACTGCTTACTACTACTGCATGCTAATGCTTACCTTTATTGCTATGTGAACTTGCTATATGCTGCTACTTTCTCGCTACTGCATGCTACTATCCGTCTTTGATTGCATGTTACTTTTGTTTAATACTGTTACTATTGCCATGTACTGCTAGGATGCTGTAGTGCCTGATTACGTGCTTGCTATATGTCTTACTGACATGGAAAAAGTTATTTTTTCTTGTTCAGATGTCAGACATGCCGCCCATGACCTTTGACTTCTAGAGCGACTCAGATACGTCTGCTTCCTCGCCTACTAATGTTGCTGACTAACCGCTACCCTCCGGTGACTCTGGCGATTCGTCTTCTGGAGATAGTAGACACACACTTGACCTCATGGACGTCTCAGACAGAGACGAGGATCCCGAGGAGATTCCAGCTCCACCCAGCCCTAGACTCCCAGGGAAACAGCACCATTCCGGTGGTACTGTGATCCCTGGGGGAAACAGAGACGGTCCCTTCCGTAACGAGCATGGACATTGGGCTAGACGCACCGCTGAGGGACGTTTCGTGCCGATTACACCTGGAAGATATCGACTTATGACCACCGGCTAGACGCTTTCTCCCGCCCGTGATGTACCTGCACTACCTTCCGACGATTCAGATGGATCATCATCTGATGACTCCAGCGAATAGGATCCCGAGGAGGATTCTGAGGAGGAGCCCGTGCAGCCACCCTCTACCCCGCCGAAGAAGCGATACCGCTTCGATGGTACTTTTATTCCAGGGGTTAATTGTAACGACTCAACCCGTTATTCAACCGAATACGCAGCAAAAGATTTTTTTTTTTTTTTATAACAGAAGGGTGCGCGGCGCGCACCACTGCCTGTGCGCGGCGCGCACAAGGCCCTGGACAGTTCTGATCAAAATTCCATTTCCACGCGAAAAGATTTCCTGCTTCCCAACACCTTTAGACTAAACACTTTTCACAACATTTTATATTAAGTAAAACTAACACATTTCAATAATAAAACAAGTTTTACGACACCGGGCCCACATCGGCCCGAATTTCACTTTTTCTTACAAAATACATGCTCAACCTAATATACATTTAGACGAGTTAGGACTCTATAACCCAACCCGATACCAAGAGCATAATCCCAAGGATCTACCAAACCCCCAATCCGCGTCCACATCTCCAAAAGCTACCCAATCGAGCCCAAGCGCACCTACGCAACTACTCTAACAACTAGCTAGCTTCATAACACATTACATGTAAAAAGGTAAACAACGAGAGGGTAAGATAACGCTTAGTGAATGCAATAATTATACATATACATATATAATATACCTACTTGCAAACACTTAAACACATACCGCATACATGCTAGCAACACAATTAGCTTATCACCTCAAATACAAAGCTATTAACCTCCAATACCACAAGCTACCACAACAATAGTATATATATATATATATATAATTTGAAAAATATAATATGCTTACGCTATATCACGATAACCATGGTTAACCAAGTACAAGGGAATGGTACTTCGAATTTTCCATCGGTGTTCCCAACAACCGTTAGTGTACAACGAAATATATCACTAACCCCTGGGTGGTATCGATCGCCCGAACTTAAAACCCACCCGTCATGTGTAATGTGGTATCGAACGCCCGAACTTTAACCCACACTACACGCCCACACATACACACACCTATATGACATGGTATCGAACGCCCGAACTTTAAACCCATATCATATATTGACCCGATGTGGTATCGATCGCCCGAACTTAAACCCACATCGAACCTCGTACAAGTAAATACATTATATACACACATGTATAATCATTCCATTCACCTCAAGATACCCGCACAAGTCATAATGTAAGTCGTCTCCAAACGCAACCGAGCAAGCTTTTACCTATAATACGCATATAGATATACACATAATCAACATACATTCTCTACAAGAGAATTCGACGACAAAGCCCTTAACCAAGGGTTTATACCTACCTCCACAATCCGCCCATTTAGACACCTAAAGTGGACTTCACCAATTACCACTACGGGTGGTAATTCCGACCCATTCAACAAGTACAATTTAACCTAAATTATACTTGACGCCATTTAACCCATTTTGACATAAGTCCCAAAAACATCTTTAATCACTAACGACTAGTGATTAACTTTCTAAAACACCATTTAACACTTGAATCAAATATTTATATACTTGGTTCATCAAATCTTGACCTCATATCTTAGTTTGACACCAAATCAAGGTTAACACCCATTTTAACCAACTAACTTGTTCTTATGAACATTTAAATCACCAACACACTTATAATCTAGTGATTTAACACCCAAACCATGACGAATACTTCCAAATTCATCATCAAACCCTAAACCAACAATAATTGGGTTCACTTACACTAACAATACCCATAACCCCCAAATTTCACAAGAAATGGGGTTTATAACCCTAACTAGCTCAAACCCTAACCCCAAGTCAAAATCAAAGTAATTAAATCGAATCTAGGGTTTACCTCAACTCCAAAACCGAGCTAGTAACAAGAAACACCAAGGAGAACCAAAACCCGCTTCCAATTTGGGCAAAAATCACCATCTTCATCATCCCTTCAAGCTTCCTCTCTCTAAAACTCACACTCTCTCTCTCTCTAAGATGGATGAGTGTTTGTGGATGTGAAAGTGATCCAAAAGTGGATCTAAAACTGATAATATGGCCACAGATCCGTTCTCAAGTGAAATGAGTAAAATGCCCTTCATTTAGCTCAAAATAGAAAAAAGGCAGAAAACTGTCCCAGGTAGGGTGCGCGGCGCGCACCCTTGAATGTGCGCGGCGCGCACAAGGGTCGAATCAGCTTCTGAAGTTCAGGGACTGATTCTGACAAATCCTGATTCTGATGTAAATTCTGAAAATGCATAAGTGTTAGGTAGACCTTTTGTGGCGCTTTCTGATGCACACATTTTCTGACACTTTCAGGAACATTTCCTGATGCACAAAATTCAGGGTGTTACAACTCTCCCCCACTTAAATTGGATCACGTCCTCGTGATCCGTATCTACACTAGAAGTTAAGCACTTCTCCCTCGAACATTTCCGCTTCCAACGCGGAGTCATACATGTAGTAATCACGCATCCGAAATCTCGCTTCGTACACCAACACATCATAACACAACAACCGTACTTCACACCTCCATTCGACCAAAATTTTCACCACTCACTCGGGAGCACACCGTGAAAATTTCATAATATTCTTCCATAAATTCTAAGATCTCACCATACGCTAATAATCACTAGTGTGCACTACTGCAACAAGCGATATCTCTTACACTCAACATCCAGAATTTTCATTTAGGAAAATACGAAAAACACCACGTAGCCCTTCGAGTTCTCGCTACAACTGAGAACAAGCTACATTCGTAACTGTATCACCCAACGTAATCTACTAAATCCACTACGTTGTGAACCATGTCTTGCATTAATCCAAATCGAGAAGGATTCATGCTTCCTGAAAACTTCGTACTCATTCGGTTCATAACCGTACTACTCAACCGATCATTCCTGAATATTCTCTAGACCAATAACCAAACTTCCTCCGGCTCCATAACCGGGTCATCATTCAACGAAGAAATTTTGGTAACCCCAAAATAAACACTTTAGAAGTAACACTTTCCCACCGATCGATCCGCACACGACTATCCGTCACTGGATTAATCCAGGACGACAATAATACACCACGAGTTAGACGAAACACCAACACATCATCATAGGGTTTCTCCTCTGAACCGTACAATACGGCTTCCTAGTACAAGCACAGATGCTATTCTTATACTAAAATCCCATCAACGGCGAATCATCATCACAAAATTCCCGCAGTTCGCCACACGTCTTACAAAATAGTCACCAAATCCGGGTGAACCTTCCTACCTAGACCATCTGTTAGGGATGGTCTCGACATTTTAATGCAACCTACGGATTACATCACTAGGGTACACACTCTCGCAAAAAAAAACAACTTCCGCGTGTCTTTACGGGAGACAGTCAGAACCGACACTCTCCGCCTCACAATCGTCCAATAAGTGGAATAATGCACTGACAATTCCCACGACCACGTTTCCCTGATAAGGAAAATATAGTATTCACCACGATATCAAACTCGTACTCCCTCGACAGTACTATCCGAGTTTCACACCAACCCAGATTTACATCACAAAAGCACTTGCAACGAAAGTTTCATTTCCTCACTCCGAGATCTCAAACCTCACATTTGGTCTCACACCGCACAGTGGTACTACACGACCACCTTTCATAAGAAGAATTTCACTTCCTTCGATCCCATCATCACAATCTTCGCGCATAACCTTCCGGAATTGTAACTCCTAACCGTAATGAACGATCTCGAGTCGCCATCAACAACCCGTCGCTCTTCTTAGTTAGGAACTCCAAATACCTATTAAGGCTTAGCACGGTACACTCCTACATTTCACTCTACATAACACTACCAGAGCTTCCTTGGGCGGCAGTAAAACTCCCCCCACTCGGAATTCAGCTCCACATTCTCACCGCCAAGATGATAACATCCCGCAGAAATCACCATTCCACAACATACACATGATCATTCTCATCACTGATCATAAACACCGAATGACTGCAAATTCACTTTAGGCTCTCAGAGCCGTCGTACGAAATTACAAGAGATCTCGTACACGCGACGACTTCGTACCTTCATACCATACATCACAATCGACTGCCTTAATCGTTCGCAAAGCGAACTCCACCAAAGTCCCACATATGTCTCTATGCCTAAGCATACGCCACTCCGATTAATCAGTCGTGCATCTCAGTCGAGATCACCCGACCTTCCACGCAACGAACCTTTATCAACAATTTCTCACTCTCATGGAGAAGAGTGACCAATCCGACACAATAATTGCATCGACCGCAATATTAACACTTCATCATAGCTTTCAGCTTAACCGACCATTAAGTCCACCACTGGTTCACCGGTTATCTTGACTCATCTATCACTTAAGAGCAACAAGATTCGCTCATTCCTCACTTCACAAGAAGTGTTTACCGCAATGCTCTTAAACTTCGACTCTCACAACCGTCGAATCACTATCACTTGTCGATCACTCTTGTAATCTCCGCCGCTTCCAAGGGCATCACACGGTCACCCTAAGCACAAAGTGATCACACCACTACCGGAGTTGAACATTACACTAGCAGGTATAAAGAGGCACCTGACGCCGTGTCATGCAGACTCCCACCACATTCAACCGAATTTTAGAAACTCGATCTTTAGGTTCCATACACCCGATGTCACCTATCTCTCCATAATAATGACCCGAAGTCATACCTACTCGGCAACCTTATGGTTTATTGTCTTATCAAAAGTTCCAAGTGATCACACGCTACCCGCAATTTTCACAAGGCCAAACGATATAGCCTCACGATCCCTTCGTCGAACACTAAAGAGATGCTTGGAAACACTAAGTCTTACACCCTTCCGCACATTGGCACACCCAAAACATCAAGGGGTATTCCGTTAGGAATGTTACCCTATAATCCACAACACGCTAACACACTACGCAATCACCGTCATATGGGTCCCACTCCTATGAGTTTAAAAAAACCCGAAGACTCCTCGGTTCGCCAATTCCAAGGTGACTCACAACTAGAATTCGGACACGATTCTCTAACCACACACTCTACCGAGTGTAACCCCAAACTACATTCATTAGACTTGTCGCATCCCATTACGGAATTCAAGTCCTCGTCACGCACGCACGCACACATAAGTCGGTCATCCTAGTTACGATGGGTAACTACAACCAATGACGATCTCAAATAATGCACCCACTACGTAGGGTGACTAATTAAGCACCGAACTCGTGAGTTGGCTCACTCACTTAACTAACCAAATCCACCGTAACAATTTCCGACTCGCAACGAACCCGATGTGACTACACGCACATCACCCGAGACAACTATACCCTAGGAACCAATAAAAGATTCCTAAATCGTTCCGTTCTACCCCAACCATGCCACGTTTCCTCCGTTCGGTACTTGTCATGTCATGCTTAGTGTCAAGATACACTTTCATAATAATGGTGATCGGTCACTATTACAAATGCGTACCTTACCATTTTCACATGGTCACGCAAAGTACTTTACCCGGACTGACGCAATATTCACACAAAATAACACGCGATATTTCCTAGTACCCGAATGACCAAAGTCCTTAACGCGAACTTGATCACTCAAACCGCCAAATATTCGAATCTCTCCAATAGATTCGTCCCTAGGACACCGCACAAAATAGATACATGTATATATACCCATATACAATATAAATACTAAATGTACACAAGTACACCGCAACAACAAGTCAACCTACAACCTAGGTGACTATCACTAAAATAACGTCCAAGTTCGCCTACTTACATTAGGCACTAGTTATCTAAGGCACTAATTCACACGCGAAGTAAGGTCCCACATAATCATACTTTGGAAAATCACTAGTCCTAGTTAGTTACCTACTCTAAGGCACTAACAATTTTTAATCCGACCCGTATTCCTACAAGTCCCGCAAATAACGCACAACCGTCAATAAGTCTAAGACTAGGCACCTATTCCAAGGTCACCTAATTCCCTTAGACTATGCTCTGATACCACTTGTAATGACTCAACCTGTTATTCAACCGAATATGCAGCAAAAGATTTTTTTTTATAACAGAAGGGTGCGCGGCGCGCACCACTGCCTGTGCGCGGCGCGCACAAGGCCCTGGACAGTTCTGATCAAAATTCCATTTCCACGCGAAAAGATTTCCTGCTTCCCAACACCTTTAGACTAAACACTTTTCACAACATTTTATATTAAGTAAAACTAACACATTTCAATAATAAAACAAGTTTTACGACACCGGGCCCACATCGGCCCGAATTTCAATTTTTCTTACAAAATACATGTTCAACCTAATATACATTTAGACGAGTTAGGACTCTATAACCCAACCCGATACCAAGAGCATCTCCCAAGGATCTACCAAACCCCCAATCCACGTCCACATCTCCAAAAGCTACCCAATCGAGCCCAAGCGCACCTACGCAACTAGTACAACAACTAGCTAGCTTCATAACACAATACCTGTAAAAAGGTAAACAACGAGAGGGTAAGCTAACGCTTAGTGAATGCAATAATTATACATATACATATATAATATACCTACTTGCAAACACTTACACACATACCGCATACATGCTAGCAACACAATTAGCTTATCACCTCAAATACAAAGCTATTAACCTCCAATACCACAAGCTAGCACAACAATAGCATATATATATATATATATATATATATATATATATATATATATATATATATATATATATATATATATATATATATATATATATATATATATATATATATATATATATAATTCGAACAATATAATATGCTTACGCTATATCACGATAACCATGGTTAACCAAGTATAAGGGAATGGTACTTCGAATTTTCCATCGGTGTTCCCAACAACCGTTAATGTACAACGAAATATATCACTAACCCCTGGGTGGTATCGATCGCCCGAACTTAAAACCCACCCGTCACGTGAAATGTGGTATCGAACGCTCGAACTTTAACCCACACTACACGCCCACACACACACACCTACATGACATGGTATCGAACGCCCGAACTTTAAACCCATATCATATATTGACCCAATGTGGTATCGATCGCCCGAACTTAAACCCACATCGAACCTCGTACAAGTAAATACATTATATACACACATGTATAATAATTCCACTCACCTCGATATACCCGCACAAGTCATAATGTAAGTCGTCTCCAAACGCAACCGAGCAAGCTTTTACCTATAATACGCATATAGATAAACACACAATCAACATACATTCTCTACAAGAGAATTCGACGACAAAGCCCTTAACCAAGGGTTTATATGTCATAACCCGTCCTTAACCACAAGAACGAGTTAGATAACGTATGATTTCATTGCGAGGTATTGACCTCTATATGCGACATTTTTAAAAGAACAACTGCATTTATTTTACATTACAAACCATAACTCTTATTTTAATACAAGCTTTAGACAATAAAAAGATGATTATCGTTTAGCGATAATCTTAGACTTACAAACTTTACATGTGATGATAACAATACGATTTCTAGCATATTTTACATTACAAATCCTCCGATATGCAGTTTTATTTTTGACACAAATATGCACACTCAAGATCTTGTTTAAATTCAACATGTTGCAGCGGAAGCTTTAAGTTATCACCTGAGAATAGACATGTTTAAAACGTCAACATAAAGTTGGTGTGATATAGGTTTAATGCCGGCAGCAATATATATATAGACCACAAGATTTCATATATAAACGTTTTAATAAAAATATTCTAAGTGGTTGAGCACTTGGTAACCATACTTAACATTTAATCACGTCGCATATTCCCTTTATTATGAAATCTTACTACACCGTACCAAGTGTAGTCACAAAACGAAGTACTGTGCAACCGTTGAATACTGGTCGTCCAGTCCGGTTGGGGTTGTCAGGCCCGATAGATCTATCAACAGGATTCGCGTTTACAATACCGCTGTAAATAACAGTTACCAAGCTACAGGGAAGTATGCCAGTGGTACAACTCAACGTAGAATATATTTTTCAGTTACTTGTGTCCATAACGTAAAACATAAAATACATGTATTCTCATCCCGAAATACTTAGAGTTTTAAAAGTGGGACTATATACTCACTTTTGTCTTGAAGATATGTAATTTTGACTTGGTCTCCGATTGATATCACGAACCTACCCATATATAATATATCAATACCTTTTCTTTTTAAACAATCGTCACATATATATACTTATAATACTTTTAATACTTTTAATAATTCCTTAGTCCGTAGTTAGCAGTCCGATGTTAGTAATTCAATTTTAAATGGTTCATTTTTAGGTGTTTAATAAACCCCCAACGAAATAAATAAAACCCTCATCGTATATGTATTGGTCGAGATTAATCTTGACCCACGGTACCGGTGTTGTCAAATGACGTGTTGCGTACATAAAGTACCGGTGTTGTCAAATGACGTGTTGCGTACAATCATGGGAATCTTATGATTAATCTTCTCGTATTGTTTACGGGTGATCCTGAACCATATAAAATTAAATTATGAGTACATATATATGAAATATCATGTTATTTTAAAAATATGTGATTTATTTAATTTTCTCCAATTATTTTCGTAGCTAAACTAGTCTTAGATATCCGATCTCGTTTTGGTCATAGTTTCTTCGTTACAACTCCGTTTTCGTTGGTTCAACTTGCCACTTCCTTGGATCGAGTCCCTCTTTAAGAATATGAACTGTAAATACCTTAGTTTGTATTCGAAATCACAGGTCATAGGTCAAACTTTAGTGAAACTTATGAAGTTAATCATTTTTGTTACAAAAATATCATTTAATGACCATTTTTCTAAAAATACTTATACTTTGAATTAAATCATGAAATTTTTATGTGTTAACATATTCATAAGAAATATCATTTTTCCAGAATATAAACCTCCAATTCAAAGTTCAAGATGGTTTTTAATTATCCAACCCAAAACAGCCCCTGGTTACACTCCGACGTCGTAAATTTAGTTTTTAAGGTGTTCTTTGAAAAACCAAGTTATACCTTGTTAAATTAGCATATATTTATGTTATATTACAGGTCTTGAAGTATTTTAAAAGTTAAGTTAGAAGGATCTATTTAGTTTGCAAACAAGTTTGAAAACATTCAAACTATGTTTTTGTTGTTAAAATTTTATACCACAAAATAAGATAGCTATATATATATGAATCGAATAAGGTTATGAACAACGTTACTACCTCAAGTTACTTGGACAAGATTGCTGTAAATGATGAGTGAAAACCTAGAACTAAAAGGGTGATGGAATTGGATGAAAGATTGGAAGTAAGTTTGTGTTCTTGGAAGGATTCTTGAAGTGTTTTTGTAAGAGTTTTCTTATGGTGATTAAGTGATGTTTTTATGGCTAGATCTTCATGGATATTAGCTGAATGGTTATGGAGTTTAAGGGTTATGAAGATGTGTGTGTTTTTAGCTAGAGAATGGAAGTAAAAGTGAATCAAAAATGGAGTACCCTTACTCCCTTAAAAACGTGATCAAGGGGGGGAGACAAAACAAAATTCAAGTTTGTAATCTTGTTAATTAGTCTTGCAATCATCCAAAAGTAATTACCTTATACATAAGGCATTGAACAAGGGCTGGTTGGTGGTGATTTGATGTGTATATACCAATAGTAAATACGTATAGAAGCTAGGTATGATACGAGTACATGTACTCTAGATATACGTATAGAAATCTTGTGAAAAATGGAATGAGAATTCAAACATAGCTATCTTTTGTGAATATACTTATATTGTTTTATGTATTTAAGTCTTTAAAAGTGATTAAATACATTACATATACGATATATGTATAAACATTATAGGTTATAAGTATTTATGTCAAATAACGTTACCTATGGTTATTGTTTTGAAAACTTAAGTTAGTAGTTTCAAAATATACTTATAACTTATTGTTATTAATACAAAATGAGATATTAAAACATCCTTAGATCATGTTAAGTATGTATATATACATATATATACACAAACGTATAATTATCATATATTGTATAGTTCGTGATATCATCGGTCAAACTAGACGGTCAATCGTTGTGTAAAACTCTCTTTGAAAACATAAGTCTCAACAATTTGGATTGCTTATCATGTTGGTAAGGTTTAATTTATATAAATATTAATCTTATAAGTATATAACGATCAAAAAAGTGCGGGTCATTACAGTACCTACCCGTTAAATAAATTTCATCCCGAAATTTTAAAATTGTACCTATTTTGCGTCATCGGAAAACAAGTGTGGATATTTTTGTTTCATTTGATCCTCTCGTTCCCAAGTAAACTCGGGACCTCTTCGAGCATTCCAACGAACCTTAATGATCGGTATGTTGCTCTGCTTGAGCCGTTTAACTTCACGATCCATGATTTCGATTGGTTCTTCGATGAATTGTAGTTTCTCGTCGACATGGATTTCTTCAAGAGGAATGGTGAGGTCTTCCTTTGCAAGACACTTCTTAAGGTTTGAGACGTAAAAGGTATTATGTACTCCGGCGAGTTGTTGCGGTAACTCGAGTCGATAAGCTACCGGTCCAATGCGTTCGATGATCTTGAACGGGCCTACATACCTTGGGTTTAGTTTACCCCTTTTTCCAAAACGTATTACACCTTTCCAAGGTGACACCTTTAACATAACCATGTCACCGATCTGAAACTCTAATGGTTTCCTTCGAACATCGGCGTAGCTCTTTTGGCGACTACGGGCTGTTTTCAATCTCTCCTTGATTTGTACTATCTTCTCAGTCGTTTCGTGTATGATCTCGGGACCAGTTAATTGTCGATCTCCTACTTCATTCCAACAAATAGGAGATCTACACTTCCTTCCGTACAATGCTTCGAATGGCGCAGCTTTAATGCTCGCATGATAACTATTATTATACGAGAATTCTGCTAATGGTAGATATTTATCCCATCCGTTTCCAAAATCGATCACACATGCCCTGAGCATGTCTTCAAGAGTCTGAATTGTTCTTTCACTCTGCCCGTTGGTTTGCGGATGATATGCGGTGCTCATATCCAAACGAGTTCCTAGTGCCTCCTGTAGTGATTGCCAGAACTTTGAGGTAAATCTACTATCACGATCAGATATAATGGAAATAGGTATTCCATGCCTTGAAACTATTTCCTTTATATATAATCGTAATAATTTCTCCATTCTATCTATTTCCTTTATAGGCAAGAAATGTGCAGATTTGGTAAGACGATCAACAATTACCCAAATGGTGTCGTATCCCCAGGCAGTCTTTGGTAACTTCGTGATGAAATCCATGGTAATACCGTCCCATTTCCATTCTGGAATTTCTGGTTGTTGAAGTAACCCTGACGGCTTCTGGTGTTCTGCTTTGACTTTGGAACAAGTTAAACACTCCCCAACATATGTTGCAACGTCTGTCTTTAAATTAGGCCACCAATAATGTGTCTTAAGATCCTGGTACATCTTTCCAACTCCAGGATGTATCGAATATCTTGTCTTATGTGCCTCGTTCAATATCAACTTCCTTAATCCACCCAACTTCGGTACCCAAATAGGATTTGCAAAATATCGAATTCCATCTTCTCGCATAACGAGTTGCTTCTCATACTTCTTCAATATTTCATTTCCTATATTTTCTTTAGTAAGTGCTTCTCGTTGAGCCTCTTTGATTTGTGAGTTGAGATTCATGCGAATTTTTATGTTCATCGCTCGAACTCGAATTGGTTCTCGTTCCTTTCTGCTTAAAGCATCGGCCACCACGTTCACCTTCCCGGGATGATAACGAATTTCACAATCATAGTCGTTTATCAGATCGACCCACCTACGTTGCCTCATGTTCAACTGTTTCTGATCAAAAATATGTTGAAGACTTTTATGATCAGTAAACACAGTGCATCTAACCCCATATAAGTAGTGTCTCCATATCTTCAACGCAAACACGACTGCTCCCAGTTCTAGATCGTGCGTCGTATAATTCCGCTCGTGAATCTTCAATTGTCGGGATGCGTATGCAATAACTTTCTTTCGTTGCATAAGAACACAACCAAAACCTTGTCGCGAAGCGTCACAATATATTTCAAAATCATCGTTCCCTTCAGGTAACGATAAAATAGGCGCCGTAGTTAACTTCTTCTTCAGTAATTGAAATGCGTTCTCCTGCTCCGAGGTCCATTCGTATTTCTTCCCTTTTTGCGTTAATGTTGTCAACGGCTTAGCTATTCGGGAAAAATCTTGAATAAACCTTCTATAATAACCGGCTAAACCCAAAAATTGGCGTATCTGCATTGGTGTTTTAGGAGTCTCCCATTTTTCAATGGCCTCAATTTTAGCTGGATCAACCTGAATTCCTTTGCTACTAACAACGTGACCAAGAAATTGCACTTCTTTCAACCAGAAAGCACACTTAGAAATTTAGCGTATAGCTGTTCTTTTCTCAACAACTCTAATATCAACCTTAAATGCTGCTCATGCTCTTGCTCACTCTTGGAATAGATAAGAATGTCATCAATGAAAACAATAACAAACTTATCTAAATATGGACTACAAACTCGATTCATGATGTCCATGAATACAGCTGGCGCATTCGTCAATCCAAACGGCATGACCAAAAATTCGTAATGACCGTAGCGTGTCCGAAAAGCAGTTTTCGGTATATCTTCTTCTTTGACACGTAATTGATGATAGCCCGATCTTAGGTCAATTTTCGAGTACACACATGATCCTTGGAGTTGATCAAATAAGTCGTCAATTCTCGGTAGTGGATACCGATTCTTGATAGTTAACTTATTTAATTCACGATAATCTATACACATTCGGAAAGATCCGTCTTTCTTCTTGACGAATAAAATTGGAGCTCCCCACGGTGAAGTACTTGGTCGTATGAATCCACGATCCAGTAATTATTTTAACTGACTCTGAAGTTCTTTTAACTCGGACGGTGCAAGTCTATATGGAGCACGGGCAACCGGTGCAGCTCCTGGTACAAGATCTATTTGAAATTCTACAGATCTAAATGGAGGTAATCCTGGCAACTCTTCCGGAAATACTTCAGGAAAATCTCTTGCCACAGGCACGTCATTGATGCACTTCTCTTTTTCTTTCTTTTCGACTTTATTAACATGTGCTAAGATAGCATAGCACCCTTTCTTCAAGCACTTTTGAGCTTTCAAATAACTAATGAGTTTTAGCTTTGAGTTACCCTTCTCTCCATAAATCATTACTGGCGTTTTATCCTTACGAGGAATGCGAATTTCCTTCTTGGCGCACACAACTTCAGCTCCTATTTTGGACATCCAGTCCATGCCGATTATTACATCAAAACTTCCTAATTCTACGGGTATCAAATCAATCTTAAATGTTTCTTCGGCTAAATTTATTTTACAATCACGGTAAATTTTATCGGCTTTAATTAGTTTACCATTAGCTAACTCAATCATGTACTTAGCATCTAGAGGTAATGATGAACAATTCAATTTAGCGTGAAAGTCTCTACACACGTAACTTCTATCAGCACCAGTATCAAATATAATAGATGCGGATAAGTTATTAATGGTAAACGTACCCGTAACAAGCTCCGGGTCTTCACACGCCTCTCTAGCATTAATAACAAATGCTCTCCCTCGTGCAGGTCCGATATTCTTCTCTGGATTCGGGCACTGGCTCTTATAATGACCCTGTTTCCCACATCCATAACAAGTAACAGTAGCCAAAGCAGTTCTATTTGCATTAGTGGCAGGAGTCTTGGTACCATTTGTATTTGTAACGAGAGCCCTACAATCTTCAGCAAGATGACCCTTTCGATTACATTTGTTGCATACCACATTACAGTAACCAGAGTGATGTTTGTGGCATCGGTTGCATAAAGGATTTTGTCCTTTATAACCAAAGCTTAAACCACTACCTGCACCTTGCATGATTTCTTGTTTCTTAAAAGATTATTGTTGGTTACCTCGATCATAATTTCCATTCCACTTTATTTTGTTACCTGATACCTTCACATCAGTATTGGATACTTTCTTATCCATGATGACCTGATCCATTAGCTCGTTTGCCATGGTTATAGCTTCATGAATTGTCTTAGGTTTCGATGCTGTAACATTTGCCTTGACCTTTTTGGGCAAACCATCTTTGTACATTTCAATCTTCCGTTCTTCGGTTGGAACCAATTCAGGACATAGCAAAACTAATTCCATGAATCGCTGATTGTAATTGGTGATTTCAGTACCAACAACCTTCAGGCTTCGTAATTCATCTTCCAACTTCCTAACCTCGTTCCTTGGACAATACTCGTTGATTAACATTATTTTGAATTCTTCCCATGGGGTATCATAAGCTACATCTCCTCCTACAGCCTTCACATAATTTTTCCACCACGTGAGTGCACTATCTTGTAAAGTGCACGATGCATACTTGGTCATGTCCTTTTCAACACAACCACTGATTTTAAACACAGTCTCCATCTTTTCTATCCACCGGGTTAAACCGATCGGTCCTTCTGTTCCACTGAACGATGAGGGCTTGCAAGCTTGAAATGTCTTGTAGGTGCATCCTACACGAGGATTTGGGTTAACTGCAGCAGCTCTTGCAGCCTCGACCCATAACATTCTGTCGTTCACTCGCTGGTTGATGAATTCCTCGACTTCTTGTTCCGTCATTCGATTCAATCGCGCCATATTCTTCTATAAGAATGAAAAGAAAATAATTATTCACATGGAATATTATAGATGTAGTGTGTATTTATAGTACATTATAGCTTATTAATAATATGAACCAGTTATTATTATAAAAGCCTTTTCTTCTTATTAGCATTTTATAATTATATCTAGGGTAGTACCTACCCGTTAAAGTTCATACTTAATAGCTTAGTACGAAAATCAATTACTACCACCTAAATAATACTTAACCATGGAAAATTATTGCATTTCACACTTCACTATTTTACATATGCTTATCTTACATCGAACATTAAGCAAACCACACTAATAATATTATACAAAACATTATATGATCCCATGGTTTAATACGGCAGCGCATCGTTTGGTCTATTTTCTAGGACGTTTAGGTTCAAAGAATTGCTTAACGCTTATCCTGGCTGTCTGCCTATATTTTGGCTGTGGGACTGAAGAACTGGATGCCGGGATAGAACGAATAGGAATAGCGGGAATAGGGGTGGTAGTGTCTAGTGGAGTTGGTGCCACATCATCCTTATTAAACTCAAGATTTGAATTTTCTAATTCATTAGCCTTTCGTTTCTTTCCTAGTTCAAACTTGTCTTTCGTAATTTCCTGTATTTCTTCCTCGGGTTCACTTTCCTCCTCAGGTTCACTTTCCTCCTCGGGTTCACTTTCCTCCTCGGGTTCACTTTCCGGGTTCTTTATAGTTGGTTCATCCGAAATTTGTGAGTCTTCCCCAAAGATATTATTTTCGTCATCGGATAGGTTAATGACTGAAACACCATCTGAAGATTCTGATTCGGAGTCGCTGAATGTGATAATAAGTTTTGAGCCCGACAACTATCACACAACAACTAACCCATTAGTACTACATAATATTTACATATAAATTTTAACCAACAATGATAAGCAATGGTTTTTAAAATCAGACCCGGTCAAAGTCCAGACTTACTAATGTATCCTAACGACTTCTCGGTTAGACACACTAATGCAAACCTGGTTCGCTAAGACCACCGCTCTGATACCACATGTCATAACCTGTCCTTAACCATAAGAATGAGTTAGATAACGTATGATTTCATTGCGAGGTATTGACCTCTATATGCGACATTTTTAAAAGAACAACTGCATTTATTTTACATTACAAACCATAACTCTTATTTTAATACAAGCTTTAGACAATAAAAAGATGATTATCGTTTAGCGATAATCTTAGACTTACAAACTTTACATGTGATGATAACAATACGATTTCTAGCATATTTTACATTACAAATCCTCCGATATGCAGTTTTATTTTTGACACAAATATGCACACTCAAGATCTTGTTTAAATTCAACATGTTGCAGCGGAAGCTTTTAGTTATCACCTGAGAATAGACATGTTTAAAACGTCAACATAAAGTTGGTGAGATATAGGTTTAATGCCGGCAGCAATATATATATAGACCACAAGATTTCATATATAAACGTTTTAATAAAAATATTCTAAGTGGTTGAGCACTTGGTAACCATACTTAACATTTAATCACGTCGCATATTCCCTTTATTATGAAATCTTACTACACCGTACCAAGTGTAGTCACAAAACGAAGTACTGTGCAACCGTTGAATACTGGTCGTCCAGTCCGGTTGGGGTTGTCAGGCCCGATAGATCTATCAACAGGATTCGCGTTTACAATACCGCTGTAAATAACAGTTACCAAGCTACAGGGAAGTATGCCAGTGGTACAACTCAACGTAGAATATATTTTTCAGTTACTTGTGTCCATAACGTAAAACATAAAATACATGTATTCTCATCCCGAAATACTTAGAGTTTTAAAAGTGGGACTATATACTCACTTTTGTCTTGAAGATATGTAATTTTGACTTGGTCTCCGATTGATATCACGAACCTATCCATATATAATATATCAATACCTTTTCTTTTTAAACAATCGTCACATATATATACTTATAATACTTTTAATACTTTTAATAATTCCTTAGTCCGTAGTTAGCAGTCCGATGTTAGTAATTCAATTTTAAATGGTTCATTTTTAGGTGTTTAATAAACCCCCAACGAAATAAATAAAACCCCCATCGTATATGTATTGGTCGAGATTAATCTTGACCCACGGTAACGGTGTTGTCAAATGACGTGTTGCGTACATAAAGTACCGGTGTTATCAAATGACGTGTTGCGTACAATCATGGGAATCTTATGATTAATCTTCTCGTATTGTTTACGGGTGATCCTGAACCATATAAAATTAAATTATGAGTACATATATATGAAATATCATGTTATTTTAAAAATATGTGATTTATTTAATTTTCTCCAATTATTTTCGTAGCTAAACTAGTCTTAGATATCCGATCTCGTTTTGGTCATAGTTTCTTCGTTACAACTCCGTTTTCGTTGGTTCAACTTGCCACTTCCTTGGATCGAGTCCCTCTTTAAGAATATGAACTGTAAATACCTTAGTTTGTATTCGAAATCACAGGTCATAGGTCAAACTTTAGTGAAACTTATGAAGTTAATCATTTTTGTTACAAAAATATCATTTAATGACCATTTTTCTAAAAATACTTATACTTTGAATTAAATCATGATATTTTTATGTGTTAACATATTCATAATAAATATCATTTTTCCAGAATATAAACCTCCAATTCAAAGTTCAAGATGGTTTTTAATTATCCAACCCAAAACAGCCCCCGGTTACACTCCGACGTCGTAAATTTAGTTTTTAAGGTGTTCTTTGAAAAACCAAGTTATACCTTGTTAAATTAGCATATATTTATGTTATATTACAGGTCTTGAAGTATTTTAAAAGTTAAGTTAGAAGGATCTATTTAGTTTGCAAACAAGTTTGAAAACATTCAAACTATGTTTTTGTTGTTAAAATTTTATACCACAAAATAAGATAGCTATATATATATGAATCGAATAAGGTTATGAACAAAGTTACTACCTCAAGTTACTTGGACAAGATTGCTGTAAATGATGAGTGAAAACCTAGAACTAAAAGGGTGATGGAATTGGATGAAAGATTGGAAGTAAGTTTGTGTTCTTGGAAGGATTCTTGAAGTGTTTTTGTAAGAGTTTTCTTATGGTGATTAAGTGATGTTTTTATGGCTAGATCTTCATGGATATTAGCTGAATGGTTATGGAGTTTAAGGGTTATGAAGATGTGTGTGTTTTTAGCTAGAGAATGGAAGTAAAAGTGAATCAAAAATGGAGTACCCTTACTCCCTTAAAAACGTGATCAAGGGGGGGGGAGACAAAACAAAATTCAAGTTTGTAATCTTGTTAATTAGTCTTGCAATCATCCAAAAGTAATTACCTTATACATAAGGCATTGAACAAGAGCTGGTTGGTGGTGATTTGATGTGTATATACCAATAGTAAATACGTATAGAAGCTAGGTATGATACGAGTACATGTACTCTAGATATACGTATAGAAATCTTGTGAAAAATGGAATGAGAATTCAAATATAGCTATCTTTTGTGAATATACTTATATTGTTTTATGTATTTAAGTCTTTAAAAGTGATTAAATACATTACATATACGATATATGTATAAACATTATAGGTTATAAGTATTTATGTCAAATAACGTTACGTATGGTTATTGTTTTGAAAACTTAAGTTAGTAGTTTCAAAATATACTTATAACTTATTGTTATTAATACAAAATGAGATATTAAAACATCCTTAGATCATGTTAAGTATGTATATATACATATATATACACAAACGTATAATTATCATATATTGTATAGTTCGTGATATCATCGGTCAAACTAGACGGTCAATCGTTGTGTAAAACTCTCTTTGAAAACATAAGTCTCAACAATTTGGATTGCTTATCATGTTGGTAAGGTTTAATTTATATAAATATTAATCTTATAAGTATAGAATGATCGAAAAAGTGCGGGTCATTACATTATACCTACCTTCACAATCCGCCCATTTAGACACCTAAAGTGGACTTCACCAATTACCACTACGGGTGGTAATTCCGACCCATTCAACAAGTACAATTTAACCTAAATTATACTTGACGCCATTTAACCCATTTTGACATAAGTCCCAAAAACATCTTTAATCACTAACGGCTAGTGATTAACTTTCTAAAACACCATTTAACACTTGAATCAAATATTTATATACTTGGTTCATCAAATCTTGACCTCATATCTTATTTTGACACCAAATCAAGGTTAACACCCATTTTAACCAACTAACATGTTCTTATGAACATCTAAATCACCAACACACTTATAATCTAGTGATTTAACACCTAAACCATGACGAATACTTCCAAATTCGTCATCAAACCCTAAACCAACAATAATTGGGTTCACTTACACTAACAATACCCATAACCCCCAAATTTCACAAGAAATGGGGTTTATAACCCTAACTAGCTCAAACCCTAACCCCAAGTCAAAATCAAAGTAATTAAATCGAATCTAGGGTTTACCTCAACTCCAAAACCGAGCTAGTAACAAGAAACACCAAGGAGAACCAAAACCCGCTTCCAATTTGGGCAAAAATCACCATCTTCATCATCCCTTCAAGCTTCTTCTCTCTGGAACTCACTCTCTCTCTCTCTCTCTCTCTCTAAGATGGATGAGTGTTTGTGGATGTGAAAGTGATCCAAAAGTGGATCTAAAACTGATAATATGGCCACAGATCCGTTCTCAAGTGAAATGACCAAAATGCCCTTCATTTAGCTCAAAATAGAAAAAAGGCAGAAAACTGTCCCAGGTAGGGTGCGCGGCGCGCACCCTTGAATGTGCGCGGCGCGCACAAGGGTCGAATCAGCTTCTGAAGTTCAGGGACTGATTCTGACAAATCCTGATTCTGATGTAAATTCTGAAAATGCATATGTGTTAGGTAGACCTTTTGTGGCGCTTTCTGATGCACACATTTTCTGACACTTTCAGGAACATTTCCTGATGCACAAAATTCAGGGTATTACATTAATGGAGGTAAGCCGTTTGTGAATGTACATGGACAGTTGGTTAGGGTCACTGCCCGTAAGAGGGTTGTATCGTATCCTACCGATCCATTTGTGCGTAAGGTTGCCCGCTCAGTGCCGTCTACTTCTAATGCTACATCTGCACCACCGGCACCACCTGCACCATCTGCACCACATGCCCCACCAGCATCTCCTACCATCGAGGAACTGACAAGAGAAGTGCATGCCCTCCGTGATCGAGTAACTGAGCTCGAGGACCAGATGACTCACCTGATGGACATCATTTACCCACCCTCGCCCTAGGACTGTTGTATTAGATTTCTTAATGTATTCCATTTGTAGTTTCCTATTTTTCATTTATGTATTGTACGAACCTTATGCTGTTGTATGCAATTTTCTTATTATGAATGGAACTACTGTTGTTGATTTATTGTACAGCGTTTTATTACATGTTGGCTTTTGGGCTATCTGCTGCTTGTTGCCATGCTTAGTTATCGTGTACTGTATTGTTTACCGTATGCCGTGACGTTGTTGGTTAATGAATTTTGACTTGAGTCGAAATTTTTGTTTGGAAGATCGATGGCTAACGAAAGAGGTCCAAGGGAAATTCCAACAGCAACACAGATCGAGAAGATGATAGCCGCTCGAGTAGCTACGGCTATGGCGAATCCCAACCCCCAAGCTCCACCGGCTAACCCGAACTTCCAGAATGGTGTACATTCAAGGAATTTTAGAGTTGCAAGCCCCACAACTTCAGTGGAACAGAAGGGCCTGTTGGGCTGACGAGATGGTTTGAGAAGTTGGAATCTGTGTTCCGTGTGAGTAACTGCTCCGAAGGGAATAAGGCTAAGTTCGCATCCTGCACTTTGTCGGATGGCGCTTTGACTTGGTGGAATACGCTCGCCCAGGCTCGGGGCATTGACGAAGCTTACGCTACACCATGGGAGGAGTTTAAGAGGGATATGATCGAGGAGTACTGCCCCAGAACCGAAATTCAGAAAATGGAAGCGGAATTTTGGGAACTGAAAGTTGTAGGAATTGACCTTGATGGCTATAATTGAAGGTACTTGGAGTTAGCTTTGATGTGCCCCACAATGGTTACTCCGGAGTACAAATGAATGGAGAGGTATCTGTGGGGACTCCCCAAGGACATTCAGGGAAATGTCACTTCTTCAAAATCAGCGAATGTACTGAAAGCTATGCGCATGGCATGGCGCACACCTTGATGAATCAAATTACCCGCCAATAGCTAGAGAAGGCGAAATTAGAATCGGGAGCTAGTAATGGGAAACGTAAGTGGGATGGAAATAAGGGAAAAGGTTTTAACCCGAACTCAGCTAAGAGGTATGGGAATTTTAAGGGAAACAACGACTGGAGGAACCCTAACCCGAACCCTAGCTCTAACCCTAACTACAAAGGTACACTCCCTCAGTGTAAGAGATGCTACAAGCATCATACTAGATACTGCAACGTAGTGTGTGAGAAGTGTAATAGGACTGAACACATCGACAGAGATTGTAAGATCACCACCCCAGCTGTGAGGACAAATCCAAATGGGCCAAGGAAGTGCTATGAGTGCGGTCAGCAGGGCCACTTCAGGAATGAATGTCCTAACAAGAAGAAGGATGGCGGGCCAGCACATGAAAGAGTCTTCAACATGAATGCAAGAGATGCCTGCGAAGATCCTGACTTGGTTAAAGGTACATTCACTATCAATAAACTATTAGCTTATGTCCTATTTGATATCGGTGCCGATAGGAGTTATGTATGTAGACACTTTTGATCTAAGATAGATTGGTCGTTAGTCCCTTTGGATGAGAGTATACTTGTTGAGATAGCCAATGGAAAGCTTGAGAAAGTTGACCAAATTGGCCAAGGAGGTATCATAAACTTAGCTGGTGTGGATTTTGAGATTGATTTGATACCCATTAAGTTGGGGAGTTTTGATGTGATACTCGGTATGGACTGGTTGTCCAAAGTGAGAGCAGAAGTTATTTGTGGTGAGAAGATTCTTCATATACCACGCGAAGATGGTGTGCCACTAATTGTTTACGAAGAGAGATATAGCCTGAAGCTTAACCTTATTAGTTGCTTGAAGGCACAAAAGGTTATGAAAAAGGGACGTTTTGCTGTTTTGGTGCACGTGAAGAAGTTAGAAACTGAGAAGAAAAGCATAGATGATGTACGAATTGTGAACGAATTTCTAGACGTCTTTCTAGAAGAATTGCCGGGATTACCGCCGTCGAGATCAGTGGAGTTCCAAATTGATCTAGTGCCAGGAGCTGCACCGGTAGCTCGCGCACCTTATCGACTTGCACATTCCGAACTGCAAGAGTTGCAGAGTCAACTGCAGAAACTGCTAGACTGTGGATTTATCAGACCGAGTTCATCACCTTGGAGCGCACCTGTTTTGTTCGTGAAGAAGAAGGATGGATCTTTCCGCATGTGTATCGATTATCGTGAACTGAACAAGTTGACGGTCAAGAATCGGTATCCCCTTCCCAGAATTAACGATCTTTTTGATCAGCTGCAAGGATCCAGCGTTTACTCCAAGATTGATTTACGATCAGGTTATCACCAGTTGAGGGTGAAGGAGAGCGATGTACTGAAGACTACATTCCGAACTCGTTATGGTCACTATGAGTATCTAGTAATGCCATTCTGGTTAACTAACGCACCTGCCGTGTTTATGGATCTCATGAATCGCGTATGCAAGCCGTACCTGAACAAATTCGTTATCGTCTTCATAGATGATATCCTTATCTATTCTAAAAGCGAAGAAGACCATGAGCAACATCTTTGACTCATGCTTGAACTCTTGAGATAAGAGCAACTTTATGCCAAATTCTCCAAGTGTGAATTTTGGTTGAAGGAATTCCAATTTCTTGGTCATATTGTGAGCGATCAGGGTATCAAGGTCTATCCCGCAAAGATCGAAGCCATCAGCAAGTGGGAAACCCCCACTACTCCTACTCATATCCGTCAATTTTTAGGCCTCACCGGTTATTACCGTAGATTCATCGAAGGTTTCTCTTTGATGGCGCGTCCTTTGACCGCGTTGACTCACAAGGGGAAGAAGTTCGTTTGGGCAACCGAGCAAGAGTCGGCATTCCAAACCTTGAAGCAGAAGTTAACCACCACTCCTATGCTGTCCCTTTCTGAAGGCAGCGATGATTTCGTTGTGTTTTGCGATGCCTCCCGACAAGGTTTTGGGTGTGTATTGATGCAACGGAAGAAGGTTATTGCTTACGCCTCCCGACAACTGAAGATTCACGAGCGAAACTACACGACTCATGATCTTGAGCTTGGAGCCGTTGTCTTTGCACTCAAACTGTGGAGACACTATCTGTATGAAACTAAGAGCACTATCTTCACCGATCACAAAAGCCTCCAACACATCTTTGATCAGAAGCAACTGAGTATGAGACAGCATCAATGGATCGAGACGTTAAACGACTATGATTGTGAACTTCGCTACCACCCTGGCAAGGCAAATGTTGTAGCCGATGCCTTGAGCCGTAAGGAAAGAATGGTACCTTTTCGTGTTCGAGTCTTGAACGTCACCATTCACACAAATCTCAATAGCCAAATCCATGTAGCCCAAGAGGAAGCTCTCAAGGAGGAGAATATTGCTCAAGAGCATTTGAACATTCTCGTTTCTCGATTCGAGGTCAAGGAGACTGGACTCTGATACTTTGCCGGAAGAATTTGGGTGCCTAGTTATTGTGATGACCCGGGAATTTCCGACCAAATTTAAACTTAATATTTGTATGATTCCGATACGATAAGCAAAGTCTGTAATGTTGAGTTTCAAAATTTTTGAACTGTTTTCATGTAATCAATTACCCTTCGACCGCTTCCGACGATTCACGAACGAATATTTACAATTGTAGATTAATGTTGTTGTATGAATAATTTATAAATAATATAAGCTGTAATGAGAAATATTAATATATGTAAATATATATGTAAATATATATGTATATATATATATATATATATATATATATTACTTGTAAATAAGATATGAAGTAATAAAATCCATTATTATATATATATATATATATATATATATATATATATATATATATATATATATAGTGGACCAATCCATGGATAAGCACTAAATGGGGCACAAACTGGATAAGTAAAATTTCAAATTTTTTTTTTTTAAAAAAACGATCCTTTAATATGCAAATAGAAGAAAACGAAAAAAATTTAAAAAGTTTTTGAACAAAATCATTTGAAAATCGATGATTAATGGTAAACATCGATGATGAATGGTAAAATTGATGATGAATGGTAAAATTAACCATTCATCTGGTTAATTTATCATTCATTTTTGTTCGCGATGAATGATAAATTTAATCAATGCTAAAAAAAGCAGATGAATGGTTAATTTAACCATTCATCTGTTTATGATGAATGATAAAAAAACAGATGAATGGTTAATTTAACCATTCATCTGGTTTTTTTTAGCATTGATTAATTTTATCATTAATCGTAAACAAGATGAATGATAAATTAACCTGATGAATGGTTAATTTTACCATTCATCATCGATTTTTGAAAGATTTTGAACTTTTTTTTATGAAAAAAATTGATTAGAGGTGCATTTTAATGCAGATTTATGAATGTAAAAAAAAATTCAAAAAAAAAAAATATTTTGCTTATCCGGTTTGTACTCCTTTTAAGCTTATCCATGGATCGTGCCCCTATATATATATATATATATATATATATATATATATATATATATATATATATATATATATATATATATATATATATATATATATATATATATATATATATATATATATATATATATGACTTGGGCTATAAGTGTAAGCTGAACTATTAGTCCATTAATCAATATATTAGACATGTAATACCAATTACATATGGGCTTGGCAATTGAGAGGCTTGTACGAATATATGTCGGTAGAATATATACCAAAATATGCATCGGATATAATGCCAACACTAAAGGTGATGGTTAGTTAAGAGTGGGGTTTCAATGATAGTCTATATATTTTATTTTTCCATACATACATGCAATCGATCAATAATATATCACAATCACCTTTAACCTTCACTATTATTACTTGTTATTTACCTACTACTTTCCTTATTTGTGTTTTTGTATTGCCAAAATAAGGAAAGAGACCAATCATTTCTTACTATTATGCTATTCGATTATAACCAAATCAAAACACCTTAATTCTTATTTTTTCTTATAAAAGATACATGCATTCTTGAATCAACATCACACCCACTTCCTGTATTTCTTTTCTACCAACTAAAAAACTTCCATTTTTCTTGATCTATATCTATATAATAATATGCATACAATAATAATTAGGTACTAGTACTACTTTATGTGGCCATCTACTCCAACATACACAACCTAAATGATAACCCTTTTATTCTAACTTTCTTGACTTTACACACACATACATGCATTTGCACTGCTACTACCCTTTTCTGTTAATGTCACTTGATTTCTTATTTAATAGCTAACATTTAATCACACCTAACTCCTGCTGCTACTACCGAAGACTAATACCATATATCATTATATTTTATTAATACTCGAACACCATCACTCAAGAACATCCCCATTAATCGACCGATCCCTGCAACTATCGTTTAGTTCCTGTTTTGGTTAAACTCAACAACCACCAAACCCATCACCATTAAAGACCTCCTTCTCCTTCGAAGATCACATCTTGAACAACCACTCAATCGTTGAACCGCCACCATCTTCACTGTTCCTTTATTGTTGTCTTCTTTCTTTCTTATCTATTCGCACATACAACTACATGTTTGCTACTAGTATACTTTGCTGCAGTTACTTCTGTTCTTTAATAAGAACTCCAAAACGCATCTTTCCTAACCATGAGCTGCTATTTCAATCAACTGTTATCACCAAGCTGCAATCTGCAAAACCTTCGATGCTGCTACAGTACGTTTACTTCTATTCCTATTTTCAACATAAACTAATTCACGAAGATGGTGTATTGATATGGAGATGATGATGATAAAGATGATGATGTTACACTAATAAATGATGATGGGTTAGATGATAATAATTGTGATCGTGATATATTATGATGATGATTACGTATTTGCAATAGATCGAAACAATCAAACACTCACCATCTTCACTGTTATCACCACCGAAGACTATTACAAACCACACCATTATCATCAAGAACCTCCATAATTATTCCTGTCTTTCTTCTTGTTGGATCCTGCGACTGCTGCTAAAATTACTTCTTGGTTTACTTTTATATTCAGTCGTAAATCATAAAGGAAGACCATCGATAAACCCTAGCTGCTATACCCGTTCCTGTTTTCGGTTTGCAATCGACTTATTTAACTGCTGCTACTACTGCTCGACAAAGTGTGATGATTGATGATGACGATGATGATTATGAAGAGAAGATGATGATGATGATGATGATGATGATGGACAAAAACATGGTAACGATGATGATGATAATGGTACTGTTATGATAAGAATTGGGGTGAAACGATTGATAATGATAAAGGTTGAGGATCGATCTGTTTTTCTTCCTGCAGTAAACCCCACACGTTTTCTTTTAGGTATAAATATTATTATATATTAATAATTATCTATATCTATATTTATATTATCATTATTAGATTTATTAAAACAAAAATGAAAGGCTTTTAAAGTTGTGATTGCAATATATTTTAGAAAAACAAGCGACAGATTGATGGTTAGGATGGTTGTTGTGTACGAGAGGTCTTGGGTTCGAACCCGGGCAGTGGCGTTTTATTTTTTGGAAAGCTTATTTCTTAAGGTAGTAATATTATTATTATTATTACTATTATTATATTATTATTATTATTATTATTATTAATTTTATCATTTTTATTATTAATATAAGTATTATTATTATTATCATTATAATAATTAACTTAAGTATTATTATTATTATTAAAACTATCATTACTAATATTATCATTACTAATAACTATTTTTATCATTATTATTAAAGCTATCCACATTATATTAGAATTATCATTACTTTTGTTATTATTATCATTATTATTATTATGAAAATTACTAATATTATTAATTTTATGAATATCATAATTATTATTCTTATTATCATTATTATCATCATTATTGTTTTTAACATTATTATTATTATTATCATTATTTGTATTACTAATATTATTATTATTTGTATTCTCGGTACTTAAGAAGACTAATATTACTACTAGTATTATTATTGTTATTACAATAAATATTCTTTATATAGAATATAATTATTACATGTAACATAAATATAACTAATATTACAAATTACCATGTTTTAATATATTAACTAATATATTATTATTATTATAACATTAATTAAATTATATATCACATATATAATATAACCTATTATAAGTATTAATATAATTATATACAAGGATATTAATCATAGTACGTTATAAAAATTTATAAACTTAGTTGATTAATATGATGTGTTAATATATATATAATTGATTTAGGTTCGTGAATCCGAGGCCAACCCTGCATTGTTCAATATCGTCATATGTATTTTTACTACAAAATACAGTATTGTGAGTTTCATTTGCTCCCTTTTTAAATGCTTTTCCAATATATATTTTTGGGACTGAGAATACATGCGATGCTTTTATAAATGTTTTACGACATAGACACAAGTACTTAAAACTACATTCTATGGCTGGATTATTAAACCGAATATGCCCCTTTTTGTGACGACCCGGAAATTTCCGACCAAACTTAAACTTAATCTTTACATGATTTTGACACGATAAGCAAAGTCTGTATTGTTGAGTCTTAAAAATTTTTGAACTATTCTTTTGGTTTCAGATAACCTTTGACTATTCCCGACGATTCACGAGCAATTGTGTGTAAATAAATATGTAAATATATATACATATGAATAATAAATAAATATATATATATATATACATATGAATATATATATATATATATATATATATATATATATATATATATATATATATATATATATATATATATATATATATGTATAAATTCTATACATAAGAAATATTAAATATAAATAATAAATAAATACTAAAGATTCAATATATTATATTATTAGTAAAAATGATATCATTGATAAATTATAACATATTAAAGTTAATAATAATTTTAAGCGTAAATGCCATATTAATATTATTATCATTACCTTCATTATTATTATCAGTAAAAATTAATGTTATTATAACTAATAATATTATTAGTATCATTAATAAAAAAATATATTTTTTTTATTGAAGTCAATGTTAGATATATTATTAATACCAATAGATAATACATAAATATGAAAGTTGATACATATAGATTGATATATTATTATTATTATTAGTATTAATGTTATTATTAATAATATTAGTATAATTAGTATTATTGCTATAAATTATATTGGTGTTATATATTTCATAATAATTATTATCATTATCATTAGTAATAATATTAATATTGTACAGGTATTACTATTAGTTAAAATATTAAGGATATTATTATTATACTTATTAAAAGATTAATCATAATCTATAAACATAAATATATAAATATATAAATACAGTATTATTATTAGTATTTTTATTAATCTGTATTATGAATATAATTATTATTAATTAATATAATTACATTACTTATGGTTTATAAAAGAACACCAAGAATAGGTAAGAAATTGTTCCCAATCGTTTTCATTCTGTAGGTGATTATTCTAATTCGTACAAAACAGAATCTAAACATAAGAATAACTCCAAAGTTTGTTAGCAATCTCCATCTACTTTTAAATTCTTTCTTCATTTTCTATATCTGATTGATTCTCTGTCGATTACCAACTCCACAAACACATCCCTCACACTTTTTGTAAAGTATCATATTGATAATGAGATATATTCTAACTCTTAAAATGCTTTATTAACTGTTTTATAATATTTATATGCGTGAGTTTCATTTGCCTTTTTACCCTTTATATTTTTGGGCTGAGAATACATGCGCAATTTTTTATAAATATTTTACGAAATAGACACAAGTAATCGAAACTACATTATATGGTTGACTGATCGAAGCCGAATATGCCCATTTTTGCTTGGTAACCTAAGAATTAGTAAACCGATCTACTAATTGACGCGAATCCTAAAGATAGATCTATGGGCCCGACGAACCTCATCCAAAGTACCGGATGCTTTAGTACTTCGATGTTGTTTTATATCATGTCCGAAGGATTTCCTGGAATGATAGGAGATATTCTTATTTGCATTTTGTTAATGTCGGTTACCAGATGTTCAATCCATATGAATGATTTTTGTCTCTATGCATGGGACGTATATTTATGAGAAATGAAAATGAAAATCTTGTGGTATATTAAAATGATGAAAATGAATGTTTACGATAAACTAATGAACTCACCAACCTTTTGGTTGACACTTTAAAGCATGTTTATTCTCAGGTACGAAAGAAATCTTCCGCTGTACATTTGCTCATTTTAAAGATATTACTTGGAGTAATTCATGACATATTTCAAAAGACATTGCATTCGGGTCGTTGAGTTCATCAAGATTATTGTTAGATCAATAATAGTTGGATATATTAGGAAATGGTATGCATGCCGTCAACTTTTGATGAAATGAAAGTTTGTCTTTTAAAAACGAATGCAATGTTTGTAAAATGTATCATATAGAGGTCAAGTACCTCGCGATGTAACCAAATGTAATGTATTCATCCGGATGGATTAGGATGGGTCATTTCAGTTGGTATCAGAGCAGTGGTCTTAGCGAACCAGGTCTGTATTAGTGTGTCTAACTGATAAGTCGTTAGGATGCATTAGTGAGTCTGGACTTTGACCGTGTCTGCATGTCAAAAGTTTTGCTTATCATTTAGTGTCGAAAATTATTTGCTTATCATCCTTAAAGGCTAGACACGTCTTATTGCCTCTATTGCATAAACAGTGTGTGACACCGCTAATTTTTTTTTTTTTAATACGTGGCGGAAGCATTTATTTATTAATTACAAAATAAACATTAACTATTGCTAAGACAACCAGTGTCACGTGTCATTACAAAATACATGTTTATACGGAGAAGATGTAGTTACAATCAGTTTACAAAAGATTATTATTTTCATAAAGCAAAACAACATCAGAGTTGACTCCTGTCAAACATAATATCACCATGCCCGTCTTCTCCTAAAAGCAATATCTACAAGCTACAACCTGCAGGGAGGAGATGGAGGGGAATTAGCACGAAGCTAAGTGAGTACGACTAACTACAGGCCATAGCATACAAAAGTGTTATACTAATCATGTTACATAGTCTAACACATAAACATCACCCAGTAGTGCAGTCTACAGAGACTCCGGTGGTTCGGCCAAACCATTAACCTCCAGTTGATCGGGCTGGGGTTTATCAGAAGTTCCTCCTACATACCGTGCTGCATAAATCATCCACATGCGACGAACGCGTCATTCAAACATATACTACACGGATGCGAATAGGCTACCACATGAGGAACCCGACCGGCAGGTTGATCTCTCTTATCGAATTAGGCTACCACAAGTTAGGGACGCACTGGGTTCCAACAGACAAGCATCAACCAACATGCAGTCATCACAAGGAACAAACTAATTACAACAATAAGTATATTTAACAAGCATAGCAATCATAATATAATATGCTACTATATACTATATTCTTCAGTTAGTCTCACTCACCGATTACCAGCAAACGAGAAGGTATTCAGCTATCTAATCACTGAACCTTCTCTTTCTCTTTTTCTCCTGAGAAAAACATATACACAAGTTAGTTTCTGTCCGTTAACCCCAAATAACACAATACAGAAATTTTGTCAGAAAAAGTGTCCGCTAAAATTTTTTTGCTTAACACTTATGCATTTTCAAAATGCATTTTCAAAATGCATTTTCAAAATGCATTTTCAAAATTTACATCATGATCACCAAAATACAAACGGGCAGCATAACAGCTAAAAATCAGCACTTGGTAAAATATTCACTGCCCAAGACACTCGGTCGACTGTCAGAGACAGTCGGCCGACTGTCTACACTCACTCGGTCGAGTGTCTAGTCAATCGGTCGATGGTCTCTCACAGACACACTCGTCCGTGGGTCTTACACACTCGGTCGATGGTCGAGTCGGTCGGTCGAGTGTCTCGAGACACTCGGCCGACTGTGTTCATCTGCAGCAGCTGAAGACAAAGTGACGGGTTTCATCCAAATTCATTCAATTCTTGCTCTAAAGCTCGATTATGACGTCAAAACTGACCAAATCGAAGATATTATACATTAAGAAACATAAACCCACCAGATTTGAACTCAAACAACATCAAATCTAACCATTTTGACCCAAATTACTCACTTTATAAAAACTAACACAAAAACTCAAATTTCTCAAAAATTAGAGCATGAAATGCTACAAATCTTACCTTGATAGAATCAGTAAAACACAAAGAAAAAGATAGTAAGAAAGATTCGAGCTCAAGAACAAGGATTCTAGATTAGGGTTTTGGTGTAGGTGAGAAGATGAAGAACGAGTTATTTTTGGGAATTTTCTGGAAAATGCAAGAAAAGGATAGACACAAGTCTATTATTTGGGATTAAATCCCACACTGTGCAACTCATGGGTATTTATCAGTTATCTGATATCTTTCGTACATCATTTGGTAACCCAAATGACGTCCAAATTAAATAAACAAACCTGTTCTGTGACCCTTGTCATAAACTGGTCCTAATCACATCATTAAATAATAACAAACATTAAATAAAAATAAAAGCATATAATAACACAATACAAATTTAAGGGCAATTTAATAATCTTACATCTAGGCCCAATTGAGGATGTTTCAAATCTACCCCCTTAAGAAGATTCCGTCCTCGGAATCTGGTCAAGGTCAAACAACTGAGGATAGCGCTCTCATTAACTCCTCGATTTCCCACGTCAGGTTGGAACCTAAACTGTGCCTCCATTCCACTAACACCATAGGAATCTGTTTCTTTCTCAGCTTTTTGACCTTCTTGTCTACTATTCGAATTGGCTCTTCTACTAACTTCTTACTTAAATCCACTTTCAAATCTTTCAATGGAAGAATCTGACTTTCATCGTCTACTTTAAACTTTCTCAGATAGCACACGTTGAATGTGTTGTGAATTCCTGCTAACTCTGATGGGAGATCTAAAACAACAGTTTGATCATTCAGAATTTCTATGATTAGAAATGGCCCAATAAACCTCGGAGCTAGTTTACCACGTTTGCCAAATCTGATCACCCCTTTCCACGATGATACCTTCAAGTATACACGATCACCTACACTAAATATTACCGGACGTCTGCGTGGATCAGCATACATCTTTTGTCTATCTCTAGCTGCTTTTAACTTCTCACGTGCAATTTTGACTTTTTCTGCAGTTAACTGAACAATTTCAGGACCTGCAAATTGTTTCTCACCTGCTTCTAAACAACATGTCGGAGTTCTACACTTACGACCATACAACATTTCATATGGCGGCATTCCAATACTCGAATGATATGAATTGTTGTAAGCAAACTCTATCAGTGGAAGATGCGAATCTCAAGAACCACCATATTCTAAAACACACGCTCTCAACATGTCTTCTAACGTTTGAATCGTTCGTTCACTCTGACCGTCTGTTTGTAGATGATATGCTGTACTTAAATTCACACGCGTACCCAGATTCTGTTGTAAACTGTTCCAGAAGTTTGATACAAACCTAGTATCTCTATCGGAAACTATTGACAATGGTATACCATGTCGACTAACGATCTCTTTCAGGTACAACTCTGCTAAATCACTCAATGAAGCTGTTTCACGAGTAGCTAAAAAGTGAGCACTCTTTGTTAAACGATCCACTATCACCCAGATCATGTCATGACCTTTTTGGGTTCGGGGTAACTTGGTTACAAAATCCATCGTTATATGATCCCATTTCCACTGAGGAATTTCTAACTGTCGTAGAGATCCATATGGTTTCTGATGTTCTGCTTTAACTTGCGCACAAATATGACATTTCTTAACGAAACCTGCAACATCTGTCTTCATTGTCGGCCACCAATACAATGTTTTCAAGTCTCGGTACATTTTAGTACTACCTGGATGCACTGTCAATCTCGATTTATGCGCCTCGTTAAGGATTAAATCCCTCAAATCTCCAAGCATAGGCACCCAAATTTGGTCTTTATAGGTCTTTAATCCTCTAGAATCGTTGGATAAGTCAAATTTTCTTTTGGTCATTTATTCAGTCTTTAGGTTTTCGTCATTCAAAGCTACTAACTGTACGGTTTTCAATCGATCAATCAAATCTGAAACTATCTCAATTCTCATAAATTTGGCATTTTCGACTATTTTCTTGCGACTCAGAGCATCTGCGACCACATTTGCTTTACCCGGATGGTACTTAATCTCACAATCGTAGTCTTTAATCAGTTCTAAACATCGACGTTGACGTATATTTAATTCTTTCTGCAAAAAGATATATTGAAGACTCTTATAATCTGTATAGATTTCACAATGCGTACCATACAAATAGTGTCTCCAAAGCTTCAAGGCAAACACAACTGCAGTTAACTCTAAATCGTGAGTAGGGTAGTTTCATTCATGATTCTTCAACTGTCGTGAAGCATACGCTATAACTTTATTTCTCTGCATCAAAACACAACCCAGACCTGCACGTGATGCATCGCAGTATACCACAAAATCTTCTGTTCCCTCTGGTAAAGCTAAAACCGGCGCTTGACATAACAACTGTTTGAGAGTCTGAAAAGCCTTTTCTTGTTCATCAGTCCATCGAAAGGCTACATCTTTTCTAGTTAACTTATTCAACGAACCTGCTATTTTAGAGAAGTCTTTGATAAATCGGCGGTAATAACCTGCTAAACCCAGAAAACTCTTAATTTCTGTCGGCGTTTTCGGTGAGTTCCAATTCATTACAGCCTCTATCTTAGACTGATCTACTTTAATACTCTATTCACAAATCACATGACCCAGAAACTGTACTTCCCGCAACCAAAATTCACACTTAGAAAACTTAGCGTACAACTGTTCCTATTTCAGGAGTTCTAATACCAATCTCAAATGTGTAGCATGATCTTTCTCGGTTTTCGAATATATCAAGATATCATCTATGAAGACAATCACAAACTTGTCAAGATACTGACGACACACCCTATTCATTAAATCCATAAACACTGCTGGCGCGTTTGTTAACCCGAATGGCATAACTAAAAATTCATAATGACCATATCTAGTTCTGAGCGCTGTTTTCGGTATATCACTCTCTGCAACACGTACCTGATGATACCCTGAACATAAATCAATCTTTGAAAAGTAGGAAGTACCCTGTAACTGATCAAATAAGTCATCTATTCTTGGTAACGGATACTTATTCTTGATTGTTCTCTTATTTAAATCACGATAATCTATACACATACGAAGCGACCCATCTTTCTTTTTCACAAACAAAACAGGAGCACCCCAAGGTGAAGAACTTGGTCGGATAAACCCCTTATCTAACAGTTCCTGAATCTGAGACATCATTTCTCAGATTTCTGACGGAGCTAATCTGTAAGGAGCTTTTGCAACTGACGTAGCACCTGGAACCAAATCAATTTTATACTCTACTTCACGTACTGGAGGTAACCCTGGTAATTCATCTGGAAATACTTCTGGAAATTCTGACACAACAGGAATATCGGTCACCTGCTTCTTTTCTTTCTTAACATCAATCACATAAGCTAAGAACGAATCAGACCCTTTCGATATCGCCTTTTGAGCTTTCATTAGGGAAACCATAGGGAAGTTAAATCCATTGCGCTCTCCCCTAGCTATGACTCGGGATCCGTCGGCTAAACGGAAAGAAATCATCTTCTTATCACACTTAATATTAGCCCTATTAGCTCTTAACCAATTCATACCTATGACTACATCAAAGCTAGGTATAGGCATCAGCAAACAGGTTAAAGGGAAAGAATGGCCGTCAATTTCGATGGTAATTCCAGACACAGATGATGTGCATGGAACCATTTTACCATCAGCTACTTCTATTCCCAAAGGCTCATCTAACATCCTAAGAGGCAACTTCAACTTATCACAGAAGCCTAAGGACATAAAAGATCGATTCGCTCCAGAATCAAATAACTCACGAGCTGGCAAAGAATTAACCAAGAACATACCGGTAATGATATCATCGGTAGCGGTTGCAGCGTCTACCGTCATCTGAAACGCCCTTGCCTCTGCTGTTGGAGGATTCTTTCTCTTCTGCCCGGTAATAGAAGCAGAAGATCCCCTGGAAGTAACTGACCTCGCCCCTGAGCCTGCCCCAGAACCGGCTCTTAACTCTGATGGACAATCCGCCGAACTATGACCTTCCTTATGGCAACTCCAACAAACATTTGACTTAAAAGAACAAGCTGTTGCTTCATGACCTTTCACTCCACATTTCAAACATCTTCGGGTCATTAGAGAACACGGTCCGGCATGAGTCGACTTACATACATTACACCAATCAGGCTAACTTGAACCCAATTCGCTTATACCAGACTTACTCTTCTGTTTAAACCCACCTGACTTCTTACCACGAAATCCTGATTGCTTACTTGACTGCTGACCAGACTGACCACCTGTTTGACCTTCTGATTCCCCCAAAAGATCCACCTTTTGAACTTTCTCTTTTTGCTGCCATTATATCACCTTCAGTAACTTTGGCCATCTCATGAGCCTATGCCAATGTGGTTGCAAATCTCGCAACTGTCCTATATTCTGGCTTAATCACCTGCATAAAATGCTGAATCTTATCCTTTTCAGTCGGTACACACTGTTGAACAAACCTTAATTTCGATGTAAAATCTCTGAAAACCTCATCAATCGTCATACTTTCGGTCATTTTCATACTCAAGAACTCGGTTTTCAATCTTTCCATCTCATACTCAGAACAATACTGCTCACAAACCTTAGCAGCGAACTGTTCCCAAGTTATCTGACTGATCTGTTCTTTGGGTAAATATGCAGTAATAGAATCCCACCACTCCATTTCTTCACCTTTGAGAAGCCTACTAGCAAACAGTACCATAGATTCAGGCTCACAAAAACATGCTTTCAACGCTCTTTCTACTTCTCTTAGCCAATTAAGGGTCATTGTAGGGTTTGTGTGACCACTGTACTCAGGAGGTTTGCAGTCTAAAAACTATTTATAGGTACACTTCTTTCTCGTCTCAGGAATTTGAAAAGGGTATATCATTTGATTTGGAAATGCCTGGTTAAACAGGAATTGCATTTGGAGGTTTTGATAGGTGGTTTAAGGAAACTGTGACTGAGAACTGCCACCGGCTTGAGTATAAAAGTTAGGAGGAAAGGTTATGTTTAACGCAGTGGTATTAGGGTTCCATTGCGCCCATTCTTGCTCTAGTTCCTTAATTTTCTCCTAAGCTTCTAATAATCGACTTTGAAGGTTTATTACTTCTTGTGAGGTTTCCTCTTCTGATGACACATGCCCATCTTCATCAGGGGCTCGAAAGGTACCAGTTCCAGGGACATTAGGGCCAGTAGCGTTTGCTTCATTATCTGCCATTACTGCACTACCACAACACTCACACCAAGGCTTAGTATAAACTTTGTTCGTACTAACAACTAACACGTAACATGTCCTAATACTTACTTAACCCATCTCCAGTATGTTATGTTTGATATGACTTTCCTAAGTTTGGGAACATGACATTTATATCACAATGCACATGCTGCCAAACCAAGCTCTGATACCAACTTGTGACACCGCTAATTTTTTTTTTTTTAATACGTGGCGGAAGCATTTATTTATTAATTACAAAATAAACATTAACTATTGCTAAGACAACCAGTGTCACGTGTCATTACAAAATACATGTTTATACGGAGAAGATGTAGTTACAATCAGTTTACAAAAGATTATTATTTTCATAAAGTAAGACAACATCAGAGTTGACTCCTGTCAAACATAACATCACCATGTCCGTCTTCTCCCAAAAGCAATATCTACAAGCTACAACCTGCAGGGAGGAGATGGAGGGAAGTTAGCACGAAGCTAAGTGAGTACGACTAACTACGGGCCATAGCATACAGAAGTGTTATACTAATCATGTCACATAGTCTAACACATAAACATCACCCAGTAGTGCAGTCTACAGAGACTCCGGCGGTTCGGCCAAACCATTAACCTCCAGTTGATCGGGCTGGGGTTTACGAGAAGTTCCTCCTACATACCGTGCTGCATAAATCATCCACACGCGACGAACGCGTCATTCAAACATATACTACACGGATGCAAATAGGCTACCACATGAGGAACCCAACCCACAGGTTGATCTCTCCTATCGAATTAGGCTACCACAAGATAGGGATGCACTGGGTTCCAACAGACAAGCATCAACCAACATGCAGTCATCACAAGGAATAAACTAATTACAGCAATAAGTATATTTAACAAGCATGGCAATCATAATATAACATGCTACTATATACTATATTCTCCAATTAGTCCCACTCACCGATTATCAGCAAACGAGAAGGTATTCAGCTATCTAATCACCGAACCTTCTCTTTCTCCTTTTCTCCTGAGAAAAACATATACACAAGTTAGTTTCTGTCCGTTAACCCCAAATAACACAATACAGAAATTTTGTCAGAAAAAGTGTCCGCTAAAATTTATGCATTTTCAAAATGCATTTTCAAAATGCATTTTCAAAATTTACATCATGATCACCAAAATACAAACGGGCAGCATAACGACTAAAAATCAGCACTTGGTAAAATATTCACTGCCCAAGACACTCGGTCGACTGTCAGAGACAGACGGCCGACTGTCTACACTCACTCGGTCGAGTGTCTAGTCACTCGGTCGATGGTATCTCACAGACACACTCGGCCATGGGTCTTACACACTCGGTTGATGGTCGAGTCGATCGGTCGAGTGTCTCGAGACACTCGGCCGACTGTGTTCATCTGCAGCAGCTGAAGACAAAGTGACGGGTTTCACCCAAATTCATCCAATTCTTGTTCTAAAGCTCGATTATGACTCAAAACTGACCAAATCGAAGACACTATACATTAAGAAACATAAACCCACCAGATTTGAACTCAAACAACATCAAATCTAACCATTTTGACTCAAATTACTCACTTTATAAAAACTAACACAAAAACTCAAATTTCTCAAAAATTAGAGCATGAAATGCTACAAATCTTACCTTGATAGAATCAGTAAAACACAAAGAAAAAGATAGTAAGAAAGATTCGAGCTCAAGAACAAGGATTCTAGATTAGGGTTTTGGTGTAGGTGAGAAGATGAAGAACGAGTTGTTTTCGGGAATTTTCTGGAAAATGCAAGAAAAGGATAGACACAAGTCTATTATTTGGGATTAAATCCCACACTGTGCAACTCACGGGTATTTATCAGTTATCTGATATCTTTCGTACATCATTTGGCAACCCAAATGAAGTCCAAATTAAATAAACAAACCTGTTCTGTGACCCTTGTCACAAACTGGTCCTAACCACATCATTAAATAATAACAAACATTAAATAAAAATAAATGCATATAATAACACAATACTAACTTAAGGGCAATTTAATAATCTTACATCTAGGCCCAATTGAGGATGTTTCAAATCTACCCCCTTAAGAAGATTCCGTCCTCGGAATCTGGTCAAGGTCAAACAACTGAGGATAGCGCTCTCATTAACTCCTCGATTTCCCACGTCATGTTGGAACCTAAACTGTGCCTCCATTCCACTAACACCATAGGAATCTGTTTCTTTCTCAGCTTTTTGACCTTCTTGTCTACTATTCGAATTGGCTCTTCTACTAACTTCTTACTTAAATCCACTTTCAAATCTTTCAATGGAAGAATCTGACTTTCATCGTCTACTTTGCACTTTCTCAGATAGCACACGTTGAATGTGTTGTGAATTCCTGCTAACTCTGATGGGAGATCTAAAACAACAGTTTGATCATTCAGAATTTCTATGATTAGAAATGGCCCAATAAACCTCGGAGCTAGTTTACCACGTTTGCCAAATCTGATCACCCCTTTCCACGATGATACCTTCAAGTATACACGATCACCTACACTAAATATTACCGGACGTCTGCGTGGATCAGCATACATCTTTTTTCTATCTCTAGCTGCTTTTAACTTCTCACGTGCAATTTTGACTTTTTCTGCAGTTAACTGAACAATTTCGGGACCTGCAAATTGTTTCTCACCTGCTTCTAAACAACATGTCGGAGTTCTACACTTACGACCATACAACATTTCATATGGCGGCATTCCAATACTTGAATGATACGAATTGTTGTAAGCAAACTCTATCAGTGGAAGATGCGAATCTCAAGAACCACCATATTCTAAAACACACGCTCTCAACATGTCTTCTAACGTTTGAATCGTTCGTTCACTCTGACCGTCTGTTTGTAGATGATATGATGTACTTAAATTCACACGCGTACCCAGATTCTGTTGTAAACTGTTCCAGAAGTTTGATACAAACCTAGTATCTCTATCGGAAACTATTGACAATGGTATACCATGTCGACTAACGATCTCTTTCAGGTACAACTCTGCTAAATCACTCAATGAAGCTGTTTCACGAGTAGCTAAAAAGTGAGCACTCTTTGTTAAACGATCCACTATCACCCAGATCATGTCATGACCTTTTTGGGTTCGGGGTAACTTGGTTACAAAATCCATCGTTATATGATCCCATTTCCACTGAGGAATTTCTAACTGTCGTAGAGATCCATATGGTTTCTGATGTTCTGCTTTAACTTGCGCACAAATATGACATTTCTTAACGAAACCTGCAACATCTGTCTTCATTGTCGGCCACCAATACAATGTTTTCAAGTCTCGGTACATTTTAGTACTACCTGGATGCACTGTCAATCTCGATTTATGCGCCTCGTTAAGGATTAAATCCCTCAAATCTCCAAGCATAGGCACCCAAATTTGGTCTTTATAGGTCTTTAATCCTCTAGAATCGTTGGATAAGTCAAATTTTTTTTTGGTCATTTGTTCAGTCTTTAGGTTTTCGTCATTCAAAGCTACTAACTGTGCGGTTTTCAATCGATCAATCAAATCTGAAACTATCTCAATTCTCATAAATTTGGCATTTTTGACTATTTTCTTGCGACTCAGAGCATCTGCGACCACATTTACTTTACCCGGATGGTACTTAATCTCACAATCGTAGTCTTTAATCAGTTCTAAACATCGACGTTGACGTATATTTAATTCTTTCTGCGAAAAGATATATTGAAGACTCTTATAATCTGTATAGATTTCACAATGCGTACCATACAAATAGTGTCTCCAAAGCTTCAAGGCAAACACAACTGCAGTTAACTCTAAATCGTGAGTAGGGTAGTTTCATTCATGATTCTTCAACTGTCGTGAAGCATACGCTATAACTTTATTTTTCTGGATCAAAACACAACCCAGACCTGCTCGTGATGCATCGCAGTATACCAAAAAAATCTTCTGTTCCCTCTGGTAAAGCTAAAACCGGCGCTTGACATAACAACTGTTTGAGAGTCTGAAAAGCCTTTTCTTGTTCATCAGTCCATCGAAAGGCTACATCTTTTCTAGTTAACTTATTCAACAAACCTGCTATTTTAGAGAAGTCTTTGATAAATCGGCGATAATAACCTGCTAAACCCAGAAAACTCTTAATTTCTGTCGGCGTTTTCGGTGAGTTCCAATTCATTACAGCCTCTATCTTAGACTGATCTACTTTAATACTCTATTCACAAATCACATGACCCAGAAACTGTACTTCCCGCAACCAAAATTCACACTTAGAAAACTTAGCGTACAACTGTTCCTATTTCAGGAGTTCTAATACCAATCTCAAATGTGTAGCATGATCTTTCTCGGTTTTCGAATATATCAAGATATCATCTATGAAGACAATCACAAACTTGTCAAGATACTGACGACACACCCTATTCATTAAATCCATAAACACTGCTGGCGCGTTTGTTAACCCGAATGGCATAACTAAAAATTCATAATGACCATATCTAGTTCTGAGCGCTGTTTTCGGTATATCACTCTCTGCAACACGTACCTGATGATACCCTGAACATAAATCAATCTTTGAAAAGTAGGAAGTACCCTGTAACTGATCAAATAAGTCATCTATTCTTGGTAACCGATACTTATTCTTGATTGTTCTCTTGTTTAAATCACGATAATCTATACACATACGAAGCGACCCATCTTTCTTTTTCACAAACAAAACAGGAGCACCCCAAGGTGAAGAACTTGGTCGGATAAACCCCTTATCTAACAGTTCCTGAATCTGAGACATCATTTCTCGAATTTCTGACGGAGCTAATCTGTAAGGAGCTTTTGCAACTGACGTAGCACCTGGAACCAAATCAATTTTATACTCTACTTCACGTACTGGAGGTAACCCTGGTAATTCATCTGGAAATACTTCTGGAAATTCTGACACAACAGGAATATCGGTCACCTGCTTCTTTTCTTTCTTAACATCAATCACATAAGCTAAGAACGAATCAGACCCTTTCGATATCGCCTTTTGAGCTTTCATTAGGGAAACTATAGGGAAGTTAAATCCATTGCGCTCTCCCCTAGCTATGACTCGGGATCCGTCGGCTAAACGGAAAGAAATCATCTTCTTATCACACTTAATATTAGCCCTATTAGCTCTTAACCAATTCATACCTATGACTACATCAAAGCTAGGTATAGGCATCAGCAAACAGGTTAAAGGGAAAGAATGGCCGTCAATTTCGATGGTAATTCCAGACACAGATGATGTGCATGGAACCATTTTACCATCAGCTACTTCTATTCCCAAAGGCTCATCTAACATCCTAAGAGGCAACTTCAACTTATCACAGAAGCCTAAGGACATAAAAGATCGATTCGCTCCAGAATCAAATAACTCACGAGCTGGAAAAGAATTAACCAAGAACATACCGGTAATGACATCATCGGTAGCGGTTGCAGCGTCTACCGTCATCTTAAACGCCCTTGCCTCTGCTGTTGGAGTATTCTTTCTCTTCTGCCCGGCAGTAGAAGCAGAAGATCCCCTGGAAGTAACTGACCTCGCCCCTGAGCCTGCCCCAGAACCGGCTCTTGACGCTGATGGACAATCCGCCGAACTATGACCTTCCTTATGGCAACTCCAACAAACATTTGACTTAAAAGAACAAGCTGTTGCTTCATGACCTTTCACTCCACATTTCAAACATCTTCGGGTCATTAGAGAACACGGTCCGGCATGAGTAAACTTACAAACATTACACCAATCAGGCTAACTTGAACCCGATCCGCTTATACCAGACTTACTCTTCTGTTTAAACCCACCTGACTTCATACCACGAAATCCTGATTGCTTACTTGACTGCTGACCAGACTGACCACCTGTTTGACCTTCTGATTCCCCAAAAGATCCACCTTTTGAACTTTCTCTTTTTGCTGCCATTATATCACCTTCAGTAACTTTGGCCATCTCATGAGCCTATGCCAATGTGGTTGCAAATCTCGCAACTGTTCTATATTCTGGCTTAATCACCTGCATAAAATGCTGAATCTTATCCTTTTCAGTCGGTACACACTGTTGAACAAACCTTAATTTCGATGTAAAATCTCTGAAAACCTCATCAATCGTCATACTTTCGGTCATTTTCATACTCAAGAACTCAGTTTTCAATCTTTCCATCTCATACTCAGAACAATACTGCTCACAAACCTTAGCAGCGAACTGTTCCCAAGTTATCTGACTGATCTGTTCTTTGGGTAAATATGCAGTAATAGAATCCCACCACTCCATTTCTTCACCTTTGAGAAGCCTACTAGCAAACAGTACCATAGATTCAGGCTCACAAAAACATGCTTTCAACGCTCTCTCTACTTCTCTTAGCCAATTAAGGGTCATTGTAGGGTTTGTGTGACCACTGTACTCAGGAGGTTTGCAGTCTAAAAACTGTTTATAGGTACACTTCTTTCTCGTCTCAGGAATTTGAAAAGGGTATATCATTTGATTTGGAAATGCCTGGTTAAACGGGAATTGCATTTGGAGGTTTTGATAGGTGGTTTAAGGAAACTGTGACTGAGAACTGCCACCGGCTTGAGTATAAAAGTTAGGAGGAAAGGTTATGTTTAACGCAGTGGTATTAGGGTTCCATTGCGCCCATTCTTGCTCTAGTTCCTTAATTTTCTCCTAAGCTTCTAATAATCGACTTTGAAGGTTTATTACTTCTTGTGAGGTTTCCTCTTCTGATGACACATGCCCATCTTCATCAGGGGCTCGAAAGGTACCAGTTCCAGGGACATTAGGGCCAGTAGCGTTTGCTTCATTATCTACCATTACTGCACTACCACAACACTCACACCAAGGCTTAGTATAAACTTTGTTCGTACTAACAACTAACACATAACATGTCCTAATACTTACTTAACCCGTCTCCAGTATGTTATGTTTGATATGACTTTCCTAAGTTTGGGAACATGACATTTATATCACAATGCACATGCTGCCAAACCAAGCTCTGATACCAACTTGTGACACCGCTAATTTTTTTTTTTAATACGTGGCGGAAGCATTTATTTATTAATTACAAAATAAACATTAACTATTGCTAAGACAACCAGTGTCACGTGTCATTACAAAATACATGTTTATACGGAGAAGATGTAGTTACAATCAGTTTACAAAAGATTATTATTTTCATAAAGTAAGACAACATCAGAGTTAACTCCTGTCAAACATAACATCACCATGTCCGTCTTCTCCCAAAAGCAATATCTACAAGCTACAACCTGCAGGGAGGAGATGGAGGGAAGTTAGCACGAAGCTAAGTGAGTACGACTAACTATGGGCCATAGCATACAGAAGTGTTATACTAATCATGTCACATAGTCTAACACATAAACATCACCCAGTAGTGCAGTCTACAGAGACTCCGGCGGTTCGGCCAAACCATTAACCTCCAGTTGATCGGGCTGGGGTTTACGAGAAGTTCCTCCTACATACCGTGCTGCATAAATCATCCACACGTGACGAACGCGTCATTCAAACATATACTACACGGATGCAAATAGGCTACCACATGAGGAACCCAACCCGCAGGTTGATCTCTCCTATCGAATTAGGCTACCACAAGATAGGGATGCACTGGGTTCCAACAGACAAGCATCAACCAACATGCAGTCATCACAAGGAATAAACTAATTACAGCAATAAGTATATTTAACAAGCATGGCAATCATAATATAACATGCTACTATATACTATATTCTCCAATTAGTCCCACTCACCGATTATCAGCAAACGAGAAGGTATTCAGCTATCTAATCACCGAACCTTCTCTTTCTCCTTTTCTCCTGAGAAAAACATATACACAAGTTAGTTTCTGTCCGTTAACCCCAAATATCACAATACAGAAATTTTGTCAGAAAAAGTGTCCGCTAAAATTTATGCATTTTCAAAATGCATTTTCAAAATGCATTTTCAAAATTTACATCATGATCACCAAAATACAAACGGGCAGCATAACGACTAAAAATCAGCACTTGGTAAAATATTCACTGCCCAAGACACTCGGTTGACTGTCAGAGACAGACGGCCGACTGTCTACACTCACTCGGTCGAGTGTCTAGTCACTCGGTCGATGGTATCTCACAGACACACTCGGCCGTGGGTCTTACACACTCGGTCGATGGTCGAGTCGGTCGGTCGAGTGTCTCGAGACACTCGGCCGACTGTGTTCTTCTGCAGAAGCTGAAGACAAAGTGACGGGTTTCACCCAAATTCATCCAATTCTTGTTCTAAAGCTCGATTATGACTCAAAACTGACCAAATCGAAGACACTATACATTAAGAAACATAAACCCACCAGATTTGAACTCAAACAACATCAAATCTAACCATTTTGACTCAAATTACTCACTTTATAAAAACTAACAAAAAAACTCAAATTTCTCAAAAATTAGAGCATGAAATGCTACAAATCTTACCTTGATAGAATCAGTAAAACACAAAGAAAAAGATAGTAAGAAAGATTCGAGCTCAAGAACAAGGATTCTAGATTAGGGTTTTGGTGTAGGTGAGAAGATGAAGAACGAGTTGTTTTCGGGAATTTTCTGGAAAATGCAAGAAAAGGATAGACACAAGTCTATTATTTGGGATTAAATCCCACACTGTGCAACTCACGGGTATTTATCAGTTATCTGATATCTTTCGTACATCATTTGGCAACCCAAATGAAGTCCAAATTAAATAAACAAACCTGTTCTGTGACCCTTGTCACAAACTGGTCCTAACCACATCATTAAATAATAACAAACATTAAATAAAAATAAATGCATATAATAACACAATACTAACTTAAGGGCAATTTAATAATCTTACATCTAGGCCCAATTGAGGATGTTACACAGTGTATAGATAAATTCATATCTTAGCGTATCTGTTATTGTTACCTTTGCCTGACAGCTTCCGTAGATTTATCCGTAACTTATGGGATTTTAGTATTATATATGCATATGTAAATTATGTATTGCAGGGTACTAATCTACATCCTATAATCTATTCTTATCTAAAATCCTTCATCTGATCGTACGAGATGAATCCCTCAACCAGTTCGAATTCCTCAAATTCTGACAGCTATTCTGATATGGAGTTTCACCTAAGCTCCGAAAGCAGTGTCACCAGAATGAATCAACCTATCATCCATCCCCAATCTATTTGATGGGTTCGTAGTCAACTTAATCAATGGAGACGCGCAGAAGGCGATCCCTTCCACTAACCGAATTCACCTCCTGATGAAGAACCTGAAACACTTACCGGCAAACCTATTCGTAACACCATTTTCACCCTCATTTCCCAAATATCTCGCCACGACTATATCATAACTCAGATTCTAAACCTTATTCATTCGCTCGTTTCGACCGACAATCATCCTGGAGTAATAAGTCAACGAACTTCGCGCTCGAATAATCAATTTGGAGAATATGGTGCAAAATGTACCAGCTTCAGCAACATCACCGGTACCAACAGTACCACCAACAACCCAAGTTTCAACATCACACGCCTCAATATCTCATTATGTGCCTCGAGAATAATCATCGTTCTATATGATGTTCTACATCATTTATCTTCGTTCGACATGGCGATTATGTAATCTCTAATATTTTAAGAGATTATATACTCTTGTTCTAACGGTAAATCAAATGAGATTAATATTATATTAACTCATTAAATCCATGATTACATCTGAGGAAAATATATATGTAAGTATATTTTCATAAAGATTGTAATTAAAAATTCTTTTGTACAAACTGTTAATGGTGAAAATATTTTAACGGGTAGGTAATACCCTAGAAATATTTAGATTTCACATTAATAAGTTACACTGTACATTCTTCGAATCTGATTCAATAATCATTTACTATCCTACTTACATCCACAGACATACGTATTCGTTCACCACAGAATAACCATTTTCATTCAAATTTCCTATTTGGATTTTGACCTATTAGAATCCAACAAGTGGCATAATGAAGAAAACATTGGACAAAATAATATTTGTTAGAAATAAACAAATTAACTATAAGAAATTTTGTTAAGAATCCACGCTAACAGAATCCTAGCTAACTGTTCCTAGCTAACTGTTAATACCTTGTTATATTTTAATTATCGCAATTTATTTTATCGCAATTTAATTCTCGCAATTTTATTTATTGTCATTTAATTTCTGTTATTTACTTTACGCACTTTATTTATCGTCATTTAATTCCTGCTATTTATTTTATGCACTTTAAATATCGGGACACGTATACAAGGTTTTGACATATCATATCGACGCATCTATATATATTATTTAGAATAACCATAGACACTCTATATGCAGTAATGATCGAGTTCTCTATACAGGGTTGAGGTTGATTCTACAATGATATATATAATTTGAGTTGTGATCGAGTCTGAGACATGTACACGGGTCACGATACGTATTAATTAATTCAAATATTATATATTAAACTATATATGAATTATTGGACTGTTAATTGTGGACTATCGACTGTGGACTAATGACATTGGATAATTAAAATGAATTAAAATATGGATTATAATATATGAAACTAAACATTTCTTCAAGTTTGCCACTTGATTTCATCTTAAACCTCATTTGTATCTTGACGATTACAATCTGCGTTCAAACCTTTCATGATTCTTGAAAACACCTCAATCGAGAGGATAAACCAACCGCACTTCATCTACAGAAGAAAAGATTGATGCATATAATTATGCACCTGAAAACACTCGAAACCTGAATCATTTAAACACATATCTGTGCTAGCCCCTTGGCGTTGTTATTACCCAAAATAACTTTGCAATCCCTTTCCAAATTAGCAAATTTTGTCACAGCTCCAACTAGTCAACTCCGACTTTTCGTCCGAAACAACCTAATTATAACCTTGACATATATGTGTACTCTTTATTGTTTCTGGGGAACCTTTTATATTCCACCATATTACCATCAGCGTTTAATCATCTAAAAACACAATTCTCTTGAAAACCACCTCGGATTGATAACCGATAATTCAGATATGGTAGCATTAAATGCAGAGGAAATAGCAAAATTGTAGATGGTCTAAACGGCCAAAAGTTTGATAATAAAGAATGGAATGTTGAGAACGTTCGATAAAAAATTTGGTACTGAAAAATAGATTGAGCTAACCATGAAGGAGACCAAGGAGAAATACAAGGACCAAACCCTAAATTCAAAGAATCCAGGTAATTATGGATCCGTTGAAATCTTTAGAGAATATCTTCCTCCGAAGTCATGTTAAAATTTTGCGGAAAATTTTTCTTCATCAACCTTCGAACTTAGAAATTCCAAATTATCATCAAGAATATCTTCGATATTTCTGAGAATATTTTCATAGATATTCTTGTCCGAAATCATATACCTCTTCATGCTATCTGTATTACATCATATTGAAAACTGTTTTAGTTTTCAATATTCTGTAACATCTAAGTATAAATTATGAATGAATTCTGGAGAAGTGTTGGGAATTAAAGCATGAGTTAGTATAAAATAATGACGCCAGGCCAACGTGGTTATATTACAATAAGTCATGCTGAATTCCTAATGGATGTGATGATGATTCACTGTAGATCATACCATCATCATGTGTCATGTTACATATCTCTTTCATTCTACTTAACCTCCGAACATATCAAGAAAAATATATTCTTGATAGTTCTATCTTCTGTAATTCTAGTAATTTAACCAATCAAATCGTGCTATTACAATTCTTCTGCTTAGTATATTATGATCATTCAAAATTTCATACATATGAATTCTAGATCATTATTCGCTTGACTTGGAATCGGGAAGAGAAAACAAGAGCATGGAGCTCCGAACTATAAAGGAAATATAAAGTTCAACAATAATACAGAAATTACAAACCGTGTATATCAATGTTTATTGCAACATAAAGACACGGGAGAATTAAAAACACTATAACCCAAGGGCAAAGTAGAAGAAAACAGATTCCTCCAGTGGAAGTTGGAAAAGGAGAATGATTGTTGCGATAGTAAGGATAAGGACAATGATTAGAACTAGATTAAGCATTTTCACAATCTTTTAAAGTTAGGAATTGAGTATAGAAGTGGTGAAAACTAATGGAATGGAAAAGGTAAATTTATAATGGAATTATCAGACGTAGTAATCGGGACAGATCATCGCATTTAATTAAAGAGATTCTAATTTTCTTAAATCTCGAAGAATCAGATCTTATAGATTTCCAAGATTTTTCTTTTAAATCCCTTGAATTCCGGAATTCAAACGTGACTACGTTAAAAGCTAAGGCAAATCTTTATTTTCTCATTTCACTCTTTTGTGATACTTTCACTAGTACAGTTCACATAATCGAATAGTGTTATCTATATTAATCAATAATGATAAAACTCTATTTATCAACTCATATTCGTCATAAAAACATTTTTATTGTTAGCCATGACGACCTCACTCAAATTTCGGGACGAAATTTCTTTAACGGGTAGGTACTGTGACGACCCGGAAATTTCCGACCAAATTTAAACTTAATCTTTACATGATTTTGACAAGATAAGAAAAGTCTGTATTGTTGAGTCTTAAAAATTTTTGAACTATTCTTATGGTTTCAGATAACCTTTGACTATTCCCGACTATTCACGAGCAATTGTGTGTAAATAAATATGTAAATATATATACATATGAATATATATATATATATATATATATATATATATATATATATATATATATATATATATATATATATATATATATATATATATATATATATATATATATATATATATATATATATATGTATAAATTCTATACATAAGAAATATTAAATATAAATAATAAATAAATACTAAAGATTCAATATATTATATTATTAGTAAAAATGATATCATTGATAAATTATAACATATTAAAGTTAATAATAATTTTAAGCGTAAATGCTATATTAATATTATTATCATTACCTTCATTATTATTATCAATAAAAATTAATGTTGTTATAACTAATAATATTATTAGTATCATTAATAATAAAAAATATATTCTTTTTATTGAAGTCAATGTTAGATATATTATTAATACCAATAGATAATACATAAATATGAAAGTTGATACATATAGATTGATATATTATTATTATTATTAATGTTATTATTGATAATATTAGTATAATTAGTATTATTGCTATAAATTATATTGGTGTTATATATTTCATAATAATTATTATCATTATCATTAGTAATAATATTAATATTGTACAGGTATTACTATTAGTTAAAATATTAAGGATATTATTATTATACTTATTAAAAGATTAATCATAATCTATAAACATAAATATATAAATATATAGATACAGTATTATTATCAGTATTTTTATTAATCTGTATTATGAATATAATTATTATTAATTAATATAATTACATTACTTATGGTTTATAAAAGAACACCAAGAATAGGTACGAAATTGTTCCCAATCATTTTCATTCTGTAGGTGATTATTCTAATTCGTACAAAACAGAATCTAAACATAAGAATAACTCCAAAGTTTGTTAGCAATCTCCATCTACTTTTAAATTCTTTCTTCATTTTCTATCTGATTGATTCTCTGTCGATTACCAACTCCACAAACACATCCCTCACACTTTTTGTAAAGTATCATATTGATAATGCGATATATTCTAATTCTTCAAACTAACTCATTGGTGATCAAACCCGACTAACTAACCAAACAAATAAACACACACTCGTGTTCATTATATTCAAGTTCTCTTTCTCTATCAACACTTCAAATCTTCTTTCAATCCATACGTCAAACAATCCTTATACTCATTTGCTTATAATTAAGTAAATTAAAATGCTACAATGCGTTGCTTGTTCTAAATAATCAAATGAAGGAGCCAATGAAACCAAACCCATATACATCGAGCTGCTATGTATCTACTACAAGTGTATGATACATGCTTCCATTTCCTGTCATAAGTAACTAAACACCACCTTGCTACTAGTTTTGTGATTTGCAGCTCAATCATCACGAACCATCATTATCTAACCTTGCTCCCTTCTGTTCTTCTGATATGACTCGATACACCATAAAACTATCATCTCATGTTGCTCGCTTCTTTTCTACTTCGCATGACAATCACCACCACAGTCGCTATACTCAATAACCTACTACCATTCACACCTCCATAAACTACCGCCATGACCATAGCCTTGCTGCTGTATTTGCAGCTATAAACCAAAGACAAACACCACCATATATATATATACTTATTTGCTGCTACTTTATTCGGTTAAAACAAAGAGATGGTGATAATTATTTGAAAGGTCGATGGTGACTGTGGAAAGGGTGATAGGTGATTAAGCTATGGCATGCCTTTTGAATTATTTATAATGCAACCTGGCCGAATATTTAATACTACAACTTGTTGGTGATGTGCCGTTGTAATTGCTGCCACTTTTATTTTGGCCAACATCTAATAGATCAAATTGGACGTGGACCCTTTGGTTAGTATTTTTTTTTATGCTATTAAGTGGGCTTGAGAAGTTTTTGGGTTGTAAACCGATACCCAAGATGGGTCACATACGTCACGCGAAATTATTTTTTTTATGATGTTGAATATGGGATTAAATAAGGATGATGGTAGGGTAGAAGTTGGTTGACGAGCTGGACATATATCTTTTTCATATTCGATTAATCTGCAATCATAAACAAGTATATCTCATAGTAGTGATTGTTGGGGCCGATGCATATTAAAAGAAAAGGTGTAGCATCTTTTTGCAAGTGGAACGAACTATTATTGCATAACTATTGTCGATTATTGATAAACAAATCCTAGTGTTATATATTCTCAACCAAACCACTTAAATAATAACTAAGGATGTTGAGCTGTAAAGTTGTGATTAATATTCTGTTTCTATTATTTCCGTCGAGCCAAAAAGTAACGAAACAGGCCATCCTTATATTTTCTACTTGGGCCGTTTTATTTGTTCTTGGGCTGTTATGGTTATGATTCTTTGGGCCGTGTGTATATATGTTCATTTGGGCCGTTAGTATGCATTGGGTGCTCCAGATCTAATTCATTGCTCATAAGAAGTCGATACATATGTATATGGTAGTTTCAAAACCGAACAAAGATAATAACGGTACACGAGATTATGACAATTATGATGTAGTATGATAGGGGTTATGATCATAATAAAAATGGAATAAAATGATGATGAGGAGATGTTATAAGTATAGTTGTGATTATGATTACGATTATGGATAATGGTTATAATCTAAGATTATGATGATGATTGTGGAATGATGATGAAAAATGATTACGATAGTAATGATAATTAAGTTGGAGTGGCGAATAGGAAAGATGACGATGTGATGGTTTTTAGATGAGAAAGATGATAAACGAACTTGATGACGAAGTAAAGAAGATGATAATTAAGATCACAGAATATGATTGTGATCATGGATCACGATTATGATTATGATTTTATGACGATAATCATGATGATATATGATGAGGACGATAGGTTTGTGATGATGACTAGCGAATAAGGAGGATGAAGATCATAGGAAGATGATGAGTACGGTTTTAAGATTGATAATGATGATAATGGAGTTTTTAAGATTAAGTAGAAAAAGAAACAGATGGAACGAAGGTTAAGAATGTTATCGGGTTAGCGGGACGTCGCGGGTTCAACTCGGACTTGGGCATTTTTCTTTAAGAACTACTTCTTTGAGGTAGTTTACTTATTACTCATTATTATTATTATTATTATTATTATTATTATTATTATTATTATTATTATTATTATTATTATCATAATATTATTATTATTATTATTATTATTATTATTATTATTATAATATTATTATTATTATTATTATTATTATTATTATTATTATTATTATTATTATTATTATTATTATTATTATTATTATTATTATCGTTATTATTTTCATAGTAACATTTTTAACAAATTAGGTAATTTTAATATAATACTAATTATATATATATATATATATATATATATATATATATATATATATATATATATATATATATATATATATATATATATATATATATATATATATATATATATATATATATATAACTATATAAAAGATTAATCATATTAAATTCATACATAAATTAAATATATATAATACATAATTTAAGATATAATATATGAATCTGTTCGATTACGACATTATGTGTTAATATATATATATATATATATATATATATATATATATATATATATATATATATATACATGATATAGGTTCGTGAATCCGAGGCCAACCTTATACTTGTTCAATGTCGTCATATGTATTTTTACTACAAAATACAGTATGGTGAGTTTCATTTTCCCTTTTTTACTCTTTACATTTTTGGGCTGAGAATACATGCAAATGCTTTATTAACTGTTTTACAATATTTATATGTGTGAGTTTCATTTGCCTTTTTACCCTTTATATTTTTGGGCTGAGAATACATGCGCAATTTTTTATAAATATTTTACGAAATAGACACAAGTAATCGAAACTACATTATATGGTTGAATGATCGAAGCCGAATATGCCCATTTTTGCTTGGTAACCTAAGAATTAGTAAACCGATCTACTAATTGACGCGAATCCTAAAGATAGATCTATGGTCCCGACGAACCCCATCCAAAGTACCGGATACTTTAGTACTTCGATGTTGTTTTATATCATGTCCAAAGGATTTCCTGGAATGATAGGGGATATTCTTATATGCATCTTGTTAATGTCGGTTACCAGGTGTTCAATCCATATGAATGATTTTTGTCTCTATGCATGGGACGTATATTTATGAGAAATGAAAATGAAAATCTTGTGGTCTATTAAAATGATGGAAATGAATGTTTACGATAAACTAATGAACTCACCAACCTTTTGGTTGACACTTTAAAGCATGTTTATTCTCAGGTACGAAAGAAATCTTCCGCTGTGCATTTGCTCATTTTAAAGATATTACTTGGAGTCATTCATGACATATTTCAAAAGATGTTGCATTCGGGTCGTTGAGTTCATCAAGATTATTATTAGGTCAATAATAGTTGGATATATTAGGAAATGGTATGCATGCGGTCAACTTTTGATGAAATGAAAGTTTGTCTTTTAAAAACGAATGCAATGTTTGTAAAATGTATCATATAGAGGTCAAGTACCTCGCGATGTAACCAAATGTAATGTATTCGTCCGGATGGATTAGGACGGGTCATTTCACTTTTTAGTCTGGTAATCTAAGAATTAGGGAACAGACACCCTAATTGACGCGAATCCTAAAGATATATCTATTGGGCCCAACAAGCCCCATCCAAAGTACCGGATGCTTTAGTACTTCGAATTTATCATGTCCGAAGGGAGTCCCAGAATGATGGGGATATTCTATATGCATCTTGTTAAGGTCGGTTACCAGGTGTTCACTATATGAATGATTTTTGTCTCTATGCATGGGACGTATGTTTATTAGAAATGGAAATATGAAATCTTGTGATCTATTAAAATTATGAAATGGTTATTTATGATAAACTAATGAACTCACCAACCTTTTTAGTTGACACTTGAAAGCATGTTTATTCTCAGGCACGAAAGAAATCTTTCGCTGTGCATTTGCTCATATTACATGGAGTCGTTCATGGCATATAGAAGTCAGAACCTCGCAATGGGACCAACTGTTGAAGACTTCGTCCAGATGGATTAGGACGGGTCACTACAGGTGGTATCAGAGCAGCGGTCTTAGCGAACCAGGTCTTGCATTAGTGTGTCTAACTGATAGTTATTTAGATGCATTAGTGGGTCTGGACTTCGACCGTGTCTGCATGTCAAAAGTTTTGCTTATCATTTAGTGTCGAAAATTATTTGCTTATCATTCTTAAAGTCTAGACATGTCTTACTGCCTCTATTGCATAGACAATGTATAGATAAATTCATATCTTAGCGTATCTGTTATTGTTACCTTTGCCTGACAGCTTTCGTAGATTCCTCCGTAACTTATGGGATTTTAGTATTATATATGCATATGTAAATTATGTATTGCAGGGTACTAATCTACATCCTATAATCTATTTCTTATCGAAAATTCTTCATCTGATCGTACGAGATGAATCCCTCAACCAGTTCGAGTCCCTCAGATTTTGATAGCTATTCCGATAGTTATTCCGACAGCTATTCCGACATGGATATTCACCTAAGCTCCGAAAGTGGTGTCACTAGAATGAATCAATCAATCAGCCATCCCCAATTCATCTGATGGTTTCGTAGTCGACTTAATCAATGGAGACGCGAAGAAGGCGATCCTTTTCACCAACCGAAATTACCCCTTGGCGATGAACCTGAAGCACTTAACGGAAAACCAGTCCGAAACACCATTTTCAGCCTCATTTCCAGAGTAGTTCGACACGATTATATTCTATCCACAATTCTAAACCTTATTCATCCGCTCGTTCCGACCGATAATCATCCTGGAATAATAGAAGAAGTTAGCGAACTTCGTGCTCAAGTAAACAATTGGGAGAATATGGTGCAAATTTTACCAGCTTCAGCAACATCACCGTCACCAACGGTATCATCAGTAACAGCACCAGTACCATCAACAATCCATGCCTTAACATCTCATTCTGTACACCTAGTATAATCATCGTTCTACACGACGTTCTACATCATTTATCTTCGTTCGACATGGCGATTATGTAATCTCTAATGTTTTAGAGATTATATATTCTTGTTCTAACGGTAAATCAAATGAGTTTAATATCATATTAACTCATTAAATCCATGATTACACCTGAAGAAAATGTATATGTATATATATATTTTCATAAAGATTGTAATTGAAAATTTCCTTTGTACAAACTGTTAATGGTGAAAATATTTTAACGGGTAGGTAATACCCGAGGAATATTTAGATTTCACATTAGTAAGTTACATTGTACATTCTTCGAATCTGATTCAACGGTCATTTACTATCCTACTTACATCTACAAAGATACGTATCTGTTCACCGCAGAATAATCATTTTCATTCAATTTCATATTTGGATTTTGACTTATTAGAATCCAACAAGTGGCATAATGAAGAAAACATTTGACAAAATAAAATTTGTTAGAAACAAACAAATTAACTATGAGAAATTTTGTTAACAATCCACGCTAACAAAATCCTAGCTAACTGTTCCTAACTAACTGTTAATTCCGTATTACCTTTTAATTATCGCAATTTATTTATCGCATTTTATTTATCGCAATTTTAATTCTCGCAATTTTATTATCGTCATTTAATTTATATTATTTATTTTACGCACTTTAAATATCGGGACACGTATACAAGGTTTTGACATATCATATCGACGCATCTATATATATTATTTGGAATAACCATAGACACTCTATATGCAGTAATGATAGAGTTAGCTATACAGGGTTGAGGTTGATTCTATAATAATATATATACTTTGAGTTGTGATCGAGTCTGAGACATGTACACGGGTCACGACACGTATTAATTAATTCAAATATTATATATTGCTAACTGTGGACTATCAACTGAGGACTACCAACATTAGACAATTAAAATGAATTAAAATATTGATTATAACATATGAAACTAAACAATTCTTCAAGTTGCCACTTGATTTCATCTTAAACCTCATTTGTATCTTGATAATTACAATCTGCGTTCAAACCTTTCATGATTCTTGAAAACACCTCAATCGAGAGGATGAACCAACCACACTTCATCTACGGAAGAAAAGATTGATGCAAATAGTTATGCATCTGAAAACTCTTGAAACCTGAGTAAACGTTTACCACGTATATGTGCTAGCTCCTTTGGCATTGTTATTTCCAAAAATAACAATGCAATTTCTTTTCAAATTAGCCAATTTTATCACAGCTTCAGCAAATCAATTTCCACTTTTCATTTGAATAAACTCTATTATAACTTTGATATATATGCGTGCCAGCAACCTCGTTGCTCCTTGGCTTAAATCTCTTCGATAAATCACTATATTTATCTATTGAGTCTTATCATGAACTCATCGGCATCTTATAATGAGAATTGCCATACCAAGTATCGGGAAATCAGCAACGTCATCATGAGAATCATCACGTTATGGTCTGTGAATCATCATGTTTCATCGGCATCATGTTTCATATCAACGTGATTATATTACAGTAAGTCATGCTGAGTTTCTAATGAAACATGATGATTCACAGACCATAACGTCATCATGTGCCATGGTACACGACTCTTACATCCTACCTAATCTCCAAACATATCGAGAACATATCTTCCTGATAGTTCTATCTTTTCTCTTAAATTCTGGTAATTTAACCAATCAAGATTGTGCTATTACAATCTCTCTCTTAGAATGTTAGTCATGTTCATTCAAAACTTCATAACTACGAATTCTGGACCATTACTCGCTTTACTAGATGTTGAAAAGAGAATAAAAAGGCAAAGAGCTCCAAAATATAAGGGAAGATATAAAACCCAACAACAACTCAGACATTACAAATCGTGGATATTAATACGAATAGCAATATAAAGACACGGTATAATTAAGAATAGTATCACCCAAGGTAATAGTAGAAGTAAACAGATTTTTGTGGTGGAAGATTTAAAAGAAGGATGACCGAAATGATAATTAGAAAAATATCAAGGATTAGAACTGGATTAAGCATTTTCACAGTCTTTTGGATGTATGGACAAAGAAAGAAAGAACGGGAATGGTGAGAATAATGGAACAAAAGAGTTTAATTTATAATGGAAATATCAGTCAGAGTAATCAAGGAAGATCACCGTATTTAATTTTAGAAATCTTAATTTTCTTATTCGTCGAAGAATCAAATCTTTTAGATTTCGGAGATTTCTTTAAAATCCCTTGAATTCCGTAATTCAACCAAGACAACGTCTAAAGTTAAGTCAAAACTTCATTTATTCATTTCACTCTTTTGTGATAGCTTCATTCGTACTTTTCAAATAATCGAATTGTTCTATCCATATTACTCAATGATGATAAAACTCTACTTATCAACTCATATTCGTCATGAAAACAATTTTATTGTTAGCCATGACCACCTCACTTAAATTTCGGGACGAACTTTCTTTAACGGGTAGGTACTGTAACGACCCGGGAATTTCTAACCAAATTTAAACTTAGTATTTGTATGATTCCGATACGATAAGCAAAGTCTGTAATGTTGAGTTTCAAAATTTTTGAACTATTTTCATGTAATCAATTACCCTTCGACCGCTTCCGACGATTCACGAACGAATATTTACAATTGTAGATTAATGTTGTTGTATGAATAATTTATAAATAATATAAGCTGTAATGAGAAATATTAATATATGTAAATATATATATATATATATATATATATATATATATATATATATATATATATTACTTGTAAATAAGATATGAAGTAATAACATCCATTATATATATATATATATATATATATATGACTTGGGCTATAAGTATAAACTGACCTATTAGTTCATTAATCAATATATTAGACATGTAATACCAATTACATATGGGCTTAGCAATTGAGAGGCTTGTACCAATATAGGTCGGTAGAATATATACCAAAATATGCATGGGATATAATTCCAACACTAAAGGTGATGGTTAGTCAAGAGTGGGGTTTCAATGATAGTCTATATATTTTATTTTTCCATACATACATGCAATCGATCAATAATATATCACAATCACCTTTAACCTTCACTATTATTACTTGTTATTTACCTACTACTTTCACTGTTTGTGTTTTTGTATTGCCAAAACAAGGAAAGAGACCAATCATTTCTTACTATTATGCTATTTGATTATAACCAAATCAAAACACCTTAATTCTTATTTTTTCTTATAAAAGATACATGCATTCTTGGATCAACATCACACCCACTTCCTGTATTTCTTTTCTACCAACTAAAAGAACTTCCATTTTTCTTGATCTATATCTATATAATAATATGCATACAATAATAATTAGGTACTAGTACTACTTTATGTGGGCATCTACTCCAACATACACAACCTAAATGATACCCCTTTTCTTCTAACTTTCTTGACTTTACACACACATACATGCATTTGTACTGCTACTACCCTTTTTTGTTAATGTCACTTGATTTCTTATTTGATAGCTAACATTTAATCACACCTAACTCCTGCTGCTACTACCGAAGACTAATACCATATATCATTATATTTTGTTAATACTCGAACACCATCACTCAAGAACATCCCCATTAATCGACCGATCCCTGCAACTATCGTTTAGTTCCTGTTTTGGTTAAATTCAACAACCACCAAACCCATCACCATTAAAGACCTCCATCTCCTTCGAGGATCACATCTTGAACAACCACTCAATCGTTGAACCGCCACCATCTTCATTGTTCCTTTATTGTTGTCTTCTTTCTTTCTTATCTATTCGCACATACAACTACATGTTTGCTACTAGTATACTTTGCTGCAGTTACTTCTGTTCTTTAATAAGAACTCCAAAATGCATCTTTCCTAACCATGAGCTGCTATTTCAATCAACTGTTATCACCAAGCTGCAATCTGCAAAACCTTCGATGCTGCTATAGTACATTTACTTCTATTCCTATTTTCAACATAAACTAATTCACGAAGATGGTGTATTGATATGGAGATGATGATGATAAAGATGATGATGTTACACTAATAAATGATGATGGGTTAGATGATAATAATCGTGATCGTGATATATTATGATGATTACGTATTTGCAATAGATCGAAACAATCAAACACTCACCATCTTCACTGTTATCACCACCGAAGACTATTACAAACCACACCATTATCATCAAGAACCACCATAATTATTCCTGTCTTTCTTCTTGTTGGATCCTGCGACTGCTGCTAAAATTACTTCTTGGTTTACTGTTATATTCAGTCGTAAATCATAAAGGAAGACCATCGACAAACCCTAGCTGCTATACCCATTCCTTTTTTCGGTTTGCAATCGACTTATTTAACTGCGGCTACTACTGCTAGACAAAGTGTGATGATTTGTAAGACCCGAATATTTCATTGTACATATGTGTAATTAAGTTATTCAAGTTGTGGGGTTTTCTTTGTATATTTTAAAAAGAGAAAAGAATTCTGCCCAGGCTATCTGCGCGCCGCGTAGAATTATGGCGCGCCGCGCCATTACGGGCTGACAGCTCATCTCTTGCTTTTAAATTAGATATTTTAAGGGCTTTTTGGTAAATTCACATAGGACCCGAATTTAAGGCTTGCGATCAGTTGTTGGAGTCTCATTTACTCCATTTCCATCTACCTTATCACTTTCCATTAAATCCTAGAGAGAGAGGAAGTTCTAGAGTGAGAGAGCTCCATTAAAGGAAGAAGGAGGTTGAATCGGGTCTTAGTGCGAGTTCTAAAGTCATTCATCTTCCCTCTAGCTACGTTTTAGTGGTAGTGGTATGCTCTAATCTTGATTTCTTGATTTTATTTTGATTAAGGGTTAGGGTTTGGGGTAGATGATGAATTTAAAACCCATTTGTGGGTGAATTGGGGGTTTTGGGTGAAATTGGGTCGAGTAGACTCAAAGATGACTAACTAGGGTTTTCAAAGTGTTAAGTTGATGTTTATGAACTTAAATTAGTTAGTAAATTGCTAGCACACCTATATATATGTAAATGGGCATTGTGTGGGTTAGTGGATGACCCGAAATGGGTGTGTTGACTTTAATTGGTCAAATGGGTCAAAATGGACCTAAGTTAGTTAATGTTTGTGATTAATGCATAAACCTAGTGTTGAAATGTGTTTTAAACCTATCTTGTCTAATGTTAGGGCTTTGGGTGTGAGTTGACCCAATTTTAGGGTTAAGTGTCCAAATGGGTCAAAATGACCTAGTGATGGTGAGTGTTGCGAGTTTGACCAACTTGAATGGATGTTGATTATGTGTGCATTGTAATAGGTGTGTTACCTTGAAGTTTCAAGCTTGGTTTATCGATTCACCGAAGGCGTAAGGTGAGTGGAATGATTATACATGTGTGTATATAATGTATCTATTTGTAGGGTGGGGGATGGGGCCGGGTATACGTGTCTATACCACCAAGAGTTAGTGATATATTTCGTTGTACACTAACGATGGATATTTCGTTGTCCAAATTGCACAAGAGTTAGTGATATATTTCGTTGTACACTAACGATTGCTTGAACGGATATTTCGTTGTCCGTGTCACCTAGGGGTTAGTGATATATTTCGTTGTACACTAACGGTTATTACGAACACCGATGGGAAATTCGAAGTACCATTCCCTTGTGTTATTAGTTAACCATGATTACGCGTTGTAGTGTAGCATGTTAAATTATTCGGGTTATATATATGCTATTGTTGTGCTAGCTTGTGATCTTGGAGGGTTTAGAGTTATACTTGCGATGGTATGCTATACATATTACTAGCATGTATGAGGTATTTGTGTAAGTGCTTTGCAAGTAGGTATATTATATATGTATATGTATAGTTATTGCATTCACTAAGCGTTAGCTTACCCTCTCGTTGTTTACCTTTTTAGGATCCGGTTTGGATAAGGGCAAAGGTATTCGCTTGGATTAGCGGCTCGGGGATTATAGCTTTTTGGAAGTTCGACCGAGACTTGGGTAGTTTAACCCCAAACACCATGCTCGATGTGTCGTTTGGCATTTAAACTTTTTGTAATCGAAACTCGCGTTTTGTATTAAACTTGTATTTTGGGTCGTGTGGGCCCCACTTCGTAAAACTAATTTTATCAATGGAACGTGTTAGTTTTACATGTATGAGTATGTGGTTGAAAGCGTTTTGTCTAATTATGTCGGGAAAAGGTCAAACATTTTCGTGTAATTGACTTCCGGAGACAGCGGGCTGTCCAGGTGATTCTGCGCGCCGCGCGAATACCTGGTGCGCCGCGCCACCAACTGAACAGCATAAATTTTTTTTTTTTCACATTTTACGCGGGTTGTTCGTGGTTTGATTTGGGTTGTTACATGATTGATGATGACGATGATGATTATGATGATTATGAAGAGAAGATGATGATGGACAAAAACATGGTAATGATGATGATGATGGTACTGTTATGATAAGAATTGGGGTCAAACGATTGATAATGATAGAGGTTGAGGATCGATCTGTTTTTCTTCCTGCAGTAAACCCCACACGTTTTCTTTTAGGTATAAATATTATTATATATTAATAATTATCTATATCTATATTTATATTATCATTATTAGATTTATTAAAACAAAAATCAAAGGGTTTTAAAGTTGTGATTGCAATATATTTCAGAAAAACAAACGACAGATTGATGGTTAGGATGGTTGTTGTGGTACGAGAGGTCTTGGGTTCGAACCCGGGCAGTGGCGTTTTATTTTTTGGAAAGCTTATTTCTTAGGGTAGTAATATTAGTAATATTATTATTATTATTACTATTATTATATTATTATTATTATTATTATTATTATTATTATTATTATTATTATTATTATTATTAATTTTATCATTTTTATTATTAATATAAGTATTATTATTATTATCATTATAATAATTAATGTAAGTATTATTATTATTATTATTATTATTAATATTATTATTAAAACTATCATTACTAAAATTATCATTACTAATAACTATTTTTATCATTATTATTAAAGCTATCCACATTATATTAGAATTATCATTACTTTTGTTATTATTATAATTATTATTATTATGAAAATTACTAATATTATTAATTTTATGAATATCATAATTATTATTCTTATTATCATTATTATCATCATCATTATTTTTAACATTATTATTATTATTATTATTATCATTCTTTGTATTACTAATATTTCTACTAGTATTATTATTGTTATTACAACAAATATTCTTTATATAGAAAATAATTATTACATGTAACATAAATATAACTAATATTACAAATTACCATGTTTTAATATATTAACTAATATATTATTATTATAACATTAATTAAATTATATATCATATATATAATATAACCTATTATAAGTATTAATATAATATAATTATATATAAGGATATTAATCATAGTACGTTATAAAAATTTATAAACGTAGTTAATTAATATGATGTGGTAATATAGTAGTATATAATTGATTTAGGTTCGTGAATCCGAGGCCAACCCTGCATTGTTCAATATCGTCATATGTATTTTTACTACAAAATACAGTATTGTGAGTTTCATTTGCTCCCTTTTTAAATGCTTTTGCAATATATATTTTTGGGACTGAGAATACATGCGCTGCTTTTATAAATGTTTTATGAAATAGACACGAGTACTTAAAACTACATTCTATGGCTGGATTATTAAACCGAATATGCCCCTTTTTAGTCTTTAGGGAACAGACACCCTAATTGACGCGAATCCTAAAGATGATCTATTAGGCCCAACAAGCCCCATCCAAAGTACCGGATGCTTTAGTACTTCGAATTTATCATGTCCGAAGGGAGTCCCGGAATGATGGGGATATTCTATATGCATCTTGTTAAGGTCGGTTACCAGGTGTTCACCATATGAATGATTTTTGTCTCTATGCATGGGACGTATGTTTATGAGAAATGGAAATATGAAATCTTGTGGTCTATTAAAATTATGAAATGATTATTTATGATAAACTAATGAACTCACCAACCTTTTTGGTTAACACTTGAAAGCATGTTTATTCTCAGGTACGAAAGAAATCTTCCGCTGTGTGATGTCAAAGCTAAGGGATATTTACTAGGAAAAACTATTAAATACGATACAATTTTACACAAGATATTTATTTATTTAGAGAATGGATATACTTAAACCTTGCTATAACACTTATAGGCAGTGTACCTAATCGTACAGTAGTGTAGTTTTTAGTAAGTCCGGTTCGTTCCACAGGGAAATCTTTAAACAAAGCTTAACGCTATATTAGTTTACTTTTATAAAAATACAAATATATATATAAGTAATATTATTATTATAAAGGGGGGTTTTTACCGTTTAATGACCGGTTTGTCGATTTTAAAACTTTAGTCGCAGTTAAAACCAAATGTAAAAAAATAAATACAAGACTTAAATTAAAGCATAAAGTAAATAACGATAATGAAATTGCGAATAATAAAAGTGCGATAAAATAAACTTGCGATAATTAAAAAGTACGATAATTAAAAGTGCAATTAAATACAATAACAATAAAAATGCGATAATTAGAAGTGCAATTAAATATAAAATAAAGGAAATTAAATATGAAATAAAAGAATTATGCTTATTTAAACTTCCGTAATCATGATGTTTGACGTGTTGATTTTAGTTTTATGCCCATGGGTTAATTGTCCTTTGTCCTGGATTATTTAATATGTCCGTCTGGTTTTTGTCCATAACAGTCCATCAGTCATAAATATAAAATGCGAGTGCCCTCGTCAAATTATCCTTATACCCGAAGTTAAATATTCCAACTAATTGGGGATTCGAATTGTAACAAGGTTTTAATACTTTGTTTAATGAATACACCAGGTTATCAACTGCGTGTAAACCAAGGTTTTACTACTTTGTTAGCAATTACACCAATTACCCTTGAATGTAATTTCACCCCTGTTCTAATTATTATAGTGGCTATTAATCCATTCCCGTGTCCGGTTAAATGAACGATTATTCGTACATATAAATACCCCGCCCATCGTGTCCGATCGAGTGTATATGGTAATTTATAGGGACGCCCAATTGTAAATCTTTATATTAACATTAACAAACTATCATTTAGTTAAACAAATATAAAGCCCATTAATAGCTCATAGTCTAATTTCCACAAGTGTCGTTCTTTTGTCCAAACCCCAATTATGGTACAAAGCCCAATTACCCAATTTTAGTAATTAGCCCAACATCATGATTACTTCATTTTAAATAAGCATAATAATAACTTAGCTACGAGACATTAATGTAAAAAGGTTGAACATAACTTACAATGATTAAAAATAGCGTAGCGTTACACGGACAGAATTTCGACTTACACCCTTACAACATTTGCTAACATACCCTTATTATTAGAATTATAATTAAAATTAAAATATAAATTATATATATAAATATAAATTTTACGTATGAATGAGGAAGAAAAAGATGATGAAAATGATCAGATTTCGGTTTGCTTTATAGGGAGTTTTTCATTTTGGGGCTCCGCGACTCGCGGCATATTTTGCCTTCAAACTCCGCGAGTCGCGGAGTTTGAAATTCCAGCTCACACTTTGGAGTCTTTCTCTGCCGACGGTTTTTATTTATAAATATAATATATATATAATTAATATAATTAATTATATATTATATTATATTTATATACATAGTTAACTTGTAATTTTTAGTCCGTTGCGTCGAGCGTTGAGAGTTGACTCTGGTCCCGGTTCCGGATTTTCGAACGTCCTTGCGTACAATTTTATATTTTGTACTTTGCATTTTGAATCTTGTACTCTTGTAATTTCGAGACGTTTCTTATCAATAATTGGAACCTCTTTGATTGTCTTTTGTACTTTTGAACTTTTTGGTCGTTTGCGTCTTCAATTCATCGAATCTGTCTTTTGTCTTCACCTTTTATTATTTAAACGAATATCACTTGTAAATAGAACAATTGCAACTAAAAGCTTGTCTTTCTTGAGGAATAATGCTATGAAATATATGTTCGTTTTTAGCATTATCACTGTGCATTTGCTCATATTACATGGAGTCATTCATGGCATATAGAAGTCAGAACCTCGCAATGGGACCAACTGTTGAAGACTTCGTCCAGATGGATTAGGACAGGTCACTACAGTTATGGGGATTTACGAAGCCTTATTCTAGATGAAGCTCATAAGTCAAGGTATTCGATTTATCCAGGAGCTGGTAAGATGTACCACGACCTCAAGGTTCAATATTGGTGGCCAAACCTCAAGAAGGATGTTGCGACTTACGTAGGAAAGTGTTTAACTTGTTCTAAGATCAAATCCGAACATCAGAGGCCATCCGGGTTACTTCAGCAACCAAAAATCCCGCAATGGAAGTGGGAAGGAATAACGATGGACTTCATCACGAAGCTACCAAAGACGGTAGGTAGATATGATACCATCTAGGTTATCGTTGACCGTCTTACCAAATCTGCACACTTCCTAGCCATGAAGGAAACTGATACGATGGAGAAACTCGTGCAACTATACATAAAGGAGATTGTATCTCGTCACGGTCTACCCTTATCGATTATTTTCGACCGAGATGCCCGTTTCGATTCTAGATTTTAGCGTTCTTTGCAAGAAGCTTTGGGAACACGTTTAGATATGAGTATTGCGTATCACCCACAAACCGATGGACAGAGCGAACGCACGATTCAAACCCTGGAGGACATGTTGCGTGCTTGTGTAATTGATTTCGGAAAGGCTTGGGAGAAGCATTTGCCGCTAGCCGAATTCTCTTAAAACAATAGTTATCACGCGAGCATTAAGGCCGCACCTTTCGAAGCTTTGTATGGCCGCAAATGTCGTTCCCCTATTTGTTGGGTCGAGGTAGGTGAAAAGCAAATCACCGGACCCGAACTCGTCCATGAAACAATCGAGAAGATTGTTCAAATTCAAGCGAGGCTCAAAACGGCCCGTGATCGTCAAAAGAGCTATGCCAATCTTAAACGTAAAGATCGCGAATTCCAAGTAGGTGACCGAGTGATGTTGAAAGTCACACCTTGGAAAGGTGTAATCCATTTCGGAAAGCTTGGGAAGCTAAATCCGCGATATATTGGTCCTTTTAAAGTCTTGGAGCGTATTGGACCCGTTGCTTACCGTTTAGATCTTTCGACTCAGTTGAGTGCTGTTCATCCCACTTTCCATGTGTCAAATCTGAAGAAATGTCTTGCTGAACCAGAACTTGTCATACCACTTGAGGAGCTTACGATTGATCACAAACTCCACTTCGTGGAAGAACCTGTTGAAATTATGGACCGTGAGGTCAAAACCTTGAAACGCAACAAGATTCCATTTGTCCAAGTTCGTTGGAACGCTAAACGAGGACCCGAGTTTACTTGGGAATGAGAGGATCAAATGATGCAGAAGTATCCTCACCTCTTCACAACTCTACCGACTACCTCGGCTTAAAATTTCGGGACGAAATTTTCATTAACAGGTGGGTAATGTAACGACCCGACTTTTTTGACTTGCTTTTGTACTTGTTACTTTCTGTGAAATTTCGTATTTGTACATACTGTGTTGATTTATATTCTGGGATCTTATTTCATGATTAATTACTTTCGTTCATACCATACAACGTGCCATTAAGTACTTAGTTATTTAACTTGATCCCCGAATGCTTTCACGACCGTTAGTGTTACTTGACGTTAACTTTTGTCGTAATTGGAATATTACGACTACGAAATACTAATTGTTATTTTCTAATAACAATTACTTGGGCTTTTGGTTGCTTAATTACACTTAGTAATTTACTTATGCTCACTAGTTAGTCTTGTTGGACTTTCTACCTTGTTGGACTCAAGCCCACCCTACTCTAGCTAATGGACTATTTAATTAGCCCAATTTTAATAAGTTTATGACCTATATAAATGTAAGATAAATACCCATTTATTAGAGGGAACATACTAGCATTTTTATTAACCATAATTAATATTGTTGCATGGGATCCCAACATAAGCACCAACTTTAGACCTCCATTAACCAAAAATCAAAATTTGTCCCCCCCTTGTCTCCCCCCAAACCTACGGCCACCACCCCTCACCACCACCCCATCTCTCTATAAATACCAAGCAAATCTCACCCATTTCACACTTAATCTCATTCACATTTTACACACACTTACTCTCTAATTCTCTCTCTAGTCTTTATCACTCTAAAAAGTGTAAGTTTTAAATTTTCTTCTTCTTCTCTTCACATTGTCGACATCATCATCATCATGCAATGTAACGACCCGACTTTTTCGACTTGCTTTTGTGCTTTGTACTTTCACGAAACTGCGTATATGTGCGTAATGAGCTAGTTTATGCTCTGGGATCTTATCTAATGATTAATTACTTTCATTAATACCTTACAACGTGCTATTAAGTGTGTAATCACTTAACTTGATCCCCGAATGCTTTTACGACCGTTGGTGTCACTTGACGTTGAAACAAGCTATGTACTTGGTACACGTTTAACTTTGGTCATAAATGGAATATTATGACTACTTAATACTAATTGTTATTTCCTAATAACAATTACTTGAGTTTTTGGATGCTTAATTACGCTTAGTAATTTACTTGTGCTTACTAGTTAGTCTTATTGGACTTTCTACCTTGTTGAACTTTAGCTCACCCTACACTAGCTAGTGGACTATTTAATTAGCTCAATTTAAATAAGTTAGTGACTCATATTAATGAAAGACAAATGCCCATTTATTAGAGGGAACATACTAGCATTTTTGTTAAGCATTATCCTTAATGTTGCATGGGATCCTAACATAAGCACCAACTTTAGACAACCATTAACCAAAAAGTAAAAGTTGGTCCCCCTTGTCCCCTCCCAAAGACTACAATTTTGGAGCCTCCCCACCACCCTCATTTCCTATAAATACCAAGCTATTTCCTCACAATTCACACTTGCTCTCATTTACAAATTACACACACTTACTCTCTAATTCTCTCTCTAGTCTTTCTCACTCTAAAAAGTGTAAGTTTTTGATTTATTTCTTCTTCTTCTCCCCTTCATCCACATGACATCATCATCATCATTTTATGGATCTAGCTTTTAGCTTTTGATCTTGTTATATCTTAAAGATTCAAACTTGGGTTTGAATCCTTCAAGAACATGGAAGATTCAAGCTTTCTAGCTTTGAATCTTCACTTATTTTGTAGATCTAAATTTTTTTAGCTTTAATCTTGTTATTTTGTTATAAAGATCCAAACTTGTGTTTGTAATCTTCATGTATCTTAAAGATCCAAGCTTTATGCTTCAAGAACACTAAAGATCCAAGCTTTCTAGCTTAGGGTTTCGTTATTACGTTAAAGATCTTAGCTTTTTAGCTTATAGTCTCATTACTTTCATTCTTTTGTTAAAGATCTTAGCTTTTTAGCTTATGGTCTCATTACTTTCATTATTTTGTTAAAGATCTTAGTTTTCTAGCTTATGGTCTCATTAATCTTGTAAAGATCCAAGTTTTCTAGCGTAGGGTTTTCTTAATACTTTAGATCTAAGTTATTATTGTAGATCTCACTTACTTGGAACCTTTTTGTGTTTTTTTTGATGATAAAGATCAAGTCTTCATCATCATATATGATGGAGATGCATAAACTTGTGTAAAATGGACAAAGGTTGAAGCTTTATTGGATCTATGCAATAAAGAGGCAATCTTGATGTTCAAAACTTGTAGAATGATAGATTTTACTTTTAGTTGTGTATTTATGGTTGAAACTTGGTCAAAGTGATGCTAAAACATCAACGAGTTGTACACTTGAAGCTTACAAGCATCAAGGATGAGAACCGTGATGAGCATCAAGCACCAAGGACCTCACCGGAGCACTTGTTTGCTGATTTTAGGGGTCTTATCAGACTCCTAGGCTTCTGGAAAATTGATATTCAGATAGTTCGTTTCTAGTAGATGACTTTTTGTTTAGGCCTCGACTTAATCCGATATACGGTTTAGGATTTATAGCCTTCCGAAAGTCACTACGCCTGTGTAATGTTGTACTGAAATTTCTGACCTATTCGCACTTAAACCGTCGCCACGGTCAAACAAAGACCAGTTAGGTTCTGAAAATTGGTCAGCAGTTAGAGGACTCACATACGGAGCCATAGCCACTGACTACGCATCTTTTTGATTTGTAGAGAGGTCGTAACAGCTGTCCAAAGTCAGCCTTTTGTTTTGATCTCTATTCTTGTTAAACTTACCTTAGTATTGATGAATGATGATGATAATGATGATGTCGATGATGACACTTAAACTTAATTTATTCACTTTTAACCTTTTGGGACAACATACTGACCTAGTGACCTTTGACTTAGGTTGACGACCTTTCGGACCGACTTACTACCTGCATACGTTTCGTATCGACTTTTACTGCTTATTCACTGTGAGTTATAGCTTCCCTCTTTACTTTAACTATTTTTGGGACTGAGAATACATGCGCTTTTTATGTTTTACTTACTTGACACGAGTACTTAAACTTTAAATATGTGTGGGTTATATAACGGCATAAACATTCCCCTTAGCACGGTAACGTTTAATCATTGGTTTTGAACCGGTGAACGTGAATATTAGATATGGATCCATAGGGTTTAACATCCCCACTCGGGCTACTCGCGCTAGCATTTAACGGGTGTTTGATACTTCGAGGACATACGCACTAGCCAAGTGTACTTTTAGGGGGTATTATTATTAAGTTAAGTTAGTTACCGGGTGCCCACGGTTAAGCATATACTTTATCATACTGATTCGAATCCGATCGGTCCTTCGGTTCCATCAAATTCCAAAGGGTTGCAGGCAGTGAATTCTTTGTAGGTGAATCCTACACGATTTCCTGTACTGCTAGATCCAAGGTTATTGTTGGTATGTAGCGCAGCCTGTACTGCGGCTATGTTTGAAGCAAGAAAGGCACGAAATTCTTCTTCGCTCATATTCAAGGTGTGTCGAGTAGTTGGTGCCATTTCCTTCAAAATAGTCAAATGAAACAAGTTAATCATACAGAATATTAAGAGTAGTCAATAGTATCTCGTAGCATAATATGAACTCATTTATAAAATCTTTTTCTTCATATTAGCGTTTTATAAGTTTAAATTCGAGTAGTACCTACCCGTTAAGTTCATACTTAGTAGCTAATATACAATTCAACTACTACAATTCTATATGAAAAACTTATTATAATAATATTTCGCGTTCAAACTTTTACACAATGTTTTACAAACTTACAATACCGCTTATTTTACATATAGCATGAAATATAGCACATAATAAATTTGAATCAAGATGGTTGTGAAGATAATTCTAGCTAGTACACAAGTCGTTCAGCAAAGGCAATAAAGACACGTAATTCATACGTCCAGAAACAAGTCATGCATTCTGGTTTTACTAGGACTACTTCCCATCCTTGATCTTGTGGAACATAACCGTTATGGCCGTTGATAAGACAGCGTGTTGTAACGTCGTCAAAGGGACGAGGGTTATGTAATGTCCAACAGTCCTGTAACAATCTAAAAACCTCATTTCTTACCCCAATTACCGACTCCGTCACTTGTGGGAACGTTTTGTTTAATAGTTGTAGCCCGATGTTCTTGTTCTCACTTTGGTGAGAAGCGAACATTACTAACCCGTAAGCATAACATGCTTCTATATGTTGCATGTTAGCTGCTTTTTCTAAATCACGAAGTCCTATATTCGGATATATTGAGTCAAAATAATTTCTTAACCCGTTGCGTAAAATAGCATTTGGGTTCCCCGCAATATATGCGTCAAAGTAAACACATCATAACTTATGGATTTCCCAATGTGATATCCCCCATCTTTCGAACGAAAGCCTTTTATAAACCAAGGCATTCTTGGAACGTTCTTCGAATGTCTTACAAACTGATCTCGCCTTAAATAGTTGTGCCGAGGAATTCTGACCGACTCTAGACAAGATTTCATCAATCATGTCTCCGGGTAGGTCTCTTAAAATATTGAGTTGTCTATCCATTTTGTGTTTTTATACTGTAAAATAGACAAGAGTTAGATTCATAAAAAAAATACTTATTAATACAAGCAATTTTTACATATATCATAAAGCATAAGCACACTATATTACATATATTACACCACACGAATACAACTATCTTATTCCGACTAGCTCGTTTCTTCTTCTTCGGTTTTAGTTCGTTTTGCCAAGTTTCTAGGGATATATGATGTTCCCCTAATACGAGCCGTCGTTTTCCACATTGGTTTAGAAAAACCTGGTGGTTTAGAGGTTCCCGGGTTATTGTCACAACTTAATAAATACAGGTGTTGACTATACATATAAAGTTCATCGGGTTTGGAATCAAATTTCTCTATTTTTATGCCCTTTCTCTTATTGTTCTCTTTTGCCTTATTAAATTGTGTTGGGGTAATTTCTATAACATCATCGGAATCCTTGTCGGGATTCGATTCATCGGAGAATTGGTAATCCTCCCAATACTTTACTTCCTTGGCGGAAACACCATTGACCATAATTAACTTTGGTCGGTTGGTTGAGAATTTTCTTCTACTTAACCGTTTTATTATTTCCCCCAACTGAAATATCCCGTTCTTATTGATTAAAAACGTTCCATATTAATTGATTTCGTTGCGAGGTTTTGACCTCTATATGAGACGTTTTTCAAAGACTGCATTCATTTTAAAACAAACCATAACCTTTATTTCATCAATAAAGGTTTAAAAAGCTTTGCGTAGATTATCAAATAATGATAATCAAAAATATCCTGTTTACACGCGACCATTACATAATGGTTTACAATACAAATATGTTACAACGAAATAAGTTTCTTGAATGCAGTTTTTACACAATATCATACAAGCATGGACTCCAAATCTCGTCCTTATTTAAGTATGCGACAGCGGAAGCTCTTAATAATCACCTGAGAATAAACATGCTTAAAACGTCAACAAAAATGTTGGTGAGTTATAGGTTTAACCTATATATTATCAAATCATAATAATAGACCACAAGATTTCATAATTCAATACACATCCCATACATAGAGATAAAAATCATTCATATGGTGAACACCTGGTAACCGACATTAACAAGATGCATATTTAAGAATATCCCCATCATTCCGGGACACCCTTCGGATATGATATAAATTTCGAAGTACTAAAGCATCTGGTGCTTTGGATGGGGTTTGTTAGGCCCAATAGATCTATCTTTAGGATTCTCGTCAATTAGGGTGTCTGTTCCCTAATTCTTAGATTACCAGACTTAATAAAAAGAGGCATATTCGATTTCGATAATTCAACCATAGAATGTAGTTTCACATACTTGTGTCTATTTTGTAAATTATTTATAAAACCTGCATGTATTCTCATCCCAAAAATATTAGATTTTAAAAGTGGGACTATAACTCACATTTACAGATTTTTTACTTTGTCGGGAAGTAAGACTTGGCCACTGGTCGATTCACGAACCTATAACAAATATGTACATATATATCAAAGTATGTTCAAAATATATTTACAACACTTTTAATACATTTTGATGCTTTAAGTTTATTAAGTCAGCTGTCCTCATTAGTAACCTACAACTAGTTGTCCACAGTTAAATGTACAGAAATAAATCGATATATATTATCTTGAATCAATCCACGACCCAGTGTATACATATCTCAGTATTGATCACAACTCAAACTATATATATTTTGGAATCAACCTCAACCCTGTATAGCTAACTCCAACATTCACATATAGAGTGTCTATGGTTGTTCTGAAATATATATAGATGTGTCGACATGATAGGTTGAAACATTGTATACGTGTCTATGGTATCTCAAGATTACATAATATACAATACAAGTTGATTAAGTTATGGTTGGAATAGATTTGTTACCAATTTTCACGTAGCTAAAATGAGTAGTTTTTACCAATTTTGTTTTGCTCGCCATTTCTTCGTTTCTAATCCGTTTTGAGTGATTTAAGCGACCACGGTTTCGTATTGAACTTGAATTTATGAAACTAAACAGAAAAGGTATAGGTTTATAGTTGGAAATACAACTTACAAGTCATTTTTGAAAGAGGTAGTCATTTCCGTCGAAAGAACGACATCTTGATGACTGTTTTTAAAAACATACTTTCACTTTGAGTTTAACCATGATTTTTGGATATGGTTTCATGTTCATAAGAAAAATAATTTTCCCAGAAGTATGGCTTTTAAATCAAAGTTTTTCATATTTTTTAATTATCCAAACCAAAACAGCCCCCGGTTGTAACTACGACGGCGTAAATCCGGTTTTATGGTGTTTATCGTGTTTCCGGGTTTTAAATCATTAAGTTAGCATATCATATAGATATAGATCATGTGTATAGTTGATTTTAAAAGTTTAGTTAGAAGGATTAATTTTATTTGCGAACAAGTTTAGAATTAACTAAACTATGTTCTAGTGATTACTAGTTTACCACCTCGAATATGATAGCTTTTTATGTATGAATCGAATGATGTTATGAACATCATTACTACCTTAAGTTCCTTGGATAAACCTACTGGAAAATATAAAAATGGATCTAGCTTCAACGGATCCTTGGATGGCTCGAAGTTCTTGAAGCAGAATCATGACACGAAAACAAGTTCAAGTAAGATCATCACTTGAAATAAGATTGTTATAGTTATAGAAATTGAACCAAAGTTTGAATATGATTATTACCTTGTATTAGAATGATAACCTACTATAAGAAACAAAGATTTCTTGAGGTTGGATGATCACCTTACAAGATTGGAAGTGAGCTAGCAAACTTGAAATTATTCTTGATTTTATGTAACTAGAACTTGTAGAATTTATGAAGAAAACTTAGAACTTGAAGTTAGAACTTGAGAGAGATCAATTATATGAAGAAAATTGAAGAATGAAAGTGTTTGTAGGTGTTTTTGGTCATTGGTGTATGGATTAGATATAAAGGATATGTAATTTTGTTTTCATGTAAATAAGTCATGAATGATTACTCATATTTTTGTAATTTTATGAGATATTTCATGCTAGTTGCCAAATGATGGTTCCCACATGTGTTAGGTGACTCACATGGGCTGCTAAGAGCTGATCATTGGAGTGTATATACTAATAGTACATACATCTAAAAGTTGTGTATTGTACGAGTACGAATACGGGTGCATACGAGTAGAATTATTGATGAAACTGAACGAGGATGTAATTGTAAGCATTTTTGTTAAGTAGAAGTATTTTGATAAGTGTCTTGAAGTCTTTCAAAAGTATATGAATACATATTAAAACACTACATGTATATACATTTTAACTGAGTCGTTAAGTCATCGTTAGTCGTTACATGTAAGTGTTGTTTTGAGACCTTTAGGTTAACGATCTTGTTAAATGTTGTTAACCCAAAGTTTATAATATCAAATGAGATTTTAAATTATTATATTATCATGATATTATGATATATTAATATATCTTAATATGATATATACATTTAAATGTCGTTACAACAATAATCGTTACATATATGTCTCGTTTCGAAATCCTTAAGTAAGTAGTCTTGTTTTTACTTATGTAGTTCATTGTTAATACACTTAATGATATATTTAATTATCATATTATCATGTTATATATAATATAACAATGTATTAATATGCTTCATATATATTTAGTAAGACGTGGTTATAACGATAATCGTTATATGTATCGTTTCAAGTTTCATACGTCAATAGTCTCCTTTTTAAGTATATAACTTATTGTTACTATTTTTAATGAGATACTTGATGATAATTATATCATGTTAAACATATATATTTATTCATTTATGTATCATCATGTCATATACAACTTATAGCATTCGTGAATCATTGGTCAAACTGGGTAATCAGACGTTTACAAAATTTCCGTTTCAATTAACCAAGTCTTAACAAGTTTGATTGCTTAACATGTTGGAAACATTTAATCATGTAAATATAGTTTTCATTAAACATATAATCATAGAAAGGTTCGGAAAAGTTTGGGTCACTACAGTACCTATCCGTTAAATAAATTTCGTCCCGAAATTTTAAGCGATTGGAGGTGTTGGCTCATCTTCTGGAAATAAGTGCGGGTACTTCTTCTTCATCTGATCTTCTCGTTCCCAGGTGAACTCAGGTCCTCTACGAGCATTCCATCGAACCTTAACAATCGGTATCTTGTTTTGTTTAAGTCTCTTAACCTCACGATCCATTATTTCAACGGGTTCTTCAATGAATTAAAGTTTTTCATTGATTTGGATTTCGTCCAACGGAATAGTGAGATCTTCTTTAGCAAAACATTTCTTCAAATTCGAGACGTGGAAAGTGTTATGTACAGCCGCGAGTTGTTGAGGTAACTCAAGTCGGTAAGCTACTGGTCTGACACGATCAATAATCTTGAATGGTCCAATATACCTTGGATTTAATTTCCCTCGTTTACCAAATCGAACAACACCTTTCCAAGGTGCAACCTTAAGCATGACCATCTCTCCAATTTCAAATTCTATATCTTTTCTTTTAATGTCGGCGTAGCTCTTTTGTCGACTTTGGGCGATTTTCAACCGTTGTTGAATTTGGATGATCTTCTCAGTAGTTTCTTGTATTATCTCCGGACCCGTAATCTGTCTATCCCCCACTTCACTCCAACAAATCGGAGACCTGCATTTTCTACCATAAAGTGCTTCAAACGGAGCCATCTCAATGCTTGAATGGTAGCTATTGTTGTAGGAAAATTCTGCTAACGGTAGATGTCGATCCCAACTGTTTCTGAAATCAATAACACATGCTCGTAGCATGTCTTCAAGCGTTTGTATCGTCCTTTCACTCTGCCCATCAGTTTGTGGATGATAGGCAGTACTCATGTCTAGACGAGTTCCTAATGCTTGCTGTAATGTCTGCCAGAATCTTGAAATAAATCTGCCATCCCTATCAGAGATAATAGAGATTGGTATTCCATGTCTGGAGACGACTTCCTTCAAATACAGTCGTGCTAACTTCTCCATCTTGTCATCTTCTCTTATTGGCAGGAAGTGTGCTAATTTGGTGAGATGATCAACTATTACCCAAATAGTATCAAAACCACTTGCAGTCCTTGGCAATTTAGTGATGAAATCCATGGTAATGTTTTCCCATTTCCATTCCGGGATTTCGGGTTATTGAAGTAGACCTGATGGTTTCTGATGCTCCGCTTTGACCTTAGAACACGTCAAACATTCCCCTACGTATTTAGCAACATTGGCTTTCATACCTGGCCACCAAAAATGTTTCTTGAGATCCTTGTACATCTTCCCCGTTCCAGGATGTATTGAGTATCTGGTTTTATGAGCTTCTCTAAGTACCATTTCTCTCATATCTCCAAATTTTGGTACCCAAATCCTTTCAGCCCTATACCGGGTTCCATCTTTTCGAATATTAAGATGCTTCTCCTATCCTTTAGGTATTTCATTCTTTAAATTTCCTTCTTTTAAAACTCCTTGTTGCGCCTTCTTTATTTGAGTAGTAAGGTTATTGTGAATCATTATATTCATAGATTTTACTCGAATGGGTTCTCTGTCCTTTCTACTCAAGGCGTCGGCTACCACATTAGCCTTCTCCGGGTGGTAACGAATCTCAAAGTCGTAATCATTCAACAATTCAATCCACCTATGCTGCCTCATGATCAGTTGTTTCTGATTAAATATGTGTTGAAGACTTTTGTGGTCGGTATATATAATACTTTTGACCCCATATAAGTAGTGCCTCCAAGTCTTTAATGCAAAAACAACCGCGCCTAATTCCAAATCATGCGTCGTATAATTTTGCTCGTGAATCTTCAATTGTCTAGACGCATAAGCAATTACCTTCGTTCGTTGCATTAATACACAACCGAGACCTTGCTTTGAGGCGTCACAATATATCACAAAATCATCATTCCCTTCAGGCAATGACAATATAGGTGCCGTAGTTAGCTTTTTATTCAATAACTGAAACGCCTTCTCTTGTTCATCCTTCCATTCAAATTTCTTCCCTTTATGCGTTAATGCAGACAAGGGTTTTGCTATTTTGGAGAAATCTTGGATGAATCTTCTGTAGTAACCACCCAATCCTAAAAATTGCCGTATATGCTTTGGAGTTTTTGGGGTTTCCCACTTTTCAACGGTTTCGATCTTTGCCGGGTCCACCTGGATACCCTCTTTGTTCACTATGTGACCGAGGAATTGAACTTCTTCCAACCAAAATGCACACTTTGAAAACTTAGCGTACAGTTTTTCTTTCCTCAATACTTCAAGCACTTTTCTTAAATGTTCTTCGTGCTCTTGATCATTCTTTGAGTAAATAAGTATGTCATCGATGAAAATAATGACAAACTTGTCAAGATATGGCCTACACACTCGGTTCATAAGGTCCATGAACACAGCTGGTGCGTTAGTCAATCCAAACAGCATAACCATAAACTCGTAATGACCATAACGCGTCTTAAAAGCAGTTTTTGGAATATCATCCTCCTTTACTCGCATTTGATGATATCCAGAACGTAAATCGATCTTCGAATAAACCGACGAGCCTTGTAGTTGATCAAATAAGTCGTCAATTCTCGGCAGTGGATAACGGTTTTTGATGGTAAGTTTGTTCAACTCTCTGTAGTCAATACACAACCTAAATGTACCATCTTTCTTCTTGACAAATAAAACAGGGGCTCTCCATGGTGATGTGCTTGGTCGAATGAAACCACGTTCTAATAGTTCTTGCAGTTGGCTTTACAGTTCTTTCATCTCGCTGGGTTCGAGTCTGTAAGGAGCACGAGCTATTGGTGCAGCTCCTGGTACAAGATCTATTTGAAATTCAACAGATCGATGTGGAGGTAGTCCCGGTAATTCTTTCGGAAATACATCGGGAAATTCTTTTGCGACAAAAACATCATTGATGCTCTTTTCTTCAGTTTGTACTTTCTCGACATGTGCTAGAACAGCATAGCAACCTTTTCTTATTAGTTTTTGTGCCTTCAAATTACTAATAAGATGTAGCTTCGTGTTGCCCTTTTCTCCGTACACCATTAAGGGTTCTCCTTCTTCTCGTACAATGCGAATTGCATTTTTATAATATAGGATCTCTGCTTTCACCTTCTTCAGTCAGTCCATGCCAACTATTACATCAAAACTCCCTAACTCTACTGGTATCAAATCAATCATAAATATTTCGCTACCCAGTTTAATTTCTCGATTCTGGCATATATAATCTGCTGAAATTAATTTACCGTTTGCTAATTGGAGTAAAAATTTACTATCCAACGGTGTCAATGGACAACTTAATTTAGCACAAAAATCTCTACTCATATAGCTTCTATCCGCACCCGAATCAAATAAAACGTAAGCAGATTTATTGTCAATAAGAAATGTACCCGTAACAAGCTCCGGGTCTTCCTATGCCTATGCCGCATTAATATTGAAAACTCTTCCGCGGACTTGTCCATTCATGTTCTCCTGGTTCGGGCAATTTCTAATAATGTGGCCCGGTTTTCCACATTTATAACAAACTACATTGGCATAACTTGCTCTGACACTACTTGCTCCACCATTACTCATTCCGACACCATTTGTTCCTTTCGTTCTGTTAACCCCTGGTCCGTAGACCTCACACTTCGCCGCGCTATGACCATTTCTTTTACACTTGTTGCAAAATTTGGTGCAGAACCCCGAGTGATACTTTTCACACCTTTGGCATAGCTGCTTCTGATTATTGTTGTTGTTGCGGTTGTTATTGTTGTTGGGATGATTGTTGTAGTTACTGTTGTTGTTGTTGTTGGGCCGTTTGTTGTAGTTACGATTGATGTTTCGATTGTTGGGATAGTTGTTGCGATTATTTTTGTAATTGCTGTTGTTGTTGTATTGGTGATTCTTATCATCGTTTTCCTCCCACTTTCTTTTGACTTGCTTCACATTGGCCTCTTCAGCTGCCTGTTCTTTAATTCTTTCCTCAATCTGGTTTACTAGTTTGTGAGCCATTCTACATGCCTGTTGTATGGAGGCGGGCTCGTGTGAACTTATATCTTCTTCTTGGATTCTTTCCGGTAATCCTTTCACAAACGTGTCGATCTTCTCTTCCTCATCTTCGAATGCTCCCAAACACAATAGGCACAATTCTGTGAATCGTCTTTCATACGTGGTAATATCAAATCCTTGGGTTTGTAACCCTCTAAGTTCTGTCTTAAGCTTATTGACCTCAGTTCTGGGACGGTACTTCTCGTTCATCAAGTGCTTGAATGCTGACCACGGTAGTGCGTAAGCATCATCTTGTCCCGCTTGCTCTAGATAGGTATTCCACCATGTTAACGCAGTACCTGTGAAGGTATGGGTAGCGTACTTCACTTTGTCCTCTTCAGTACACTTACTTATGGCAAACACCGATTCGACCTTCTCGGTCCACTGTTTCAATCCGATCGGTCTTTCGGTTCCATCAAATTCCAAAGGTTTGCAGGCAGTGAATTCTTTGTAGGTGCATCCTACACGATTTCCTGTACTGCTAGTGTGATGCCCCGTCCTAATCCATCTGGACGAAGTCCATATCGATTATAACGATTCACAACAGTTGATTACATCACGAGGTACTTGACCTCTATATGATACATTTTACAAACATTGCATTCGTTTTTGAAAAGACAATCTTTCATTACATCGAAAGTTGACGACAGGTATACTATTTCATAATATATGTAACTATAATTGACGTTAAATAATCTTGATGAACTCAACGACTCGAATGCAACGTCTTTTGAAATATGTCATGAATGACTCCAAGTAATGTCTCTAATATGAGCAAATGCACAGCGGAAGATTTCTTTCGTACCTGAGAGTAAACATGCTTTAAAGTGTTAACCAAAAGGTTGGTGAGTTCATTAGTTTATCATAAATAATCATTTTCATCATTTTAATAGACCACAAGATTTTCATTTCTCATAAATATACGTCCCATGCATAGAGACAAAATATCATTCATATTGATTGAACACCTGGTAGCCGACATTCACAATATGCATATAAGAATATCCCCATCATTCTAGGATCCTCCTTCGGACATGATATAAATTTCGAAGTACTAAAGCATCCGGTACTTTGGATGGGGCTTGTTGGGCCCAATAGATCTATCTTTAGAGTTCGCGTCAATTAGGGTGTCTGTTCCCTAATTCTTAGATTACCAGACTAAATAAAAAGGGGCATATTCGATTTCGATCATTCAACCATATAATGTAATTTCAATTACTTGTGTCTATTTCGTAAAACAGTTATAAAAAACAGCGCATGTATTCTCAGTCCCAGAAATATATATTGCAAAAACATTTAAAAAGGGATTAATGAAACTCACGCATATAATTATTGTAAAACAGTTAATAAAGCATTTGCATGTATTCTCAGCCCAAAAACGTAAAGAGAAAAAGAGAGTAAATGAAACTCACGCATATAAATATTGTAAAACAGTTAATAAATCATTTGCATGTATTATCAGCCTAAAAATGTATATAAAAAGAGAATAATGAAACTCACCATACTGTATTTTGTAGTAAAAATACATATGACGTCATTTATCAAATGGTGGGTTGGCCTCGGATTCACGAACCTATATTCAATTATATTTATTAACACATACAATAGTAATCAAGTAGTTCATCTATATATTATTTATATACATAGCGTTGTAGTTATATAATCACCGTATATATATTTTATTTATTTTCAGTTATATGTTATATTTATTTATTTTGTAAAATAATTAATATTTATACATATAGTTATATTTAATACATATATATAAGTAATTTGTATTATATTAAAAATTAATAATTTGTTATATGTAATATATAATAATAACTGTTAATATGTTTATTCTAAGATTTTATGTAATACTAATACAATTATATTATGTATCAAATATGTTTTTATGTATTTAGTATTTGTTTGATAAACTAATGTTAATAATAATAATAGTAAAAATCATGTTAATAATAATAATAATAAAAATCATGTTATTAATAATAATAATAATAATAATAATAATAATAATAATAATAATAATAATAATAATAAAAATAATAATAATATTAATTTATACCTTTGTAGCATTAAAAAGAATTAAACGCCCGAGACGGGACTCGAACCCGCGACCTTACATTAATCCGAAAACACCCCACATCACTCCTCCACCCCAGCTTTTCTGATTATAATCCCAGTCCAAAACTATTTAATCCATCTCTCGGTCCAATAGATTAAATACCGGCCCAATTCCTCGTTTCTGACCCAACAACAATTAATTTACGGCCCAAATATGTCGGCCCAATGGCAGCTATCTCAAACCCATCTTTACAAGCCCACGAAACGTTGTAATTTAAATTGAATAATGGATTAGTGGATGTGAGGTTTATGACTCTAGTTAATCGACCCAAATAAATGGGTTTGGCCTGCGTTTTGTTAACAAAAGAAACGGAACAACAGCCCTGGTCCCTTGCTCTTCATCATTCATCATTAATCTAACTTTACTGTACGCATCATCATATTATTATTATTCATGTCACTTTCCATAAAAAGATATAGAGCACTTCCTTAAAGCAATTCATGGTTGGTCACCTAATCTATATTCTAAACCCAATTATCCTAATTTAGGTCCAATCAAAAATATAAAACAATCCCACTACATTGATTCCTCATCGTCCGAAATTGTTGTGGATATAACAGCTGGATGTGGGGTTCAATCATAATCAAAGGCTCTTCCTAATTACTAAAAGAAACAAACGCACGTCCCTTTTATGATCAACTTGTTTGGCCAACAACTAAAGTTTATTTTGTCTTAAACTTTTAAATCCCACTATCACAATTATATTATTGTTAACCTATTCAATCATTATTGTTTATGTATTTTTGCTAATATCGAATTTTATTGCCCAACTCGTCATTTCTAACATCATCTTTCTTTACTGTATAGCTTTATATAACTAAAACAGAAACAGAAGTGAGACATGCAGTTGGTGGTTGATTGAGACGGTTTAAAGAAAAACAGGCAACATGCGAATTACAGCAACAGTAATAATTGTTAACAACGGCTATGAGTGACGGTTTATGGTGATTTTTGGTGATGGTTAACGACAGATGGAAAATCACAACGAGCAACGAGGTGTATGTGGTCTTATATTCAGTTTTCAACAGAAAAAGAAAGAAAGATAGAGGAGAGAAAGGGTGGTATTGGGTTTGGTTTTGAGCACTAGCAATTAAAGATGTGCATCAGCTATCGGTGGTGGTTGTATACGAGTGTTCTCCAACGAAATAGAAACATCACGGTGCATCAGCATTAATAGTGATGTGTGGTGATTTGCAGAAGTAAATAAAAGCTTGAATAGTGAAAGTGGTAGCGTTTGGTGAGGTGGCTTATGGTCGAAATATAATAGTAAATGGTAGCATGCAAGCGATCAATCCTGGTGTAGTGTTGGCTGTGGTAATCGTGAAATGGAAACTAGACATAAAGAGTGGTAACAACAAATTAAGGTTGATTAACATTTAGATCACTTACTTGAGTTTATATGTTGAATAAAATAACATCGTGAATAATGACTTGAGGTGTTTTGTTGGTGATTTGAAAGAATTCAGAAGATGCAAGTTATACAAATGGTCTCATGATTTTGTATAAGGAAAAGAGAGGAAAGAGAAAGTAGTGATGAGAGTTGTAGATGGTTTCCCTCTCTGAATGTATACATTCATAATAGCGTATAGAGAGATATGAAGATAGAATAGGTGGGATAGATAGATTAGATGGCTAACAGAAAGTAAAAGCACGCACAATAATTTGCAGACAGAAAACAAGATTCTAAGATTTTGAGAGTGAAAGGAAAGGGATTCACATATCTACCTATATAAAATTGATTATTAATATTAATGTTTAAATATTATAATAATAATAATAATAATAATAATAGTATTACTAATAACAAAATAATACTAATAATAAGAATAAAAATAAGAGTAAAAAAATATTGATAATAATAATTTTAAACAGAAATAATATTTTTTAGTAATTACGTAATAACTTATATTGAGTGTTAAATTCTTATACATATTAATACATATACATTGTACATATAATAATTATGTACAAAAACCATATATATTTATATAGATTCATTTTAGTAATACTTTAATTATTTTATATATTATTTTACATATTTAATTCAAATGATTAAATTGTATTTTTATTATCTCAATTTATTATGTAAACCTATATTTATATATATTTATTAACTACAATTGTTCGTGAATCGTCGGGAACGGTCAGAGGTTATCTGAATTCATATAAACAGTTCAAAATTTTTGAGATTTCACATAACAGACTTTGCTTATCGTATCGGAAACATATAAAGATTAAGTTTAAATTTGGTCGGAAATTCCCGGGTCATCACAGCTAGATCCAAGGTTATTGTTGGTATGTAGCGCAGCCTGTACTGCGGCTATGTTTGAAGCAAGAAAGGCACGAAATTCCTCTTCGCTCATATTCAAGGTGTGTCGAGTAGTTGGTGCCATTTCCTTCAAAATAGTCAAATGAAACAAGTTAATCATACAGAATATTAAGAGTAGTCAATAGTATCTCGTAGCATAATATGAACTCATTTATAAAAGTTTTTTCTTCATATTAGCGTTTTATAAGTTTAAATTCGGGTAGTACCTACCCGTTAAGTTCATACTTAGTAGCTAATATACAATTCAACTACTACAATTCTATATGAAAAACTGATTATAATAATATTTCGCGTTCAAACTTTTACACAATATTTTACAAACTTACAATACCGCTTATTTTACATATAGCATGAAATATAGCACATAATAAATTTGATACAAGATGGTTGTGAAGATAATTCTAGCTAGTAAACAAGTCGTTCAGCAAAGGCAATAAAGACACGTAATTCATACAACCAGAAATAAGTCATGCATTCTGGTTTTACTAGGACTACTTCCCATCCTTGGTCTTGTGGAACATAACCGTTATGGCCGTTGATAAGACAGCGTGTTGTAACGTCGTCAAAGGGACGAGGGTTACGTAATGTTCAACAGTCCTGTAACAATCTAAAAACCTCATTTCTTACCCCAATTACCGACTCCGTCACTTGTGGGAACGTTTTGTTTAATAGTTGTAGCCCGATGTTCTTGTTCTCACTTTGGTGAGAAGCGAACATTACTAACCCGTAAGCATAACATGCTTCTTTATGTTGCATGTTAGCCGCTTTTTCTAAATCACGAAGTCCTATATTCGGATATATTGAGTCAAAATAATTTCTTAACCCGTTGCGTAAAATAGCATTTGAGTTCCCCGCAATATATGCATCAAAGTAAACACATCATAACTTATGGATTTCCCAATATGATATCCCCCATCTTTCGAACGAAAGCCTTTTATAAACCAAGGCATTCTTGGAACGTTCTTCGAATGTCTTACAAACTGATCTCGCCTTAAATAGTTGTGCCAAGGAATTCTGACCGACTCTAGACAAGATTTCATCAATCATGTCCCGGGTAGGTCTCTTAAAATATTGGGTTGTCTATCCATTTTGTGTTTTTATACTGTAAAATAGACAAGAGTTAGATTCATAAAAAAAAATACTTATTAATACAAGCAATTTTTACATATATCATAAAGCATAAGCACACTATATTACATATATTACACCACACGAATACAACTATCTTATTCCGACTCGCTCGTTTCTTCTTCTTCGGTTTTGGTTCGTTTTGCCAAGTTTCTAGGGATATATGAGGTTCCCCTAATACGAGTCGTCGTTTTCCACATTGGTTTAGAAAAACCTGGTGGTTTAGAGGTTCCCGGGTTATTGTCACAACTTAAGAAATACGGGTGTTGACGATACATATAAAGTTCATCGGGTTTGGAATCAAATTTCTCTATTTTTATGCCCTTTCTCTTATTGTTCTCTTTTGCCTTATTAAATTGTGTTGGGGTAATTTCTATAACATCATCGGAATCCTTGTCGGGATCCGATTCATCGGAGAATTGGTAATCCTCCCAATACTTTGCTTCCTTGGCGGAAACACCATTGACCATAATTAACTTTGGTCGGTTGGTTGAGGATTTTCTTCTACTTAACCGTTTTATTATTTCCCCCACTGGTTCTATTTCTTCTTCCGGTTCCGATTCTTCTTCCGGTTCCGATTCTTCTTTCGGGAACTTGTGAATCAGTCCACGAATCATTCCAATTTACATTTGACTCTTCATTATTATTAGGTGAGTCAATGGGACTTGTTCTAGAGGTAGACATCTATCACACAATATCAAACACGTTAAGAGATTAATATATCACATAATATTCACATGTTAAAAATATATAGTTTCCATCAAAATTTGTTAAGCAATCATTTTTCAAGTAAACACGGTCGAAGTCCAGACTCACTAATGCATCCTAACAAACTCGATAAGACACACGAATGCAAAATTCTGGTTCTCTAAGTCCAACGCTCGGATACCAACTGAAATGTCCCGTTCTTATTGATTAAAAACGTTCCATATTAATTGATTTCGTTGCAAGGTTTTGACCTCTATATGAGACGTTTTTCAAAGACTGCATTAATTTTAAAACAAACCATAACCTTTATTTCATCAATAAAGGTTTAAAAAGCTTTACGTAGATTATCAAATAATGATAATCTAAAATATCATGTTTACACGCGACCATTACATAATGGTTTACAATACAAATATGTTACAACGAAATAAGTTTCTTGAATGCAGTTTTTACACAATATCATACAAGCATGGACTCCAAATCTCATCCTTATTTAAGTATGCGACAGCGGAAGCTCTTAATAATCACCTGAGAATAAACATGCTTAAAACGTCAACAAAAATGTGGGTGAGTTATAGGTTTAACCTATATATTATCAAATCATAATAATAGACCATAAAATTTCATAATTCAATACACATCCCATACATAGAGATAAAAATCATTCATATGGTGAACACCTGGTAACCGACATTAACAAGATGCATATTTAAGAATATCCCCATCATTCCGGGACACCCTTCGGATATGATATAAATTTCGAAGTACTAAAGCATCTGGTGCTTTGGATGGGGTTTGTTAGGCCCAATAGATCTATCTTTAGGATTCGCGTCAATTAGGGTGTCTGTTCCCTAATTCTTAGATTACCAGACTTAATAAAAAGGGGCATATTCGATTTCGATAATTCAACCATAGAATGTAGTTTCACGTACTTGTGTCTATTTTGTAAATCATTTATAAAACCTGCATGTATTCTCATCCCAAAAATATTAGATTTTAAAAGTGGGACTATAACTCACTTTTACAGATTTTTTACTTCGTCGGGAAGTAAGACTTGGCCACTGGTCGATTCACGAACCTATAACAAATATGTACATATATATCAAAGTATGTTCAAAATATATTTACAACACTTTTAATACATTTTGATGTTTTAAGTTTATTAAGTCAGCTGTCCTCGTTAGTAACCTACAACTAGTTGTCCACAGTTAGATGTACAGAAATAAATCGATATATATTATCTTGAATCAATCCACGACCCAGTGTATACATATCTCAGTATTGATCACAACTCAAACTATATATATTTTGGAATCAACCTCAACCCTGTATAGCTAACTCCAACATTCACATATAGAGTGTCTATGGTTGTTCCGAAATATATATAGATGTGTCGACATGATAGGTCGAAACATTGTATACGTGTCTATGGTATCTCAAGATTACATAATATACAATACAAGTTGATTAAGTTATGGTTGGAATAGATTTGTTACCAATTTTCACGTAGCTAAAATGAGTAGTTTTTACCAATTTTGTTTTGCTCGCCATTTCTTCGTTTCTAATCCGTTTTGAGTGATTTAAGCGGCCATGGTTTTGTATTGAACTTGACTTTATGAAACTAAACTGAAAAGGTATAGGTTTATAGTCGTAAATACAACTTACAAGTCGTTTTTAAAAGAGGTAGTCATTTCCGTCGAAAGAACGACATCTTGATGACTGTTTTGAAAAACATACTTTCACTTTGAGTTTAACCATGATTTTTGGATATGGTTTCATGTTCATAAGAAAAATCATTTTCCCAGAAGTATAGCTTTTAAATCAAAGTTTTTCATAGTTTTTAATTATCCAAACCAAACAGCCCCCGGTTGTAACTACGACGGCGTAAATCCGGTTTTATGGTGTTTATCGTGTTTCCGGGTTTTAAATCATTAAGTTAGCATATCATATAGATATATATCATGTGTATAGTTGATTTTAAAAGTGTAGTTAGAAGGATTAATTTTATTTGCGAACAAGTTTAGAATTAACTAAACTATGTTCTAGTGATTACTAGTTTACCACTTCGAATATGATAGCTTTTTATGTATGAATCGAATGATGTTATGAACATAATTACTACCTTAAGTTCCTTGGATAAACCTACTGGAAAAGAGAAAAATGGATCTAGCTTCAACGGATCCTTGGATGGCCCGAAGTTCTTGAAGCATAATCATGACACGAAAACAAGTTCAAGTAAGATCATCACTTGAAATAAGATTGTTATAGTTATAGAAATTGAACCAAAGTGTGAATATAATTATTACCTTGTATTAGAATGATAACCTACTGTAAGAAACAAATATTTCTTGAGGTTGGATGATCACCTTACAAGATTGGAAGTGAGCTAGCAAACTTGAAAGTATTCTTGATTTTATGTAACTAGAACTTGTAGAATTTATGAAGAACACTTAGAACTTGAAGTTAGAACTTGAGAGAGATCAATTATATGAAGAAAATTGAAGAATGAAAGTTTTTGTAGGTGTTTTTGGTCGTTGGTGTATGGATTAGATATAAAGGATATGTAATTTTGTTTTCATGTAAATAAGTCATGAATGATTACTCATATTTTTGTAATTTTATGAGATATTTCATGCTAGTTGCCAAATGATGGTTCCCACATGTGTTAGGTGACTCACATGGGCTGCTAAGAGCTGATCATTGGAGTGTATATACCAATAGTATATACATCTAAAAGCTGTGTATTGTACGAGTACGAATACGGGTGCATACGAGTAGAATTGTTGATGAAACTGAACGAGGATGTAATTGTAAGCATTTTTGTTAAGTAGAAGTATTTTGATAAGTGTCTTGAAGTCTTTCAAAAGTATATGAATACATATTAAAACACTACATGTATATACATTTTAACTGAGTCGTTAAGTCATCGTTAGTCGTTACATGTAAGTGTTGTTTTGAGACCTTTAGGTTAACGATCTTGTTAAATGTTGTTAACCCAAAGTTTATAATATCAAATGAGATTTTAAATTATTATATTATCATGATATTATGATATATTAATATATCTTAATATGATATATACATTTAAATGTCGTTACAACGATAATCGTTACATATATGTCTCGTTTCGAAATCCTTAAGTTAGCAGTCTTGTTTTTACTTATGTAGTTCATTGTTAATACACTTAATGATATATTTAATTATCATATTATCATGTTATATATAATATAACAATGTATTAATATGCTTCATATATATTTAGTAAGACGTGGTTATAACGATAATCGTTATATGTATCGTTTCGAGTTTCATACGTCAATAGTCTCCTTTTTAAGTATATAACTTATTGTTACTATTTTTAATGAGATACTTGATGATCATTATATCATGTTAAACATATATATTTATTCATTTATGTATCATCATGTCATATACAACTTATAGCGTTCGTGAATCATTGGTCAAACTGGGTAATCAGACGTTTACAAAATTTCCGTTTCAATTAACCAAGTCTTAACAAGTTTGATTTCTTAACATGTTGGAAACATTTAATCATGTAAATATAGTTTTCATTAAACATATAATCATAGAAAGGTTCGGAAATGTTCGGGTCACTACACCTGCTGTGTTAGATTTCCGCTGCATTACTTAGAGATGTCTCAATCATGAAACTTTTATCTTGCATTCGTAACTTATGTTATTTTCAAATAATGACTTTGTAACAACCTTTGTGTCACGTTATCTTTTGTAAACGCTATCTTTTATGAATGCAAAACTGATTTTCAAACAGCATGTAGTATTTGACCGTGTAAAGATCCTGTTGTTGACGAATCGTACACGATGGTTTTGTACGGGGCGTCACATGCAAGGATCTAGCTTTTTAGCTTTTGATATTGTTATATCTTGTAGATTCAAACTTGGGTTTGAATCCTTCAAGAACATGAAAGATTCAAGCTTTCTAGCTTTGAATCTTCATTACTTTGTTGGATCTAGGTTTTCTAGCTTATGATTCCTTTATTTTGTTAAAAAGATCAAAAATTGTGTTTATGATCTTCATGTAGCTTGAAGATCTAGCCTTTTGCTTTAAAGATCTTCAAGAACATTAAAGATCCAAGCTTTTTAGCTTAGGGTTTCATTATTTTGTTAAAGATCTTAGCTTTTTAGCTTATGGTCTCATTACTTTCATTAGATCTTAGATTTCTAGCTTATGGTCTCATTACTTTCATTAGATCTTAGCTTTCTAGCTTATGGTCTCATTAATCTTGTAAAGATCCAAGCTTTCTAGCTTAGGGTTTTCTTAATGCTTGAGATCTAAGTTATCATTGTAGATCTCACTTAATTGGAACCTTTTTGTTATTGTTGTGATGATAAAGATCAAGTCTTCATCATCTCATATGATGAAGATGCATAAACTTGTATAAAAAGGACAAAGGTTGAAGCTTTATTGGGTTTATGCAATAAAGAGGCAACCTTGATGTTCAAAACTTGTAGAATGTTAGCTTTTACTCTTAGTTGTGTGTTGATGGTTGAAACTTGGTCAAAGTTATGCTAAAACATCAAAGAGTTGTACACTTGAAGCTTACACGCATCAAGGATGAGAACCGTGATGAGCATCAAGCACCAAGAATCTCACCGGAGCACTTGTTTGCTATTTTTCAGGGTCTGATCAGACTCCTAGGACTTCTGGAAAATTGATTTTCAGATAGTTCGTTTCTAGTAGATGACTTTTCGTTTAGGACTCGTCTAAATCCGATATACGGTTTAGGATTTATGGCCTTCCGAAAGTCACTACGCCCTTGTAACGACGTGCTGAAAATTCTGACCTACTCGCGCTTGAACCGTCGCCACGGTCAAACGACATCGAGTTAGGATCTGAAAATTGGTCAGAGGTTAGAGGACTCACATACGGAGCCTTGCCACTGACCACGCGTCTTTTCGTTTTGTATAGAGGTCGTAACAGCTGTCCGAATTCAGCCTTTTGTTTCGATCTCTATTCTTGTTGAAAACTTACTTTATCTTTTACGTATGATGATGATGATGATGATGATGATGATGATGATGATGATGATGATGATGATGATGATGATGATGATGATGATGATGATACTTAAGACTTAATTTATTCACTTTTAAACTTTTGGGGACAATATACTGACTTAGTGACCTTTGACTTAGGTTGACGACCTTTCGGACCGACTTACTACCTGCATACTTTTCATATCGACTTTTACTGCTTATTCACTGTGAGTTATAGCTTCCCTTTTTACTTTAATATTTTTGGGACTGAGAATACATGCGCTTTTTATGTTTTACATACTAGATACGAGTACTTAAACTTTATATATGTGTGGGTGATATAACGGCACAAAGATTCCCCTTAGCACGGTAACGTTTAATCATTGGTTTTTGAACCGGCGAACGCGAATATTAGATATGGATCCATAGGGTTTGACATCCCCACTCGGGCTAGTCACGCTAGCATTTAACGGGTGGTTGATACTTCGAGGACATACGCACTCGCCAAGTGTACTTTTAGGGGGTATTATTATTACGTTAAGTTAGTTACCGGGAGCCCACGGATAAGCATATACTTTTCATAATGTTTTGAATACGAAATCTCGTGGTCTACATTACATTACTGAATACAAACTATAGCTCACCAACATTCATGTTTACTTTTAAGCGTGTATTTCTCAGGTGCTTAGACGTTGTTGCTTTCGCTGTTAGACTTGCTGTCTTGGTGTTTTAGACTTGCTGTTACAGACTCGCTGTGTTAGACTTCCGCTGCATTACTTAGAGATGTCTCAATCATGAAACTTTTATTTTGCATTCGCAACCTATGTTATTTTGAATAATGGTTTTGTAACGACCTTTGTATTAACTATCAAAACGACATTTAGATACAACCTTCAACGAAATTATACCTCAGGAATAATAGTATTAACTATCAAAACGACATTTAGATTATAGTATATGTAATAAATATATTTTTATATACAAAGTATTTATCTGTTAATAACGATAGTTTTGATGATAATAAAATGATAATTTTATTAAAAATGTTAATTTCAATAATAATACTAATTTTAATAATAACTATAAAATAAAAAAAAATGACACTTTTAGTAATGACAATAATAATAATACTGATAACCATAATAACTATAATAATAGTAATTTTACTACTAATGATAATGATATAGTCGTAATAATAATAATAATAATAATAATAATAATAATAATAATAATAATAATAATAATAATAATAATAATAATAATAATAATAATAATAATAATAATAATATAAAAATAATAACAATTTTACCATTAATCATCTTCATCATCTTACATTATTTTTATCGTTGTTCTTACATCATTCTTATTCGTATTACACGTTTATATTTATTTTAAGGGTTCTCGTGTACCGTCTTAAATTTAACGATTAATTATTACAATGAATATCCTTTTATCAATCTTTATAATCATAACCATCTTTAATCTCATAATATTCTTATTATATCGTAATCTTAATATTATACCATAATACTTTCATCTTATAAATTTAATACTAATACTAATATCCTTATATCTTTACAAAGATCACATATTATTATTATTCTTATAAGTTAATATTAATCTTAACATCTTTAAAATTGTATTCATCTTTTATAATCCCAATCTTAATCACAATAATCTTAATAATAATAATATTAACAATCAATAATAATAATAAAAAACAAAAGCACACTGCTCAACGAAATTATACCTCAGGAATAATAGTATTAACTATCAAAACGACATTTAGATTGATGGGAACAACAATGAAAGTCTGGACATTTATTATCAGTACATTGACCTTTAAAATGCTCAAGGAAGAATAATGGCAAGACGACTCCGAAAGTGATCCATTTCCCGATATCTCCACTGATCTTTTACTAAACCAAAACACGATCAAAATCACACGATCAATAAAGATCAAAACACAAATCCAAAATATGAATATCAGGTATTTAGTTAATGCATACATTATTACCTTAACATTCCAAGAGCATGTTAGGAAAATCCAAAACCAACAAATAACTGAAAACGTACAAATAAACAAACTCATCAATTGAAATGTTTTTAGATCAAAATTAAAACACAATTTTAGAGGTGGATAATAAAACTACTTACATAGCTGTGAAAAAGGCGAATCATTGAAGAATGGTGGTGATGAGACCGTCGCTAACACCGATCAGGATGACGTGATCGTTGAATTGCTTAGTTGCAATTCCATATTTCATTTAAATCCGAGTTGAGTAATTTGGAAACTACCTCTGCAGCTGGATCATTTGCCATTTCCAGGTAACTATGAGCTCCTTTTAACAATTTTGCTATGATGAATCTCAAAAAATAGTTGCAATGAAACTCGGGAAGTTTTTATTCGAATGTATAGGACAATTGTAAGTTATATGATCATAGCTGATAGAGTAAGAATATAACTTGGGATTTTAACAAATCAATTAAGGTGCATATGTTATTAGTTTTTTAATTCAAAGAGGCAGACAAACAAAACCATCATCTAAAAAATAGGGAGTAATTTCGATCATATAAATACAAACTGCTATTATTTTACATTGAACTTTTTATAATGTTATTAGCTACATCAGGTAAACAATCATCATACCTAAAATCCTTTTGCCTTTTTCTACCTGCCATTACATTATGAATTACAAATGACCCACAAATACTATGTAGACAATAATGATAACCCATTGTACAATCAAATAATTATATATAAAAGGCTTTTATAAACAAATCTATAATCGTAAACTACAATTATTAGTATATTATTGAGCAAACGTGAAGTAGCAAAACGAAGGAAACCCAAACACAAAATGCCAATAATGAACACATTAGTTACCTTAAAACGGCAAGAGGTCTGTAGACAACAGAAACCTAAATTCACAAACAACAATTAAAGACCGAAAAATCATGCTTATCCAATTTCAAAGAACATTGGATAGAAACAGACAACTTCAAGATTTTGCAATGTATCAAGAATTGGATTTTAGAGCAAATTGGACTTACATGTTGAATCTCCTCTGTAATCCTGAAACTGGAAAGAACTTATAGCCGAGGATCCGATAAAATATATATTAATAATAATGTAAAAACCACTCATCGAGCTAAACAAATACTCAGGAAAAAACAACATTAATGGAAGAGTACCTTTTCACTTGAAGGGAAAATAACGAAGACCTAAGAAAACAGATTAAACAAACACATCAACAATAAACCACATCTAAAATTAGAAAAAACAGAAGCGCAGGTTGAAACGAAAGTAGAGAAAGATACAACAAACACAATAAACCTAGTATACAACCCTCAATATAATAACACGATAACTCACCAAATCGATAGAATTGGATTCAAAGAATTATTTTTTTCAGTCTTCAGATCCGATTTTCTTTCAAACAGCATACTACTCAAATTTCTACCTTCTAACGTCCTTCCAATTCCTTCATGTACAACAACAGCGCACAAATTTAAACAACAAATTTAATGAATGTTGACGAAACAATGAACTCTGCACCAAGCATAAAAAACACATAGTTGGAACATTGCAGTCTGCGTTAAATACAAAAGTTCTGTAAAAACAGTGAAATAAAGGAAGTAAACATACTAACATTGACGTTCCCAAAATGGAACAACCCTTCGATACATAACAAACGTTCATTTGCATAAAGTGTATAACAACTTAAGGTAAGTAACTACCTGGCAATAGGGAAAATCATATACAACAGATGTATACACATACATTTTAACAGTCGCAGTCAATGGCAAATGAAAGTAATAGAAAAAACATACAAAAACTAATACCACGACACTATAGTGATCAATAACCAAACAGACAACTTTTCTTTCGAAATTATAACTTCAAATGTCGGTAAAAAAAAAATATATGAGGACCAATGCAAAAATAGGCAAAATAGCAACAACGGACAACATTTAATATCAACAAAAGCTATTTGTATGCAATATACAGATAGAAAATACCTATTATAAATCATGGTGTTAATGTTGAAGCCAAGCCTACGGATGATAACATTGGCATCTTTACCCTTGAGTTTTGGTAGAGTTGTGGTCTTCCCTGAATTATCAAGTCCCCTGTTCATAGTGAAGCATTAGAACGGTAACAAACTTATCAATACAAATCATCACATATGTATCTTAACAGCAGGTTTGAGTCGCTCCAATTCTGTTTTGTTAAAGTCTAAAGTCATAATTGTTGCATTCAATATATGAGGTTAAGTCACATTAGTAGTCTCTTTATCATTTTTAAGTCACCAAATAAGTATATGCAAAACATAGCATAAAACATATGATAACTAAAAAGATTAGATGACAGATATCACACGAATAATATCCAGAGATAACAAAATTAACATTAACATCATCAGCAAAATTGATTACCGTTACTAAGAAAACACACGAAAAAGCGATTACTTCCAGATTAAACCTAAAAACAACAACAAAATCAGTTCATCAATTGATGTATCTAAAGTTATGTATCCTTGGTTAAAAAACCTCATTGAAACATTTTAACAAACAGTTTATGTGCAAAAAAAACACTTGTTTTTGTAGTCGAGACGTTTTAAACTTTCGCCACATGAAGTAGACAACATAAAACAGAAAGGCCAACACACACAGAGTGTCTACTGCCGATTAACGACATCAACGAAGAAACAGAAAAAATATTTAGAAAAGGAAATCTTAAAAACACAGATGCATACGATTAAGTTAACCATTTATATATTTAAAGATCTACAAACTGAATACACGAGGAGTAGATTGTGACTTACCGATAAATTCAATCTGTGAATCAAGGTTTATGGCAGAGCTGAACGGAGATTTTTGTTACGGTGTCTGACCGTAGATCAATCGTTCTAGCCGTCACCATTTCTGAATTGATTAATTTAGGGAGTTAAAATGAAATAATCCTAATTTTAAAATTCAATTGTTACCTTAAATTGAAGAAAACTGAGGGATTATTTATGTTTGAGTGAATGCCAGATCTGATTGGAGTGTGGATTTGATAGAGAAGAAGAAAGAGGGAAGGTAGAAGGTAGTTGAGGTGTGGGGAAGGTATGGCGTCTGGTTCCGTTTTCTATTGTATTTAACTTTTTTTTTATTTATTTAAATTTAAAAGCGTAAAAATGGGAGAAGTGGGGAACAGTGGTGGGAGAAGTGGGGAACAGCAGGGCTTTGTGAGAGGAGGGTGCCACCTGGACCAATTTGAATCTGAAAATCCCGCTTGTATTTAGTAGTAGGATAATATAAATAAGACATTGAGGTTTATTGTATTTTATACACATGTGAGCCTAAGATTTTCAAGTCTTTTCTTGCATAAAAGAATGAGGTAAAAGGTACATTGTTTATTCATATCTTTTTCGTTTTTTTAAACAGATGAACTTGGATACATTGATGAAACATGGAACTCGTACCATGGGTGTTTATTCCGGTAGATGTTTTCGTTGGACAAAAAATACATTTTACTAAGTGTTAATACTATTGACGTAAGTAAAATACTTCTACGCCCATGATTTTTTTATTTCCAATGTCATTCTTTTCAATTACAACATGTTCTTAATCGACATTAATTGTAGGTTCATCATTCTTCTCAAAATCAAATATAATTGTTCTTTGTCTCCTGCAACTAGTTTGAAACCAAAAGACTGCAAGCAAATGTTGTCGGCCCTATTCTTTGCAAGCTCAGAAAAATCCCCATAATGCTATTAGGAAACAAAACGGGTGCCCTATGCTTTATCCTCGCAATGGTAGCCTAGTGGTTGGGGGACATGCAGCATAAAGCGGTGGTCCTAGATTCAATCCCAACCCCATGATAATGCAACCATATGGTTGAAAAATGAGTGGGAACTGCATACCTCAACTATTTGGATCTTTGAAGGTTGCAAAAACTGTTACTCGGGATGTACTCCCTCAGATCTCAATCCTAGACAAGGACTTTTTATGGAGTACTCGGAAACGTGAGGGGTAGTCGGATGTTGACCATGTTTGACTTTGACCAATTTGACTAAGAGTTAACCGACCACTCCTCGAGTTTTGGCTGAGTTTTGGCCGAGTTTAACTAATTTTCCGAGTAATCCCAAGTTTTGGCTGAAGTTTGACTGATTTCCCGAATAATCCCGAGTTTTTGGCTAGTGAACAAGAGTTATTCGTAACTTAATGTTTGGAGTGAAAAATATTTTAAGGGAAACTTCAATATCAGCAGGTTATGAGGATACTAGATCCAGTTAACCTTTTGGAAGGGTACAAAGTATCCGAAATCATCAAAACTAATTTGGTTACAGATCAGATTAGGGTAGTAAAGGGCTTAAGTGTAAACTTTTATCTGTGTCAATAATACAACCGTTTGCAAACTCAACGAATCAAGGATAACTACAACTGTTTCATGATACGTATCATAACTACAACTGTTTCATGATACGTATCATATCCGTACAGTTCCAACATGTGTACAGATCAACAAAGGCAATAGCAACAGCAAAAATCACAATTGCCGATTAATGGACTAACCTTCAAAATACTCGGCTAAATCTATTACTAGCCCTACAAAATTTGATTGGTTTCAAATACATAAGACTCTCAGAAGTCGTTAAACAACATCAGCACTTAAGAGTTTAACAGACAACGATTTATGTTCATCACTTAGCAAAGAAAACCATCTTCGTATAGAATCAGTTGCAGTCGAGTAATTAGCAAAGCTATTCTTGCATACGTCTTGAAAACTGATAGGAATTGTACCCAGTAAAGCATTTACAGCAGCAAACTGGACAGGTAAGCCAATTTTATTGGAGGTCGTCTGCGATATGAATGAACTCAATTTGACTCTAATATTCTCAACTTCAGCGTCGTGGGGTCCATTACCGTTAATACCAAGCCTGTAACACACGAGAATCCAATTAGAAGCATGATGAACATAAAATATGGAAGCAAAAAAATGCATGATGATTGTAACTCATAATGAGTCATGATTAAAGGAAACTTGATGCATTTTAACTGATGCAATCTGTCACTTGTCTACATATTCAACTACAATAGCAAAGTATTAACAGCATTAGTTAGTTGAAGGTACTTGAGAAGAAAACAAAGTTCACTTACGATAACGGTTTTTGATTAAAATAGCATGTATACATCTCTTAGCACTAGGCACTGTTGTGAAACTCCCGATTAATGCTGATTACTCCTTTTTAGGAACCGTCCGATCTGATTTTCCAAAATCCGAGTATTTTTTTGTTTTTTAACAGCAAAATCCGAGTAATTAATTGGTCAACATCGGTCAATACGCCAAAATCGGATTTAGTTGGTCAAAGTAGGCATATAATCAGTCAAAATTGGTCAAAGTTAGTATCGGTCAACATTTTAATATGAATTTAAATTGGAATTTTAGAGAGTTCTTGAACAAATTAAGATTATGTTTATGTTTGTAGACAAATATGTTAACAATTACTATGTTTATGTTTATGGATTTCTTGTATATTAACGCATATAATTTTGAAATTTATTATTTAAATGTATAAAAGTTCCAAATTCCAATTACTCGCTCGAAACTCCTGACCGATTACTCCCCGAGTAGTGATTTTTGCAACCTTGGCACTAGGAATGACGTAACTATGGTAACCTGGATCTTTTGCTCTATAACAGGAAAACTAACCAAGGAAAAATAGCTTAGCCAAGTCTATAACTAAACCCTCGAGGTGACAATTTACCACGTTTAATCTCAAGCATACAATTGAACTTAATTGCAAACATAGTTGAACAGAAACGCGTTAAAAGTCACATAAAATTTACTTTGTAATGCATACAAGCTTCTAAATCCCCTTATTGATTGCATTAGTTATAACTAATGTGCTTGTAGACAACTTAACCTCCATTCCAGCCCAGAATAATTATAAAACCTCGCCAGTTGGTCAATGTCGTAAAACTAACTAAAATCTGCAACGGAACACCCGTTCCTACCTCAGGATTAAGTCACCACCGCCCGCGAGGAGACCAAAATTAAAATTATAAGATTAATAAAAAGGTTTCGAGTAAGAAGATATAAATCTAGTTGAAAAAGATCATATAACTGTAGCATTAAGGACCGTTGCACGGTTAAAACTGACCTTGCAATTTGGCCTAGAAGAAGAAAAACTGCAGTCGAAGAATCTTCAGTGACGTAAACTTCCAATAGTTTCAACAAATGACTGATGATGTTCTCGCAAACCCAGCCCCAGCTCTGCATGTCAAGAGTAAAGCACAACAAAATTAGTAAAGTCCACAGACTAAAAGGTAACGAATAAAGTATTTATAACAGAAAATTTAAAACTAAACAATGAAATCAGGAGATGATTATATAAAATTTATGTGAAGTGGAATTTATACCATCTTAGATGCCACCAACTCCAATAAGGACAGAACGTCACTTAAATCAGACAACGTATCATCAGACTCTGTAATCAATTTGCATGTAGTCATCGCATATTTGTCCATCTGGCAGTCACCAAATTTCTTCAAGAGAAACGATGCGAGTTCTTCCATGGAAACCGCACCGTCAGAAAACGGACACTTAGTACACGGACGGAAGCCAGACAAAAGATTATCGGTCTCAAAGTACGTAATGAGAGATTTTATGGAGGTCATTGTTAAGCTGTTTTCATCATCGGCTAACAACTTGTCTCCACATACATAAGCAAACACGTGTAAAATTGTCAAGTTTGAAGAACAAGAGGTAATGGAAACGGCATAAGATGCCTCACATATAGAATTAATGCGATCGTAAGCTGCACACACAGATGCCAAAAGAACTGCACCAAGTAACAACTGGTGCAATGGAGCTTCAGTTACATCATTGCAGAGCATCGTCACCTTTTTTTTAATAATAAAATTTTGTATTAAAGAGATAAGTTCATCCATGTCCACTATTTCTGTGAACACCGTCTTTGTCTCTACATCAGACATCACTGTAAATAAAATTAAAAATTTAATAAAAAAGCAAAGCAACTACAGAATAAACAATGAAAATTATAGAATCTACAGAAAACAATATGACAACACAAACCTTTCTTCAGTTGCCCAGAAAAGATATCTAAACTGTTCAAGAAGTTTCCATCGTCACCATGGTTAAATGCAATTAGAGCAATGTTCGAGAAGCTCTTCAAGAACAAAGAGAAAAACACACAAACCCTTTTCCTGATACAGTGAACATTGAATTATATTATAATCAATACTAAAGAAATAACAGAAACAAATAAACACACATTATAAAGTTTAATTATGTAAAACAGCGGGCTTCTTTCGCCTTTTTACAGTTTATAGCAACTACTATTTATCAATAACAGTGATTGCAAAACTCAATTTTGAGCAACGACAACCAAGCTAAGACCCCAAAAGATCTCCGTTAGATAGTAAGCTTTTTTAAAAAAAGATTGGATTGCTTATGTTAAACCATATCGGCAATAAAGTAAGAAACTGTCCACTTAATGACTAGTAAACATTTTTCCCCAATATAGAGATGGTTAATATGAATGTGAAATTTTTGAAGTACATTGCACTAGTACTTATAACAATCTGGTATGTTTCTACAAATAGTAAAACAGTGAGATTAGGTTGCTATTTAATGCAACGTATTCTAGTCTAAATTCTAGAATAACGACTTCGTAAATGTCAGAATATGAACTTGTTATAATGTACTTACTTGGGCGAGAGAATTTCAACTGCAGATACACCGGACACAACCTTTTTGAACACATAACCACTCTGAGATAACTCACAACACTGACTCGAAAGATTACTTGTTGCGTTCGATATCTCAGAAAGGCTTTCATTATCCCTGAACTCTTGAAATACAACAAGAGAATCACGATAAACAGATCCAGATTCAATTCCATATACGGTGGTAATACCCTTATGTCCTGAATCAGAGGGCCCCATCACCACAATAGAATCTTGGTCTGGGTTGATACAAGACCTTGTTACAAGTGCGCGGCTAGAATAATCTGATGGCTTGATTTCAATCTCGATGTTTGGAAGAGTAGGTGAAAGAGGCCTTTCAACTGCAATACGGTATTTTTCTTCCTCAACTTCACTATCCAAATTAAGTAACTTCATGCAGTCACCATTAAATATTTTTTCAAAAATCTCGACATCATTATTGCATGTACGAGTAGCTGCTACTCCATTTTCATCTCCAGCTACTAATCCCGGCTCTTCATTTTGATGAATAGGCGTTCCTTCTTGTAATGGTTCTTCACTGTTGCCTGATATACCATGAAGTGCAGAAACATTTTTGGTTAACTTTGAAACCCTTATATTACCTTCAGCAGATTCAATTGCATTTAGCCGTTTTCTTTTCCTTGTGTTTCCCTCTTTGTTCTTCACTCTAAGAGGACTATTGACATTATTATCAGCCTCCTTAGGCAACTCTTTCGAGTTAGAAAAATGAATATTTCCCTGTGGGCCCACCAACTGTCGATCAGAAAAAGATGACATGCTTGAAACAAGGGCAGAACAGTCTAATTTTTTTCTGTTAAGCAGAGGCTCCATTTTAGAGGCAGTACCTGAGGTGGACTCGGTACACGTTCCAGAAATAGGAAGTGACGGTGCAGGACTATCCAAACTTGGTTTGAAATATTCAGACGGTTTTGTAACCGCGCAAATAGGCGTTGCCGGTTGTTTTCCAAACTCGGGTTGTAAAAATTTCCTCACTGAAGTTTCATCTCCGTTCTGTAAACAAACAAAAAACATATGTTTTCAGCTGATAGTCAAGATTCATGATATTGCATCGACAAAATAGTTTTAGAAAAAAATAATAATAAAAAGATCTGTATTAAGGTGTACCTTTTCCAAGCAAGATTTACCTACGTTGCAGATGGCAAGACAATTACAGAGACCGACCCGATTCGAAAATCTAGCAAACTCCAGCTTTAGTTGACCAAGTTCTTCTTCAACTGCTTTTTTACAATTCTTTTCATGCTCAGCCACTTGATTTGCATGTTTTACTCTCGCTTTTTCAAGTTTCAATCTTTTCTTTAAAAGTTTCATTTCAGCAGATTTATCTGTGCTTGTATCTTTAGTAGTTTTCTTGGTATTCTTTAGCTGCTGTTCTAACTTATCAGCACGGGATTTTTCTGTCATGGCCTGCAATTTATACATATCTGCAGCCTTTTTTAAATCTATTTCTTTATCCCTCTCTAAATCCTCAATGCTTTTTTGCTTGATTTGTTCTTCCATTTCCTTCTTCAAATCGGCATATTTCTTCTGACACTCTTCTAGCTTCTGTTGAAGACAAACAGCACGTTGTTTCTCCTCCAACGCATGTTTTGTACTCATTTCCGCAATCGTTTGCTGTTCTTCAGCCTTCTTTTTCTCTTTTATTGTCTTTTTCTTTTCAGCTTCAAGCTTCTTCTTGTTCGCTTCTTTCAACTTTGAACCCTCTGAATCCAACTTTGATCTTGCCTCATCTACCTCACACTTTAACTTTTGTAACTGATGTTCAAATTGCTCGGCTTTTTCCCTTTCAACATTAACTCTACTTTGTTCCAATTTCAACATTTCTTTCACTTTATTCACATTCATTTTCTCAGTTTCAGCTATCTTTCTCTCGCAATCTGCTCGTTTTCTTTCCTTTTCAAGAAGCAATTTGAGCCGACCAATTTCAGATTCCAACTTCTGATACTCAGTCTTCAGTGAATACAAATCGTTATTACTTTTCTCAGAGGACACAATTTCATCCTGCTCGGTTTTTGCAGTTTTCAACACTTCATCAGCTCGGTTTTTCTCTGAATCTGCTCTAGCTCTCTCTTTTTGAAGATCTTTAAATAGCTTTTCCTTTTCTGTTTCCACATTATTCAAATATGCTTTAAGATTACTTAATTCTTGATCAACCCTGCTTTTTTCAGTAGCTGATACATTTATCTTTGTTTGTAGCTGCTCTCGTAAACAAATTACCTCTTTTTCTCTATCATTAACACGTCCTCTAAGATTTATAAGTTCTTCATCCACATGTTTCGGTAGTGAATTTCCTTTTTGACTGAATAATAAAATCTCAGACTTCAAAACAGATACCTCGTTCTCCAATGAAACTCGTGCAGCAGATTCTTTTTCTTTATCCTTCCTTTCATTATCAGCCTTCACCTTCTCCTCCTCATATGCTGAAAAACATGCAGAATATACAATTACTCACTTAATTACAAGACTACGACTGTGTTTGGTTCAGTATCAAATGAATTGGATTCTCAATTCCATTCCATAATGGTTTTTGGTTAAAATATGAATTGAATTGTAACTTACATAAATTCAAATTACTTGAAATCCCAATTCTATCAAAATAACTCCGTTAAACAAATGCACCTAAGTGTTTGCAGTGATCCTCTGTACATAAAATCAAACCGTCATTATTTTTTGTGATTAAACAGACTTTTTCATTACCATCTCAAAAAAGATCATATTATAGTATTGAGCCGAAAAGCTATTTGTTCAAGTTATTCTACCTTTAAATTGACAAACACGCTCATTTCTGCATTTCTACCTCAACATATTAATATTACAAATACACAAGTTATTTATTTATTGATTATTTTTTAAAAAACACACAAGTTATTTATACATGGGTTAAAACTACAAATAGGCTATATACTTTCACAAATGTCCCGATGTCACCCATATACCCATTTGCGTCTCACTTTCTCCTATAGACTTTCAAAAAGTGTACCAATGTCAACATTTCGTTACCGGTTACCTGCTGAACCGGTAAAGTTAATTATTTAACATTTTTTTTCATTATGGCTACAAATAGGTTATAACTTTCAGCTTTTGTTCCGATGTATCACCGACATGTCATGGCTACTTAGATGTCACGTCATCAATTGTTTTCGTTACAGATAAAAAAAAAGTACAGTGGCTTATATTGGTACACTTTTTGAAAGTATATAGCCCCGCAAATGGATATATGGGCGACAACGGTACATTTGAAAAAGTATATAGCCTATTTGTAGCTTTAACCCTTTATACATACATATACACAAGCAAAGAACATATTATTACCTTTTTTGAGTTTGATACGTTCATCCTGCATCTTATCACATTGTTGCTCAAGGAGCACAAGCGCCTTCTTAAGATTACCCCTGCCCTTTTCCACATTCTGAAGCTTCTTTTGCACCTTCACAAATCTATCTTCCCACTGATGACGTCACATTTTAATTATCAAAACATAAACAAATTAGGGAAATACAAAACCAGCAACTAAAATAAGCGCATCAATTAATATTGAATAAATAAATTCAATCAATCAATAATAAGGATATAAGTTAAATTAATTACCAGGCTACAACAAGGATTGGTTGTAGATTCATGTTTCAATTCCAATTGCTGATCCATCATGAATTCTGTTGATTCTAGGGCACGGTTCCATGAGTAGCTACCGCATCGATTGATGTTGATGTAAATCGATTTTCGGATCGGATTTGGGGATTTTGAATATCTGGTGGCGTTTGATTGTTCTAAACCCTTGCACGAGGTCAGTTGTATAAAACCCTTGGGCATACAGTAGCTTCGCTCATCAAACGGGTCGGGTAAGATATATTCTTGTGAAAGTATTCAATTAACCGCCATAAGGTTCTGATTATTCTAATTTTGACCACGTACTTTTTAGTTTTGGAAACGACGCATTACACAATGTTTTACAACAAAAAAAAAAATTAGAAATGTAAATAGTTCGAAAAGGTTAAGTAGAAGTTCAAATTATTTAAGAAAATAAATATCACTTTTATAATTACTCTAAAACATTCTTATTTCAATTTAATGCCTTGAATTGCAAAAAAATTGTAAGACCGCTCGTATCGGTACGCGGTTGAAACCGCCCTTGAAACCGCTCTCCAACGGCGCCGATATTAGCACGGACGCAGTTGGCCACCCTCCAAGCACCGTCCACTAATTTGCTGTGCAATGACTATGTCGATCACGGGGGCAACGGCTATTTTTATCCCCAAACGGCTATATATTTGAATATGTTTTATTTATTTATTTTTCTAATTCTATCTCTTTTATAAATTAAAAAGGTTCATTATCTCTCCTACTTAAAAAAATAAACCCCTTTATGACCATTAGATCATTACTAAATCTTAATCACAACCATTCATTTAGGGTATTAGCTAACAAAAAATTTAGATTAGCTAATCATCCAATATCCAATAATATGACTAAAATACCCTAATAATTAATTAAAATCTACATCAGTTACCACTTCAATAAACCTCCTGAATGTAACATCCAACATAATTGTTCTTTTCTTTTTTTACACAAAATATACATACATCGTAATATTAATGGAATTAACAATTAAAAATCAAATTATCTATCGTTCAAATAAATCGATTGTAAAACCCTCCAAACATTAGCAAGCGTACCCGATCATGATCAGATTAACAATCAAACGATTGTTCTATTACTCCAGAACCCATCAATTCGAACATGTTAAACCCTAAACCCCAAAATCATTTTTATTAAAATCTAATATGATCCTCATGCTATTACACATTTGCGTTTAAGGAATTTGCAGAGATTCTCACTATTATATGACGGAAAAAACGTTGCCTGATCATCTATTTGTCATCCTGCATATAGGTCATTCAGGTAAATGTGTTTTACAATTTTAATTCTATTGTAAAAGGTAGCATATGTGATCTTTGTTTTCTAATTTCATTAGAGATAGATGCAATTAAATTATATAATTTGACTTCTTTGCTATTATTTTGATCCGAGTTAGATGTACATAAAGAATCTAAAGCTGTATGATTTTTCAAAATCCTCATATTGATACTCTGCAATTGCAATTTTTGAGAATTTGAGAATTTCCGAGGTCAATTTTTGAATAGTATGATATGTTTGACTTGCTAAGTAATAGCACATTTCGTTAATGACAGGCTATATGGTGCATCAGCAACAAGAACGTCAACATCAAACACCGATTGTTAATACAAACGATGTTATTAATCTGTTAATCCCTATGTATCGAATGTGGTTTTTTAATACATCAATAAACTATTGTTAGTAGATTGATAAATATTATTTATGGTGTATTTGTATATAGCAATGGCACGGAGGCAATATGGGTGTGGTATTGAATCAGTCTAATCTGGTGAATCATCTTTCGTTCGAACATAAAAAACAAGCGTCGGTAAATGTTTGTATCGTTTGGTTTTTTGCTTATTGTTGTGGTGTATTACTTTAGTTTTTAATGTTTTGTTGGTGGAACATGATAAAAGTAGTCCAACGGATCCTTTGGTCAATCAGAGTGCTCAAGGTCTAAAGTGTTACAGAGTGGAACTTATGGTATACTTGAAAATTACCAGGTAACTTGGATCATGATACAAAAATCAGATTAAGTTAATTTGGGTTATTGATTAGATCATATTATTAGTTTATGTGTCTTATTGGCAAGATTTGTTTAACCAAATTTATTGTATGTTTCATTAGCAACAGGAGTGTTGAATAATATCCCTTTAAAAGGATGTCCATTGACGGTGAGCATGAAGTTCAAGCTTAATTTACTGACATCACACTGGAGGTGGATATATGGGTGGACCATGTGGGTTGAGTCACATGTCAAAATTCGTAAATTTTATATTCGTGTTCAAACATGTCGTATTGTTTGGAAACACTTCTTACCCAAAATTTGAATAAAATTTTTAAATATAATATATAAAGCTCTTTATTAAGTTAGTTGAAGTTTTCTTGCTGTAATTAGTAATGTTGATTGTATTATGGAACATTAACAGGGGCTGAACCAAATCGAGAGTCGATTTCATTCATCAACAGTAGGGTCAACTTCAGGCTTCAAATAGCAGAAAGAGATTAGTGACACAAATGTTAGTTAAACTGAAATAAATTTGTAATTTTGCTTACTCGATCCTAAAAACGCTGTTAGATCGTCTCGGCATTTTGTAACGGTTTAGATCGTCTCAGGATTTTTAATGGTTTATTTGGTATGTTCAGTACATTAAGTCTTAGGTAGGGGTAATTTGAGAAGCGGGTATTTTTGTAGTTCAGCTAATTGATTATGTTCTCTTGAGTTAAGTTATATCTCTGAATTTGCGGGATATTACATATGGGTAGAAGCTACCATCATATATCCTAATGTAGTGACTTAAAAGCTTAGTGATACATAAAGCGTGTAGAGGAATCAACTCTGTATACTAAGATACAAACAGCCTTAACTCACATAATGAGAAAGGAGATAAAAAGGAATGCAAAAATCTGTTAGATGATTGGAACATCACATTTGATACCATGAGTGACATTAATCACTCAGTAACTGAGTCATGGTTTTAGAAAATATTCTTGAATGGGCTATAGGTTTAGGTATAGGCATAATAGCAGGCTGCCAAAAAGTGAAGATTTATGGAATATATCTGTTGATAGTTTTAAATTCAAAATGTTTGATATAATCCATTGACTTGAACTATTTTGACCCATTACAAGAAATTTCCCAGACATTACCGACCCACCTATTTTGCTACCTTTAGGAATCATTGAATTATATTCCTCCCATTTTTAACATTTTAGAAACAAACCTTTCACATTTGGTTTCTTTTATATCATATCCGTGTTACATATTGATTGACTTCTTTTATTGAAGTAATTTTAGTATGTTGATCATTATCTTGCCTTATTGCCTACTTAACTACCACCGAAGAATCTATTCGGATCATCTTCTATAGAAAGCCGCTCGTCTAGCCACAAACCATAATATTACTCAAGAATTTAAATTGGGCAAGTGAAGTGTTCCACTAATATTAAGATATTAAACTACAAAAATGAAAGGACCCGTTCATATACATTATAAACGATTCATAATAGTTGATTACATCGCGAGGTATTTGACCTCTATATGATACATTTTACAAACATTGCATTTGTTTTTAAAAGACAAACTTTCTTTACATCAAAAATTGACAGGCATGCATACCATTTCATAATATCCACTGTCCAACTATAAATTGACTTAATAATAATCTTTGATGAACTCAATGACTCGAATGCAACGTTCTCGAAATATGCTATGAAAGACTCCAAGTAATATCTTGAAAATGAGCAAACGTACAGCGGAAGATTTCTTTCAATCCTGAGAATAAACATGCTTTAAAGTGTCAACCAAAAGGTTGGTGAGTTCATTAGTTTATCATAATCATTCATTTTCATCATTTTAATAGACCACAAGAATTTCATTTCCAGTTCTCATAAATATACGTCTCATGCATAGAGGCAAAAATCATTCATATGGTGAACACCTGGTAACCAACATTAACAAGATGCATATAAGAATATCCCCTATCATTCCGGAAAATCCTTCGAACATGATAAAAACGAATTCGAAGTACTAAAGCATCCGGTACTTTGGATGGGGTTCGTTAGGCCCAATAGATCTATCTTTAGGATTCGCGATAATTAGTAGATCGGTTTACTAATTCTTAGGTTACCAAGCAAAAGGGGCATATTCGGCTTCGATCATTCACTCATATAATGTACTTTCAATTACTTGTGTCTATTTCGTAAAACATTTATAAAAATTGCGCATGTATTCTCGGCCTAAAAATATAAAGGGTAAAAAGGCAAATGAAACTCACCATACTGTATTTCGTAGTAAAAATACATATAACGTCAATGAACAAGTGCAAGGTTGGCCTCGGATTCACGAACCTAAATTAATTATATATATTTATATGTTGGTCAATATTTGTCTATGATGTTTCGCGAGGTGTATATAAAATAGCTTATATTTTTACAGGAAATACTATTAAATACGATACAATTTTACACAAGATATTTATTTATTTAGAGAATGGATATACTTAAACCTTGCTACAACACTTATAGGCAGTGTACCTAATCGTACAGTAGTGTAGTTTTTAGTAAGTCCGGTTCGTTCCACATGGAATCTTTTTAAACAAAGCTTAACGCTATATTAGTTTACTTTTATAAAAATACAAATATATATATATATAAGTAATATTATTATTATAAAGAGGGGTTTTTACCGTTTAATGACCGGTTTGTCGATTTTAAAACTTTAGTCGCAGTTAAAACCAAATGTAAAATAATAAATAAATACAAGACTTAAATTAAAGCGTAAAGTAAATAACGATAATGAAATTGCGAATAATAAAAGTGCGATAAAATAAACTTGCGATAATTAAAAAGTACGATAATTAAAAGTGCAATTAAATACAATAACAATAAAAATGCGATAATTAGAAGTGCAATTAAATATAAAATAAAGGAAATTAAATATGAAATAAAAGAATTATGCTTATTTAAACTTCCGTAATCATGATGTTTGACGTGTTGATTTTAGTTTTATGCCCATGGGTTAATTGTCCTTTGTCCTGGATTATTTAATATGTCCGTCTGGTTTTTGTCCATAACAGTCCATCAGTCATAAATATAAAGTGCGAGTGTCCTCGTCAAATTATCCTTATACCCGAAGTTAAATATTCCAACTAATTGGGGACTTAAACTGTAACAAGATTTTAATACTTTGTTTAATAATTACACCAGGATGTCGACTGAGTGTAACCCAAGGTTTTAATATTTTGTTATCAATTATACCAAGTGTCCTTGTATATAATTTCACCCCTGTTTTAATTATTCTAGTGGCTATTAATCCATTCCCGTGTCCGGTTAAATGAACGATTATTCGTACATATAAATACCCCGCCCATCGTGTCCGATTGAGTGTATATGGTAATTTATAGGGATGCCCAATTGTAAATCTTTATATTAACATTAACAAACTATCATTTAGTTAAACAAATATAAAGCCCATTAATAGCTCATAGTCTAATTTCCACAAGTGTCGTTCTTTTGTCCAAACCCCAATTATGGTACAAAGCCCAATTACCCAATTTTAGTAATTAGCCCAACATCATGATTACTTCGGATTAAATAAGCATAATAATAACTTAGCTACGAGACATTAAATTAAAAAGTTTGAACATAACTTACAATGATTAAAAATAGCGTAGCGTTACACGGACAGAATTTTGACTTACACCCTTACAACATTCGCTAACATACCCTTATTATTAGAATTATAATTAAAATTAAAATTAAAATATAAATTATATATATATTACGTATATATTGAGAGAAGAGAAAGATAGATATTTTTTTTTGTGGTGCACCAAAGCTCGATTTTTATAGGCATGTGGGCTGGAACTGGGGCTCATGCGATCGCATGGATTTATGCCTTCCAGGCCATGCGATCGCATGGCCAGCTGGGGAGGCTCATATTTGGTTGTTTTCTTCTGCCGACGGTTTTATAAATAATATATAATATAATATATTAAATAATTATAAGAATTATTTAAATATTATATTATATTTATGTGCATAGTTGACTTGTAATTTTTAGTCCGTTGCGTCGAGCGTTGAGATTTGACTCTGGTCCCGGTTCCGGATTTTCGAACGTCCTTGCGTACAATTTAATATCTTGTACTTTGCGTTTTGAATCTTGTACTCTTGTAATTTCGAGACGTTTCTTATCAATAATTGGAACCACTTGGATTGTATTTTGTACTTTTGAGCTTTTTGGTCGTTTGCGTCTTCAATTCGTCGAATCTGTCTTTTGTCTTCACCTTTTATTATTTAAACGACTATCACTTGTAAATAGAACAATTGCAACTAAAAGCTTGTCTTTCTTTGAGGAATAATGCTATGAAATATATGTTCGTTTTTAGCATTATCAGTCTAACAATTAGGTCAGGTCATAGTGTACCACAATCCTAATGCTCGAGACTAATATGCAAAAGTCAACAAAAGTCAATTTGACTCAAAATGATTTCCAAAATTTATACATGATTATAATATATTTTAAATATCGTCGTTTTATATTTTTAAATATTTTTAAAAGATTTATTTGAGTAAATAATATAATTCATTTATTAATAAATAACATTTTATATTAAAATTTATATAATAAAATATACTTTTATATATATTAAGTAATAAAATTTATAGAGTTCATTTAATATCATAAAGATAATATGATAGGTATTATTAAAGTAATTTATTACACGTAGTAAAATATGTTTGTATCACATATTTATTTGATAAAATACTATCTATAATAATAGTAAGTAAAAGTTATATTATTTTGTAATAATAATTATTATTATAAAAATATCAATATTTATAATTACTAAGATGACATTATGATAAAACGATAATTCTAATTATGATAACTTTAATATTTACGATACTTTTTAATATTATTTTTAAAATAATAATTCTATTTAAAATGATAATAATAATGATATTTTATAGTAACAATGACATTTCTATTAAAATGATAATTGTTGTTAAAATGATAGTTTTAATACTAACGATACTTTTAATAATAATATTAATAATAAAAATAATAAGAACGATCATTTTATCTAAATCAATATCTTATAATATTTTAATTTCATAATGATACTCTTACTCATTATTTCCTAATCGTTACGTTTAATAGCTTTTAATCGTCTTTTATATCGTGTTTATAATAATGATAATAATAGTAATCAAAATAATTAGGTGTTACTAATATTAGTTTTAATTACAATAATACTAATAATGATAATTACTATGACATTATTAATGATAATACTAATAATTATTTTAATGATAATATAATAATAATAATAACAATAACAATAACCATTTTTAAATAATGATATATATTAATAATGATAATAATAATGATAATAATAATAATAATAATAATAATAATAATAATAATAATAATAATAATAATAATAATAATAATTAGATAATAATAATAATACTAATTATAACTTTAACAATAATAACGATAGTAATAATAATAAAAATAACAATAATATCTTTTATTAATAACGACAATGATAATAATAATAATAATAATAATAATAATAATAATAATAATAATAATAATAATAATAATAATAATAATAATAATAATAATAATAATAATAATAATAATAATTAGATTATAACGACGATAATAACGACGATAATAATAATCATTTTTAATAATAATACAAAAATTCAATTCACTATAACTTCTAAACCGTTCATCGAAACCATTCGATATCTAAATGAAAAGTTCTCAAATTTTCGCTAGCTTTCCAACGACATGCATATCTTATACCTTATCTCAACCGCATATATAACTAATTCAGGATTCAACATAACCTAATTAAAGGCAATATCAAAAGTACAAACATGGATAATTCTATATACTCGAGCACTAGTCAGGGATACACTATTAGTATGTAAAAGTTAAATTATGAGTACTCACGTATCAATATTGAGATTCAATATTGCAGGAAAGGTACGTAAACGCAACGGAGATGATAAACACAAGTTTGACTCACGAGCAAAACTCCCGAACCATACCCATAACCTCCATAGCTATAAACCATAATTTCATTAGCTCTATCCCGCTCGAAAAACAATTTCGAAATCACTCGGACAGCACTCCGTCGTAATATTTTATGTATACTAATAATATCTTGAAATAATACGGAGTAAATATATATATGTAAATCGATTGAGAGAGTTTAGAGAAAAATATTTTCAAGTTTCTATGAAATAATGAAACTTATTGAATTCTATTTATAATAGATTTTTGAATTATTAAAGTGAATTATTAAAGTATGAGTTATTAAAGTGAATTATTAAAGTATGAATTATTAAAGTGAATTATTAAAGTATGAATTATTAAAGTGAATTATTAAAGTTAAAGTAAAGTAAAAATAAAGTAAAGGTAAAGTTTAAGTATAGTAAAAGTATAAAACTATGTACGTATAATACGCGTATAAATATATATAATATTAATTTAAATCATTATATATATTTAATAAAATAAAATATAAATATCGTTATCTTTATTATACTGGTTAAGTAATGAGTGTCATAAGTGGTTCTAAATATTTATAAAAGTTATATACGTTTTAATAATAAAGTTCTTTTTAAACTGAAAACGTTTTTGTACGTTTGAAACTAAATCAAATAAATATGATAATTTTGTTTTCCAAAACTAAATATATTTAAGAATCATTTTGTTTAAAGGTTAAAATAATGGAAATCGTTATATCATAAAACGTTTTAGAAAAGTAAAATCATATATATTCATAATAGGTTTCAAGTTTTTTTTAATTACAGTCTGTTGGTGAAGCATGCGATAAAGTTCAAAGGTTAAATAAACGTATGAAATCATCTTAATAAAAAATGTCGAGTTACTTAACTTGTCGATATCCAACATCTAAGTTATTTACACTCCACGTTCTTACTTATAAATCACTTTACCATTTTCCGAATGTTGTCAAAAAAGAATAGATTTCGTAAATCACAGTGGACCTCATAACATAGACCCGTAATCATATCACAATGTATCTGATAAATCAATCATTTGATATTATCTTCTAATTCCATCGATAAACATATTGAAACAAATACATTCATGTAAAGTATTATACGTTTAATACTTTATTAATATTCTCAAGTTATAATATATATACATATTTATTTATATATAACGGTTCGTGAATTGTCAGAATTTGGTCGAGGTTATAATGAATGTATGAACACAATTTAAAATTCTTGAGATTTAACTTAACAAACTTTGCTTATCGTGTCGGAATAATACAAAGATAAAGTTTAAATTTGGTTGGAAATTTCCGGGTTGTCACAAAAAAGAGTAGCCTTCATTACTTCAGTGGTTGAGATTGTCATTTTTTTTATTATGATGGAAGATGATATTGGTCTTAGGGGTCCAAATTTTTTGCTATATGTTAAATATTTCATCTCAAACTTCTTAAAGCTATCATTCTATAATAGGATGATGATCTATATAATAGTGACAAGAACTCATGGCTAAAGGCACTTTACTTGCTACAGACTTGCAAGATGAATACGTGGGCATGGAGCTTCAGGTCATCAGTATAATCACCGACTTATATTAAGTTGCTTAAGCTATTAATTTATTAGGACTTAAAAATATGCGACTGTAATTACTCAGGTAGCTTATGATATAAACACAAGTTAAATGTGTGGAAACTGGAGTTGTGTCGGTTCGCAAAAGAATTAAGTTGTTAAAACGAAAGTTTGTATAGGTTATGTAGCAAAAGGTTCTAAATTGACTGTCTGATTGTCAAATAAGTTATACCATTGTTTTACTTGTTTGATATTTTTATTGAACTGGATGGAATGTGTAATACGCTTTATCTTTATAATAATTTGTGTATTGTGTATATGAAATTTTGAAGTAAATATAATTTTATGAGTAATTTGTTTATTTGAAATTATGAACTCAAAAACGAGATAAATGACAAAGATAAATCGCTATAATGCATATGCTTGGAGATTATTTTTGTAACGACCCTGGATTTTCCAACGTTTAATTAATAATATTTATTATTAATGCTTATGTTTAATGAATGTATTTTTATACATTTACTTGTTACCGTACATGACTTTTAATTGTCCGACACGTCTTTGTGACACACGAACTTTTCACGAATAATATTTCGGATATTATTTACATTCATGATTAATTTTTATTAATCATTTTTAATTAACTAAGGTTACTAGTTAATTACTTGGGCTTTATTGGATTAATTTGTTAATCACTTGAACTTGGGCTTTTATTAATGTTAATGGACTTAGAAGCCCACCCTACTTATCTTAATGGATTAATTTAGGAGCCCTTTTGTTACAAGTAGTCCATTAAGGCTTAAACTAGTTTAGTTGGTGAATGAAAGACTAGTTACAAGTATCAATACACATCTTTCCCATGCAAACTTACTTTAATACCATTTTTAGCTAGAATCTTCACCTTTACATGAGTGGGTTTTTCCCTTCCCCTTTTTCCTTTGAAAACCGTCACTTTGAAAGGGGTAAAGGGAGGTTCAATTTTTTTTATTTATTTACTTACTCACTTGTATTCTTTCATTTTACACACACACTCTTACTTGCAACTTCATTTTTCTCTCTTTTTCTCTCAACTTGTAAGTTACATGAACTATTTTCTTCCTCCTTCTTTTCTTTAAAAATCGAACCTAAACACTCATCATCATTATTCTTTGATTGTTGTTTTGTTACTTGTTCTTGTTGTTGATTAATTACTTGTTCTTTTGTTATTGTTATTTACTTACTAATTATTAAGAATCAAACTCTCTAGTTTGTTCTTCATTTTATCTTGTTCATACAAGAACATACAAGAACCTAAACTTTCTAGTTTATGGTTCTACATTTAATGTTTTAAAAAAAGAAAGTTCATGAGTTGTAAAATCATTACTTGTATTCATGTTTGTAAACTTAAGGTTTACTTTCTTAAAGATCAAAGCTTTGGCTTGAATCTTTAAAGTATGAACAACCATGAACTAGTTACTTGTTTATTTAGTTTATTTCTTCATATTATGCACTTTAAATTCGTGTTTGTTGGTTTAATGGTCAAGTATTACAAGTTAATCTTGATCTCGTACTTTTTGAAACAAAAAGTTAACTTTATAAGGTCAAGAACATGGAAGTATAACTTTCTAGTTATAACTTCATATACTTATGAAAGATCTAAGTTTCTATAGCTTATGGTCTACTTATTTTGTTGTAAACAAGAGCTTATGAGCTTACATACACTTTACAAGATGAAAATCTAAGTTTCATAACTTATGGTTTCATTAAAGTAAAGATTCAAGTGTTATGACTTAGGATTTAACTTAGTAACTTTAGATCTAGACTTTTGGGTCTTGGATCTTCAAGATCTAATTAAGAACTATGTTCTACAACTTAAGATTTTGATTATTTAGTTTACTTTCAAGTTTGTAGCTTAATATTACTTTTAGAGTTCATGTATGTGTCGAATCTAAGATCTTGATGTAACTTTGGTTCATCAAACTACTTGCAACACTTAATTGAGTTGTGCTACTTATCTTAGACTTACACTTGAGTTATGATGGTCAAAACTTGTCAAATATGATGTAAATCCATTAATGAGTTGTACACTTGAAGCTACAAGCATCAAGGATGAGAACCGTGATGAACATCAAGCACCAAGAACCCACCGGAACACTTTTAGCTACTGTTTCTGGGTCTGACCTGACCACCTGGGCTACTGTAAAGTTGATTTTCAGATTATATCTGTTTGAGTAGATAATTTTTCGTTTAAGACTCGTCTTAATCCGAGTTACGTTTTAGGATCTATGGCCCTCCGAACGTCACTATGTCCTTTTAACGTTGTGCTGAAAATTCTGACCTACTCGCACTTAAACCGTCGCCACGGTCAAACGAAGACGAGTTTGGTTCTATAATTTTTAAAGAAACTAAAGGACTCATATACGGAGCCATGGCCACTTGTCCCACCCCAATTCAGTTTGTATAGAGGCCGTGACGACCGATTGAAGTCAGCCTTTGTTTTAAACCCTATTCTTGAATGAAAACTTACTTTACCCTTTTGACTTAAAGATGAATGATGATGATACTTAAGACCTAATTTACATACTTATAAACCTATTGGGACGATTTACTGACTTAGTAACTTTTGACTTAGGTTGAGGATTTCTGGACCGACATACTTGCTTACTTTCCCGTGTCAACTTTACTACTACTTTACCACTGTGAGTTATAGCATCCATTTTTATTTTAACTATTTTGGGAACTGAGAATATATGCGCATTTTACGTTTTACATACTAGGCACGAGTACTTAAACTTTATATATGTGTGGGTTATACAACGGCATAAACTTTCCCTTTAGCTCGGTAATGTTTAGTCATTGGTTTTTGAACCGGTGAACGCGAATCTTAGATATGGATCCATAGGGTTTGACATCCCCACTGGGGCTAGTCGCGCTAGCATTTAACGGGTGTTTAATACTTCGTAAACATACGCACTTGCTAAGTGTACTTTCAGGGGGTTATAAACGTTAAGTTAGTTACCAAGTGCCCACGGTTAAACATATACTTTATCATACTGTTTTGAAACGCTCTTTGTAGCTCTGAAATCTCGTGGCCTACCTTACATTACCATTATACCTAAACTATAGCTCACCAACCTTTGCGTTGACATTTTTAAGCATGTTTTTCTCAGGTGCTTAAGGTTGCTTGTTTCCGCTGTTGTACTAGTCATGCCTTGTAGACTTCGCTGCGCTTTAATAGAGATGTCACCGCATGAAACATTTTATCTTGCATTCAATCTTTATTACTTTTGAACAATGACTTGTAACGACCTAAGGGTCACGTACTATTATCTTTGCTTCTATTCATAGAAGCATACTTTTTGTTGTAAAACATTTGACGTTGGTTATGACGTCACCTTTTATCATGAATGCAAACTTGTTTTGAAAACGCATATAGTGTTTGACCTTGTAATGATCATGTTGTTGATGGTCCGTACATGTTGATTTAGTATGGGGCATCACAATTTTTTTTTTCTTCGTGTGTTTAAAACTCATTGTGTATAAAACATTCTTGTAGTTCCTAAAAGTATAACTCCATTACAATAAAATTTTTGACATAGTCCCGCGAATTCGCGGGTCTTAAATTAGTATGTATACATACTCCACAACAAATACACACTCCACATTCTATATTTACAACAATATCCACAAAATGAATAATATCGATTATGATTTCGAAGATATTGAGCAAGTAACAAGTGCATACGATCCACAACAACAACTCGAAATTCTTGTTTTTTTAGATGCCGAAGAAGAGGAAGAAAATCAAGAACCTATTCCGAGAAATCCAAGAAGTTTTTTTTATAGCGATCGGGCTGGAAGGGCTAAACTCTTGTGGAATGATTACTTTTTCGACACACCAACATTCCCCGATGATAAATTTCGAAGAAGGTTTTGAATGAACAGTTGATTGTTTAACCGTATATCCGCAGGTATACTCAGTTATTCTCATGAACCTATTCCTTCATACTTTAAATATTTTCATCAAAGACGGGATGCAACAGGTTTACTCGGGTTTACTATTTATCAAAAAATCACATCCGCTATACGACAATTAGCATACGGTGTTGCTCTCGATATTTTTTATGAGTAGTTTCATATTGGTGAAACAACATCATATCGTTGTTTTGAAAATTATTGCAAAAGTGTTATACATTTATTTTCAACCGAATATTTAAGAAAACCTAATACTCATGATGTTCAACGTTTAATTACAAAACATGAGCAAATACATGGTTTTTCGGGCATGCTCGGTAGTCTAGATTGTATGCGTTGGGCTTGGAAAAATTGTCCAGTCTCTTGGAAAGGACAATACACACGAGGCGGTCATGGTCACCCAACAATAATGTTGGAAGCGGTTGCCTCGTACGATTTGTGGATTTGGCACGCTTACTTTGGACCAGCTGGTTCAAACAATGATATCAATGTGTTAAACCAATCTGATTTATTCAAAGAGTTACTTGAAGATAGAGCTCCACCGTGTAACTATACGGTGAATGGGTGATATGGCCAAAATGGACGGTTGTGTTTTAGTGTGCAGTGTCGTCAAGCCGCACAGCCATCGGTCGAGGTCTCCCAGCGGGGATGTACCCGTGTTTTAAATTTATAAGGTCGGGGCCTAAATCTACTACTCCTTAGGGTGAGTAAGGAAAGTATGACCTAGGGTCATTTTTAATGAAATCTACAGAATCGTACCTAAAATGTAACAATAATAATTAACAAGGAGTAGTTATGTTTCTATTTTAGGTTTTCTAATTTTCTAAAGGATAAAGTAGATACAGATAGGTAAAATTCGTATTTCATATAAGGTTAAAGATGTACATGCTATGATTTCGTTAGTTACATTGCCAAGTTGTGTAATGATGGCTCATGAATAGTTCATAACCCTTTACCCGTTATATTGGTCCTCCCGCCCCTGCCAGAGGACTGACATATCACTAGGCATAATGTATGCGATAGGCTTGAAGATTCAGAATGGGCAGCAACGCCTCTTCCCTCGACGCCAGAGTAACACAGCTACTTGTTATCACTAGACGGCTATTTTATTATAAGCGACCTGATAAGGCAGCGTATTAATCTATCCACTTGGCCCAAACTTTCTTAAACATAAGCTAAAGTAGAGGGTATCCATTATCCGAGAGACGTGATACGTTTTTGATGCTTTCGTTAACGATTGGTTTATAAAGATCCGTTAGGTTCTTATTTAAAAGAAATCAACCATAAAGGAACGACATGGCCAGACGGTAGTCTCCATGTGAACGTTCGATTATCCTAACGGCTCCAATCCTTTATGGGTTTAAACAAATAGTTCCTATTACTAAAGAATCCCTCAGACGGTGTGCAATGTCTGAGACCACGTTATGGTGCAATGTACTCTTCAACCGTTGTTTCCATGGCCATACATAGCAGAGGTATGGAGTACTACAACCGTTGTTCCTCCTCGATATACGTACTATGTTTACATGCGTAGTAACTACTCTAGAATAGCCTAAGGCCGGCCTTGTACTTCTAGTATCAATTAGGGTTTCCATTACGAAAGAACCTTTGTCAGATTCCGTAGGCTAGGTTACCTTACTACAACCGTTGTGTCTCTGACAAACGCCCTATGTATCCAGCAGAGGTGTCTTACCAAGGGGTGACACAGATAGTGTACTCTGAATCGGGGTTCGTGACTTCCCAATCACAGAGCTGATAACCACGTTCTATTAGTCAGAAAAGCGATTGATTTTAATCATAATCGGAAAGCATCTCGACAGTATCTCATTACACAATTTTATATATATTTGGGCAGCGTAAGAACTACATCATAACATGCACAAAATATAACTACTTTCTAATCATGGCGTTAATATCATTTATCAAAGTAAATAAAGACGTTATAACAAGATAGAGTAAAGATAAGAGTACCAGTATACTAATCGAGTCCCGAAAGTACAAAAGTGACAAATCCGACTCTAGACAGCTTCTTAGTACAATATTCAGCTTTCGCCTCCGGGTACTTAATTTCTTAGCTCGGAGGTGAGAAGGCCTCGAAAGACTATTCTCGAACTAGACTAGAAAACTAAACTAAATTTGAGAGTGAAGTGAGGAGTGGAGAGTGTGTTGAAATGGAAATAAATGAGCTTTATTTATACTAGATCCTGGCCTAGCAGGTCATGTCTGGCAGGCTATCCAATTTGATGGATGGCCGTCCAATAAGACAGTTTAATTTCTGTTGGGTCATCCAATTTGATGGTTGGCCGTTTAATCAGCCCCTTTTTATGGCAGACCATTTTCAATCTGGCAGGCCATCCACCATAGTGTGGCAAGCCGTTTTTCTCCTTTACTGGCATGCCATTTTTCTGAGTGTCTTCTGATATTTTGCCGTTTTCGATCTAGATTCTTCGTGTTAAGTCCGCTTTCACTGATTCTTTTGCATTGCCTTCGTAATTACCAAATGTACCAATCTAGGCAAAAAGATGCATATTTTGGCAATAAAGTTGATTACTTTATTAAATATGGGCCTGATATTGGGGGTAAAAACGTGACTTTTTAGCCGATATCAAAATATCCCACACTTAGATTTTGCTTGTCCTCAAGAAAATTTCTCGTTTTTTTAACTTCAAAAAATCTTCCAAAGTTTCCTTTTTAATCAACTAAGCGCTTTGCTTTTTATTATAAGAGCGTAACATAAAATAATCATTTTGTTAGGGTTTGAAGCTATCTCTGCAAGCATGATAGGAGGTTACATGACTTTTGGCTATCTCTCACGGGTCACTCATTCACACAAGTGTATGGGGTTCCTTATAGATCTAGAATTATGCTCGCTCATAGCCAGTCATATTTGTATCTTTCGTCATAGGCTTGGTCGAGGCTCAAAATCTTCGCGTGCTAGGTATGACGGCAGTGATATCTTCTAGCTCATTTGTCAAAAAGGGTTAATGAGGGTGTTTGGAGAGTGGAGTTTTGACTTTTGGTAAAAATATGAAAAAGGGTACAATACTCTTTTTTAAGAGTTTATTGATATATTTGAAAATCAGATAGATATGAGTACGACTAATTTTGTAAAGCGCTTGAGTTCTTTTGAACTTCTTTCTAGGAGTTTCTCCTTTGAATTAGGCTCTCGGAACTCCAGCGGTTTTCATTTTACAAATTCTGCTCCATTCTTCAGAATTCTGAATCGAGATGTATCATAACTATTTTTTTTGAATATCATCTCAAGGAGCTTCCGCTGGTAGTTTTTCAAGATTAATCTTTTTAGTGACTATTTTTGGAATTTCGTACGAGATGATTTTCATTTTCTGGGTAGAGTAGGTGGTGAAGGTGGATGATGGATGATAAAGGGAAATGAATGAAGGGGTGTGAGTGGTTTCTTGACAAACGGCTAGCCCTTCTAGTGTATACCTATATCACACTTCGCTGCTAGGAAATGTAGATCAGGAGCAAGTTCTGATTCCCAGCACAAACATCGGCACACTCAACGGAAAATAGTGAAGTATTAAAATGAATGCTTTTCATGGTCTTATTTGGGTGCCTCACCATAATCAATTTAGGTCGAATACGCCAAGTCATGCAATCCTCTTTTAGAGAATCGGTTCGTCCTAACAAGATTCTTATTTTAGTTAAGCTTTACTTTTATTTACAAACGTTTTAGTTTTTTGAAAGTACTTTTCGTAAAGGCTTTCTTTTTGGTTAAAATTTTTGAAATTTGGGTTAAAACACAGAATCTTGGTAACAAACTTAATACGATAAAATATTATATCGTTATCCCACACTTAGACGAACATTGTCCCTAATGTTCCTATTGTGGAATCCCACACTTAGTGTTTTTAATAATGATTTTTGGGAAATATTTGTCTTAGTGGTTATTTGGGATGGAATCCCACACTTAGTGATAAGCAAGGATACGATTTATTTATCTAGAAAATAGAGCTAATGCGGTAGAAACAAGAGACGAGTACTCTTTGTCGGCTTGATGAGAAAGCGGATTAAGAAGCTGGCTATCTTTAAAGAGGCAGAAGGCTTCGGCAATCTCTCGACTCTTGGTCTTTAATAGGCTCTTTGTCATCTTTATTCCTTTATTGTCTTCTACTCTACTTTATTCATGGGTTGCCTCCTAAGAAGTGCTTTTGTTTAATGTCGTTGGCTCGACCAATACTCTATCTACCATGGTAAAGTAGATAAATCCCTTCTGATGATGTCTTCATTAAGCTGAGGGTGAACATATCTCGGCGGGTAGATCCTGAGAAAGTGACGGACCAAAAGGTGGAGAAGGTCCAGAATCTCTCGTGTCGATCTTCTGAAGGAGAGGTAGTGGGCAGTGATAGCTCTAGATAAGTCCTGAAGTCCAATGAGGATGTACTCCACAACCCTACTGACTGTCCCATGTACGTCAGTCATCGATGCGGTACTGGTGGTGATAGTCTCTCGACTCGGATGCGCATGTCTGAGGTCCTTAAATAATGTAAGGAACTATATCTTCATGATCTAAAAATCTTCAGAGTGGGGATCTCCGCAGAAACTGTTGGCAGTTCGGCACAGATTAGTTATCAGTCGGAGCTGGAAGGAGGTAAATAGCAATCCTGAGTCTAGAAGCTAGTCGGCTGCTTTCTGGTATATCTCACGGCATCCAGCTTTGAATGTGAAGCTTGGATCCATTGACTCAATGAAGATACGTCTGAGCTTGGATTTCACGAATGTGGCAAGATTAACTCGGTCGGGATCCAAATTAGAAGGGATTGTTGCGATGCTCTTCTTTCATAACTGTGGCTTCTAACTCTTTGATAATCAGATCGGCGTGGTGATCGATAGTAACATAGATCACAAGTCTATCTATTATGCTTTCAAAATCGTCCTGAGCTAAGAGAATGAAGAGGATTTTAATGTCTTTGACCATTTGTGAATCGGAGTGGGAAGTCGGGCATCCAGTCGAAAGCTCCATGTTTCGACGGATAAGGGATGGTAGCGATCTCTGAGTAGTGTAATAAGTAAGTGTTGATCCTGCCAAAACGTTGTATACTTTGGTGTAGATAATCTTCTGATCTAGGTAAAACCTTGTCTTGTGCATGGTACGAACTACTGAATTGTGCTCCCTTTCCCGTTCCTCTCGGTGAATATGATCGTGAAGTGCGATGATAAAGTCCTGAAGTCTCTCTTCCAATAATGTTGTATCATCATCGTTTCTCTGCTCGTATCGGGTATACTCATCTTCGATAGCATCAATCCGCTCCGTTAACCGACTTTTCAATTCGATCGTCGAGTGCTGGATGGCTTCGAGAATGTCTTCAAAGAATTCATCATTATCATGGATGAATGAAATCATATCACCATGGGTTGATATGATTGGAACTTCGGAAAGTTCTAAAGAAGAGACTGGCTCCTCTTGGACTGATACTGTCGGGAGAGAGCGAGTGTTGTCCAGAATATCTAGGCATGGCTGATCATCCTCATCATCGTTTGAAGCTGAATCATAGGATGGAATCTCAACTGAAGTGGCAGGTGAACGAGGTGTGTATGTGTTCTGGGGTCTTGCTTCTATGCTGATAGGATCAATCTTTATATCTTTGACCTCGGTCAGCTATTCATTTGTTTTACGGAAATGAATCACCAGACCTTTGCTATGATCTTATGTCTCAAGCTGCATAATCTCTTCATGGTGCTCTCGAATAGCCGCTGAGGCTATTTCAGTCTCTTCCTCTATTTCTTCCATCTCCTCCTCAATTTCTTATACTTCCATTTCCTCCTCGGATTCTTCCTCTTCCTCTATTTCTTCTTCGGGAACTTCTTCTTCCATGTCGAGATCTTCATCAGACTATGGCCTCAGGTGGCGTAATGCTCATCTCTGTGTCGGCAGCTGATGGTGGAGATTCGTCATCGGAAGTGATCTGGCTGCTGGAAATAGTAAACATCCCTCCATGTTCAAATAAATTGGTAGGTTGGTCAATTTTGAACATAACGCACTCCCCATGTGATTGTAAGACCAAAGTTTAATTGTAAACATCAATGACTGTCCTAGCCCTATTCATGAACAGTCGTCCTAAGACGATAGGGGTATCAAGGTCTTCCTTGATGTCCATCACTACAAAATCCGTAAGATACAAGAATCGGTCGAGTTTTACCAAGACGTTCTCAACTATGCCTTTGGGATAACGAATTGTATGATCAGCAAGTTGGATTGTCATTTTGGTTAGTAACAAGTCTCCTAGCTCTAGTCTCTTAAAAAGAGAGTAATGCATACGGTTAATGCTTGCTCCTAAATCAGCCAAAGCGTGAATGGTTCCAGATTGGTAGATAGAACACGGGAATGTGAATCTCCCCACATCTCCTAGTTTCGTGGGTATAGAGTCTCTGAGTAATGTTGTGCATTCTTCACTCAGTGGAATTTTGTGGAAATCCGGCATCCGCTCCTTTGTAGAGAGAAGTCTTTGTATGTATCTATTCTGTTTGGGAACTATGGACATAGAATCCAAGAATCTTCCAAGCTTTTCAGGCTTCTCCTTTAGTCTTCTAGGATATGGTACACGAACTGGATTCAGCTTGGGTAGTTGTTGAGTGTTGATATTCTTATTCTTTAGCCTTGCTGACCGCCTCTGAGGTGTAGGTTTTTCCTTTGGCAGGATAGAATCCATTTGTTTAGCTTCCTCTATGTGGGGGGTTTTGGATGGTATTACTAGGAAATCTTCCTTGTGGTCGAGTCTTAAGTTGTTGAGATAATTGTCCGAGCTGCAAATCCAGAATTTTCAGTAGCGCGAATTGATTTTTCATGACTGCCTATGTCTTATCTTGTCTAGATGCAGTTCTCTGATTTAGCTGGTGCTGTCCTTGAATGAACTGGTTCAACTGATCTTCAGTACTCAAGTTAGTTGCTTTTGTAATCTGGTTAGTAGGAAGGTTTTCTTCGGGTGCTGATCCAGTAAGAGGTAATGGTTGATCGTATGTTAATTGCTGTTGAGGGTAAGGTGGTTTTCGGAAATGAGGTTGGAATGGTTGATTGTTCCTTTGAAACTGGTTATTCCTGGTTTGGTTATATCCAGGATTTTGCGGACGAGCAGGGTATTGGACGTAATAGACTGATCCGTCAGGGTTATCGTACTCTACTTGGTAATCTTCAATAGGCTGCGGGTTGGTACAATTTGTATAGACCTGAGCTTGATTAGCCTGCTGCGGTTGCATCTTCAAATCTCCTAGTTGTTTGGCTAGAGATTCCATCTTATCCGTGAGGGATTTAATGGCCTATGTTTGATTGTTAAGTGCGAAGAGAGGGGCAGATGATGAAAGGTTTTCACCACTGTTCCAGTCAGGATGATGCATTGTCATATTTTCGAGCAATTTCCATGCTTCTTCTGCTGTTTGATTCATCAGAATCCCTTGAGCTGTTGCATCGATCGCCTTCCTATGATTCACCGTAAGACCATTGTAGAAGGTGCAGATTTGGGCTGACTTCTCTAACTGGTGGTTCGGGCATTTCTTCAGTAAGGTTTTGAATCGCTCCCATGCAGTGTACAGAGATTCATCATAACTTTGACGAAATCTAATGATGTCATTTTTAAGGTTGGTTTGTTTGGACGGGGGAAAGTTAGAAACTTCGTAGCCATTTCTTTCCATGTGGTGATGGAATCGTTCCCCAATCCTTCAAACCACGTCTGCGCATGATGAGTGAGAGAATAGGGGAACAAGTATAGCCAGACTATATCTTGGCCCACTCCTTGCTGCTTATAGGAGTTTGAAAGAGAGATAAACTTGTCAAGGTGAGAGTTAGGATCATCGTTCGGTAATCCATAAAATTGACAACTGTTTTGGATAAGCTGCACAATGTGATGTTTTAGTTAGAATGAGTGACCTTGGATCTCCAGATATCTGATTGGTCCTCCTCGACCTTCAATCAAGGTTTTGGTATTTTCCGCAAGGGTGACTCGTAGCGCCATTTCTTCGAGTCTTCTTTCCTTACGTGCTTTAGATATAATAGATTCTGAATCAGGTGTAGATAGTAACGGTCCTAGTCTGGATCGAGTGTAGATCATACACTAGGTATGCCGTAAATTTTAGATAGGGAATCCAAAAAGGATTCTATAAAGGTCCAATTTTATCTAAGCTATGCTAGTCCTAATGTTATTCTAAAGTTGGTCCTAAAGTTAATCTAAGGCAATCTAATCTAAGCTACAGTTAGTCCTATAGGTATCCTAAAGTAATCTAATCTAAACTAGAGTTAGTTATTTTTGGCGGATTTAATTTCTGGTTCTTGCTGCAGATTCCCCTGGTACTTCGACAACAGAGTTTTGCACAACCGTATTTATCAGACCAAGTGGCCAGGACGACTTACAGAGAGGCAGGATCCTTTTGGTTCCAATATAATTGGAGACTGTTCAAAAAATCCAACAACAAAGTTCGTGTATAATAGTCGTGTTCCTAGACAACACTCAAAATCTTAAAATATAATTGGTTGAAACAGTGTTATCTGATAACAGTGATCCCCGGCAGCAGCGCCAAAAACTAGGTTCCCTAATGATATGGCCAAAACCTATAGTTATGTTTTAGTGTGCAATGTCGTCGGGCCGCACGGCCGTCGATTGAGGTCTCCCAGGGGGATGTACCCGTGTTTTAAATTTATAAGGTCGGGGCCTAAATCTACTACTCCTTAGGGCGAGTAAGGGAAGTATGACCTAGGGTTGTTTTTAAAGAAGTCTACAGAATCGAACCTAAAACCTAACAAAAATAATTAACAAGGAGTAGTTATGTTTCCATTTTGGGTTTTCTAATTTTCTAAAGGATAAAGTAGATACAGATAGGTAAAACTCGTATTTCAGATAAGGTTAAAGATGTACATGCTATGATTTCATTAGTTACATTGCCAATTTGTGTAATGACGACTCATGAATAGTTCATAACCCTTTACCCGTTATATTGGTCCTCCCGCCCCTGCCAGAGGACTGACATGTCACTAGGCATAATGTATGCGATAGGCTTGAAGATTCTGAATGGACAGTAATGCCTCTTCCCTCGATGCCAGAGTAACACAGTTACTTGTTAACACTAGATGGCTCTATTATTATGAGCGACCCGATAAGGCAGCGTATTAATCTATCCACTTGACCCAAACTTTCTTAAACATAAGCTAAAGTAGAGGGTATCCCTTATCCGAGAGACGTGATACGTTTTTGATGCTTTCGTTAACGATTGGTTTATAAAGATCCGTTAGGTTCTTATTTAAAAGAAATCAACCATAAAGGAACGTCATGGCCAGACGGTAGTCTCCATGTGAACGTTCGGTTATCCTAACAGCTCCAATCCTTTATGGGTTTAAACAAACAGTTCGTATTACTAAAGAATCCCTCAGACGGTGTGCAATATCTGAGACCGCATTATCGTGCAATGTACTCTTCAACAATGAGGTCGTTTCCATGGCCATACATAGCAGAGGTATAGAGTACTACAACCGTTGTGCCTCCTCAATATACGTACTATGTTTACATGCGTAGTAACTACTCTAGCATAGCCTAAGGTCGGCCTTGTACTTCTAGTATCAATTAGGGTTTCCATTACGAAAGAACCTCTGTTAGAATCCGTAGGGTAGGTTGCCTTACTACAACCATTGTGCCTCTGAAAAACGCCCTATGTATCCGGCAGAGTTGTCTTACCAAGGGGTGACATAGATAGTGTACTCTGAATCGGGGTTCGTGACATCCCAATAACGGAGCCGATAACCACGTTCTATTAGTCGGAAAAGCGAATGAGTTTAATCATAATCGAAAAACATCTCGACAGTATCTCACTACACAATTTTATATATATTTGGGCAGCGTAAGAACTACATCATAACATGCACAAAATATAACTACTCACTAATCATGGCATTAATATCATCTATCAAAATAAATAAAGACGTTATAACAAGATAGAGTAAAGATAAAAGTACCAGTATAATCGAGTTCCGAAAGTACAAAAGTGACAACTCCGACTCTAGATAACTTCTTAGTACAATCTTTAGCATGTGCCTCCAGGTACTTAATTTCCCGCTTGGAGGTGAAAAGGCCTCGAAAGACTATTCTCGAATTAGAATAGAAAACTAAACTGAATTCGAGAGTAAAGTGAGAAGTGGAGATTGTGTTGATCCTGGCCTGGAAAACTGTGTCTGGCAAGCCGGCCAATTAGATGGCAGGTCATCCAATTTGATGGATGGCCGTCCAATAAGCCCATTTAATTGCTGTTGGGCCGTCCAATTTGATGGCTGGCCGTTTGATCAGCCCGTTTTTATGGCAGGCCGTTTTCAATCTGGCAGGCCATCCACCATAGTGTGGCCGGCCATTTTTCTCCTTTACTGGCAAACCGTTTTTCTGAGTGTCTTCTGATATTTTGCCGTTTTCGCTCTAGATTCTTTGTTTTAAGTATGTTTTCGCTGATTCTTTTTTCATTGCCTTCGTAATTACCAAATGTACCAATCTAGGCAAAAAGATGCATATTTTGGCAATAAAGTTGATTACTTTATTAAATATGAGCCTGATATCGGGGGTAAAAACGTAACTTTTTAGTCGATATCAATGGGAAACATATTACAAAAGGATATTATTTAACGGATGGAATTTATCCTGATTGGGCGACACTTGTTAAATCATTCATAAGTACGGTTGAACCAAAAATATCAAAATTCAAAAGGTAGCAAGAGTCCACAAGAAAGGATTACGAACGAGCTTTCGGTGTTCTTCAAGGTCGTTTTACAATCATTAAAAGTCCTACAAGACAATTCTATATCGATAAAATCCAGTGCATTATGTATACGTGCATGATTTTACACAACATGATAACTGAAGATAATGATCGAGCCTTTTGTGGGATAGAGGAGGATTATCACCCGGTTGGTCATTCATTAACAATACGGGAAAGGTTCGATACGCATTTGTGAATGGACAAAGAAATACACGATTCTACCATTATTCGTTTCCTCCGACACAACCTTATCGAACACATTTGGAATTTACTACCAAATGCACGTATTAGACATAATCCACAAGCAGGACCTTCGGCAATTCTCGAGTAATGATACGCATAATGATCCGTCTCAAAAACGGGCAAGCATCTCGGCAAAAATCTTACCCGGTACCGCGTGTCCCGAAATACGGAATTCTTTTCCCGACGTCCGCCTGATGTCATCCCGGAAACTTTACCATGCCGGACAAATGGCAAGACCGAGAACTTGGATGACATACACATAACTGGCATCATACAGCCAGTCGTGATAATCATAATCATGAAGAAACACTTGGAACAAGTGAAAAGCAAAACCTTCCCGGCTAGACTGAGAGCACCGTGATGCCTTAACCAGAAACAACCTGCTGTCAGTACCGTCATGGCATTCCAACCCGACACGAAGATATTCTCCCGGGTTAAGCACGTTATCCGGAGAAAGTGCACTACCCCGGAGCAGACACTTCGTCCCGAAATAATCACTTGATAACGGAACAAGCATGCAAGCAAGTTGCATGCCACGTCAGCCAGCGAATATAGGGAAGTTCATTAGGATCTGTTATTCCCCATGAAAAGGACAGGTGCCACGTCACCCCTCGGGATTGACAAAGTTCGTTACAACCATGAAAGGGACATGTGCCACGTCACCATTCCCCCTAAACATCTATAAATACGTAAACAAGATCTTTCATTCGGATAACACTGGATGCATTAATGTTACTCTACCCAAATCAATTACGATAGCATTACTCCAGTCGTTAGCTTAATTCTGATCAGCACTCCGATCACCATCGGAGCCAATTCACACTAAGATATTAACTTATTCGATTCCGATCGAATAAGGTTAATTCAATCGATTGTTTTACACCCTTGGAATCCAGATTCCAAATCGGGGTTCGCACAATTATTGGAGTTAAAACATTCGATCTACTCTTTTTCCCAAATCAAGCACTCAAACCCGAAATCCAATCAGAGTTAACGATTTTGGTTTGATCAAATGGCGCTATCTAAATGTACGAAATTAATCACAACTAGCCATGATGAGCTGGAAAATGAAGAAACAAGCATACACAGCACCAGCGACGCTGATGTGCATATGATTCACTCATGGGTCATGGGACAACGACGAAAATCAGGGGCGTTAGATGAATGGAAGAATGAACCCATCATCTTCCCCTCGTTATTTAATATCAACCCATCCACGGACCCTGTTATTATACGAGCACATATCTCCAATTGCCAAATTAGGCGAATACACACCGACACCGGTGCAGGGGCAGAAGTCATGTTTGAACATTGTTTTCTACAGCTACCAGAAAACATCAGACGGCAGAAGAAAGCCGCAACTTCGCCATTGGCGGGCTTCAAGAGTGCTGCAACTTGGCCGGTGGGCTCCATCACGCTGGAGGTCGTTTTGGGAACATTACCCTTCCAAAGTGCGGCGGACATCGAATTCGCCATAGTCAAAACAGACTCACGGTATAACGTTATCTTGGGATGTAACGCCATGCAGAAGTTTGGTGCAATTGTGTCAACAGTACACAGAATGCTCAAGTTCCCGACTCCAGCCGAAGTCGCTACAATCCGGACCCAAAAAATGGAACCAATCGAATGTATGCAAATATTCAAAGGAAGCAGTGATATTGTAGTCCATGATAACGTCTACATATCCCCAATTCCCAAGTATCCAGACCAACGAATCCAGATTGGCGCTACTTTGAGCACCAACACAAAGGATACGCTCTGCGAACACTTAGCAGCAAATATAGATTTCTTAACCTGGGAACCATCGGACATGACGAGTGTCCCACGCAAAATAGCCCAACATCGGCTAAATGTAAACCCAAATATCACACCAGTCATCCGGAAGAAAAGCGCAATTGCGTTAGAACGGAGTGAATTCCTGGATAACGAAGTACAACGATTAGTTGACGCCAGCATAATGAAGAAAGTAAAATATCAAACATGGGTGGCGAACCCCGTGATGGTAAATAAGGCAGACGGATCTTGGCGCATGTGTGTCGACTACAAAGACATCAACAAAGCATGCCCAAAGGACAACTACCCTCTGCCGGAAATTGACTGGAAAGTCGAGTCCCTCTCAGGGTACCAGTTTCCAAGCTTCCTGGATGCATACAGGGGTTACCAACAAATCCCTATGGCATAAATCGACGAAGAAAAAACCGCATTCTTCAAGAACAAAGGCATCTTTTGCTATACCAAAATGCCAATTGGGCTAAAGAATGCCGGAGCAACATACCAACAGCTAATTGACAAAGCATTCCAGGACCAAATCGGATAAAATGTCGAAGCATACGTGGACGAAATCGTCATCAAGAGCAAAACAGAAGAACAAATGATTTTAGACATCATTGAAATGTTGAATTCGCTACGCAAAATCAATATGAAAGTAAATCCGTCAAAATGCTCTTTCGAAATGGATGAAGGCCGTTTCTTAGGTCTCATGATCACTCCGAGAGGAATCAAGGCAAATCCGAAGAAGATCTTAGCAATCGAAGAAATGCAGTCACCCAGGAGTAAAAAAGATGTGCAGAGCCTAAACGGAAAACTAGCGGCACTTACAAGGTTCTTGTCACGAGCCGCCGACAGGGTTCTCCCCTTTTTCAAGACGTTAAAAGGTTGTTTGAGCAAAAAAGATTTCATATAGACGGATGAGGCCGAGAGAGCCTTCCAGGATATGAAGGCATTCTTAAAAGAGCTGCCAGCATTAACAGCACCTATACCGGGTGAAACCCTCACGGTATACCTTGCCTCCTCCTCTGAGGCAATCAGCTCAGTCCCAATTACCGATAGGGGTAAGACTCAAATGCCGGTGTACTTTGTAAGCAAAGTATTGAAAAACGGGGAAGTAAACTACCCAACCATGGAAAAACTAATTTACGCTTTAGTACACACAGTCAGACGGCTACGACGATATTTTCAAGCATACCCGATACAAGTTTTTATGGACCAACCAATCAAACACGTTCTGACCAGGCCAAAAATCTCCGGAAGAATGGCGAAATGGGCGATAGAACTCGGAGAGCATGAAATCACCTTTCTCCCGAGACATTCGGTCAAGGGCCAAGTCATAGCAGACTTCCTGGTAGAGCTCCCTTCCGACTTGATCAAACAAGGTGAAACCACAGTTACAAGAAGGGAGATGGATGAATTCTGGGAACTGTATACGAACGGGGCATCAAGTGAGGAGGGAGCTGGCATAGGCATACTCCTCGTTTCCCCGAACGGAGAGGAAATAACTTACGCTATCAGGTTGAAATTCGCCACCTCAAACAATGAGGCCGAGTACGAAGCACTAATAGCCGGATTACGCTTGGCCAAAATTATTGATGTGCGACAGCTCACAGCTTATGTCGACTCCCAACTAGTAGCAAGCCAGCTAAACGGCAGCTTCGAAGCAAGAGATACATCAATGCAAAAATACCTAGAACTTACGAAGGCACTAACCAACACCTTCACGACAGTCGAAATAAAACAAATACCCCAAAATCGTAACAAGAAAGCGGATGCCCTGAGCAAGCTTGCCTCTTTGCTATACGATCACTTTACCAAAAAAGTTATGGTTGAAGTTCTAGAAAGAAAGTTAACTGAAGAAGATACCCTCATGGCGACAATCACAACAGAAGAAGAATGTTGGATGACACCCTTTATAAAATACCTCACTGACGGTACTCTCTCAGAAGACAAATTACAATCCTGCAGGATACGAATGCGGGCACCAATGTATTATTTCAAAAACGGAATCTTGTACAGGAAATCGTTCACAGAGCCTTACTTACGATGCATTGGCCCAACACAGGTCAAAGAGATAATACAAGAAATGCATGAGGGAGCCTGCTCAACGCACTCCGGCTACCGAAGGATAGTTAGCAGGATCAAGAGAATGGGTTATTTCTGGCCACACATGTACCGAGATACATATGACCTAATCGTAAACTGCGAGGCATGCCAGATACACGCTCTCGTCAACAGATCCCCTCGTCGAAACATGATTCCCATACACGCCGCTTGGCCATTTTGCAAATGGGGGATTGACATTGTCGGCCCATTCCCACGAGGTGTCGGCAATGTTAAATTTTTAGTAGTCGCAATCGACTACTTTACTAAATGGGTTGAGGTGAGACCGTTAAGCATGATTACGGGAAGAAAAATCTTGACCTTTATATGGGAGGACATTGTTTATCATTTCGGCTTACCACGAGAGATAGTCAGCGATAACGGCACGCAGTTCGCACATAATCCATTTAAAGACTGGTGTGCAGACATGGACATTCAACAGTCATTCACTTCGGTGGCCTATCCACAAGCCAACAGATAAGTCGAGGTTACTAACAGGGACATCGTTGTTGGAATAAAAGCAAGACTGGGCAAATATTGACAAGGATGGGTGGACAGACTCCAACATCTACTATGGGCACACCGGACAACACTGAAAGATAGTACGAACGAAACACCTTTCAGCCTAGTGTACGGAACCAAATCGGTTATACCGGCCGAAGTGCTTGTCCCAACTGACCGAATAATAGCATTCGATGCACAACAAAATGATGACGCATTACGAGAAAACTTAGATGCTCTGGAAGAACGTTGGATAATAGCACATATCCGATAAGCTGAGAAGAAACAACAAATCGCAAACCACTAGGACAAAAAATTCAAGCCACTGGACTTTCAGTTAAACGATTTGGTGTTACGCAGCAACGAGGCCAGCCGACAGCAAGACGTCGAAAAATTGGGCCCCAGATGGGAGAGACCCTATAGGGTTGTTAGAATAACTGAGTATGGTGCATACCACCTGGAGACACCAGATGGAGTTCCGATACAACACCCTTGGCACGCCTTCCATTTGAAAAAATATCACGTGTAACTTATCTGCGACCGGGAGGACTGATCACCCACTCGGATGGCAGAAATGCAAAGCACTTATGTACTCAAATAATTTTTATGTATAAGTCATCAATAAAATTTCATTTTATATACTTATGCACTGTAACGACTCTGAATATGACACAAGTAAAATCAAAAGTCTTTCGGCATATTTCAGACCTACCGCAAGAAGAAATGCTTTCTAACTTTCGTTGGTAGGGAGACACCCCTTGAAGAACCTTAACGGATAACAAGGACGTCCGGCCATATCATTAGTGGTCCGGTTCTACCGTATAAACAACTCGACCACACTCACGTTTTTCTAGATATCTACGTTTTTATCATGACAACATATGCAACTCACAGCAAAGTAAACTAGTGTATACACAACATACAACAAAATACAGAACTCAAATTAATCATAAAAAAGACAACCGAGTGCATATCTCTACGGTTGGTAATTTACAATATCCTCAACGGATGAGTTCTCATCCCTACAGATTTTGTCTAGTTCTTCAAAACTAATCCGGTCGAGATGTAACGACCCGACTTTTTCGACTTATATTTTTGTGCTCTATACTTTCACAAAACTGCGCATTTGTGCGTACTGTGTTTGATTATATTTTAGGATCATCATTATTCATGTTAATTACTTTCGTTAATACCTTACAACGTGCTATTAAGTGCTTAATCACTTAACTTGATCCTCGAATGCTTTTATGACTGTTAGTGTCACTTGACGTTTAAAGCGAGCTACATACTTGGTACACATTTAACTTTTGTCATAATTGGAATATTATGACTACGTAATACTAATTGTTATTTTCTAATGACAATTACTTGGCTTATTCGTTGCTTAATTACGCTTAGTAATTTACTAATGCACACTAGTTAGTCTTAATGGACTTTTTACCTTATTGGACTTAAGCCCACCCTACTCTAGTTAATGGACCATGGAATTAGCCTAACTTTAATGGATTTATGATCTATTAAGATGTAGGACAAAAACCCATTAAGATGAGCCAATATACTAGCATTTTTGTTAACCATTACTACAAATGTTGCATGGGATCCCAACAATAAGCACCACCTTTAGACTACCACCATGCAAAAAGCAAAAAGTTGTCCCCTTGTCCCCCCATGATACCCACGGCCTCAAGCCCTCACCACCACTATAAATACCAAGCTTATTTCACCCATTTCACATTTGATCTCATTCATATTTTACACACACTTGCTCTCTAATTTTCTCTCTAGTCTCACATTAAAAATTGTAAGTTCTAAGTTTTCTTCTTCTTTTTCTCTTCATAAAAATGACATCATCATCATCTAAAGATCAAGCTTTTTAGCTTTTTGATCTTGTTATATCTTGTAAATTCAAACTTTGATTTGAATCCTTCAAGAACATGAAAGATTCAAGATTTCTAGCTTTGAATCTTCATTACTTTGTTGGATCTAAGTTTTCTAGCTTATGATCTCTTTATTTTTGTTAAAAAATCAAAACTTGTGTTTATGATCTTCATGAAACTTGAAGATCTAGCCTTTTGCTTTAAAGATCTTTAAGAACATAAAAGATTCAAGCTTTCTAGCTTTGAATCTTCATTACTTTGATGGATCCAAGCTTTATAGCTTAAGATCACTTTGTTTTTGCTAAAAGATCAAAACTTGTGTTTATGATCTTCATGAAACCTGAAGATCTAGCTTCTTGCTTTAAAGATCTTCAAGAACATAAAAGATTCAAGCTTTCTAGCTTTGGAATCTCATAATTATTTGTTAAGGGATCCAAGCTCTCTAGCTTAGGGTTCCATTACTTTGATTGATCAAATTTATGTCTTGCTTGTTTGATTGAATCAAAGTTTGTAGCTTTAATCTTGAATAGAACTTGTATTTGTGTTAAGATTAAGAACATGATGTAACCTTGGTTTATCACCCATCTAAAACTCTTAAGTGAGTTGTATTACTTCTTAGTCTTGATATTGTGTGTTGATGGTTAAAACTTGGTCAAAGTGATGCTAAAACATTAAAGAGTTGTACACTTGAAGCTTACACGCATCAAGGATGAGAACCGTGATGAGCATCAAGCACCAAGAAACCCACAGGAGCACTTTTTACTGTTTTTCGGGGTCTTATCAGACACCTGAGACTTCTGGAAAGTTAATTTTCAGATAGTTCATTTCGAGTAGATGACTTTTCGTTTAAGACTCGCCTAAATCCGATATACGGTTTAGGATTTATAGCCTTCCGAAAATCACTACGCCTTTGTAACGACGTGCTGAAAATTCTGACCTACTCGCGCTTGAACCATCGCCGCGGTCAAACGACAACGAGTTAGGATCTGAAAATTGGATAGCGGTACTAGGACTCACATACAGAGCCTTGGCCACTGACCACGCTTCTTTTCAGTTTGTATAGTGGTCGTAGCAGCTGTCCGAAGTTAGCCTATTGTTTCGATCTCTATTCTTGTTGAAAACTTACTTTATCTTTTACGAATGATGATGATGATGATGATGATGATGATGATGATACTTAAGACTTAATTTATCCACTTTTAAAATTTTGGGGACAATATACTGACTTAGTAACCTTTGACTTAGGTTGAGGACCTTTCGGACCGACTTACTACTTGCATACTTTTTATATCGACTTTTACCGTATTGTTCACTGTGAGTTATAGCTCCCTTTTTACTTTAACTATTTTTGGGACTGAGAATACATGCGCTTTTTAAATTTTACATACTAGACACGAGTACTTAAACTTTATATATGTGTGGGGTGATATAACGGCATAAACTTTCCCCTTAGCACGACAATGTTTAAATATTGGTTTTTGAACCGGTAGACGCGAATCTTAGATATGGATCCATAGGGTTTGACATCCCCACTCGGGCTAGTCGCACTAGCATTTAATGGGTGTTTAATACTTCGAGAACATACGCACTCGCCAAGTGTACTTTTAGGGGGTAATATATTATTTTTACGTTAAGTTAGTTACCGGGTGCCCACGGATAAGCATATACTTGATGTTATGTGAGGTGCATACGAAATAGTTATATTTTTATTGCGAAATACTATTAAATACGATACAATTTTACACAAATTATTTATTTATTTATAGAGTGGATATACCTAAACCTTGCTACAACACTATATGCAGTGTACCTAATCGTAAAGTAGTATAGTTTTTAGTAAGTCCGGTTCGTTCCACAGGGATACAACTAAATTTAACGCTATATTTATTTTAAACTATATTTATATATATATATATATATATATATATATATATATATATATATATATATATATATAAGTAATATTATTATTATTATAAAAGGGGGGTTTTTACCGTTTAATGACCGGTTTGTCGATTTTATGTCTTAAGTCGCAATTAAAACCTAATGTAAAATATTAAATATAAATATAACTTAATTTAAAGCGTAAAATAAATGATGATAAATAAAAGTGCGATAAATAAAATTGCAGTAATTAAAATGATGATAAATAAAATTGCGATAATTAAAAGTACGATGAGATATAAAATAAAGGAATTATGCTTATTTAAACTTCCGTAATCATGATGTTTGACGTGTTGATTTTAATTTATTACCATGGGTTAATTGTCTTTTGTCCTGGATTATTCGATATGTCCATCTGGTTTTGTCCATAATAGTCCATCGGTCATAATTATAAAGTGCGAGAGTCTTCGTCAAATTAATCTTATTACCCGAAGCCAAATATTCCAACTAATTGGGGATTCGAACTGTAACAAGGTCTTAATACTTTGTTTAATGAATACACCAGGTTATCGAATGCGTGTAATCCAAGGTTTTAATACTTTGTTAACAATTACACCAATTACCTTTGAATGTAATTCACCCCTATTTTAATGAGTCCAGTAACTATTAATCCATCCCCGTGTCCGGTCAAATGAACAATAATTCGTATTTATAAATATCCCTCCCACCGTACCCGATTAAGCGTTTGTGGTTATATATAGATACGTCAAATTGTAACCTTTATATTAAATTAACGAGGTATCGTTTAATTAATATAAAGCCCATTAATAGCCCATAGTCTAATTTCCACAAGTGTCAATCTTTTGTCCAAACCCCATTTATGGTACAAAGCCCAATAACCCAGTCTTAATATTTAGCCCAACATCACGATTACTTCGATTTAAATAAGCATAATAATAACTTAGCTACGAGACATTAATTTAAAAAGGTTGAACATAACTTACAATGAGTATTAATCGTGTAGTGTTACACGGACAGAATTTCGACTTACAAAACCTTTAAAACATTCCTTACAATAACCCAATTATTATTAAACATAAATTAAAATTAAAATTATATAAATATAAATATATTGAGAGAGTATGATGATAGATGGATATATGGTGTATATAATTTGGCAGAAAATGTTGCAATTTATAGGACTTGGCCTCACTTTAGCTGCCATGCAATCGCATGGATTTTATGCTTCCAGGCCATGCAATCGCATGGCCTTCTGATCTAGCTCACATTCACTTGTCTTCTTGTTTGCTGACGTTTTTATTTAATATATATAATATATATATAATCTTATGAATTATTTATATATTATATATGTGCATAGTTGACTTGTAATTTTAGGCCCGTTGCGTCGTCCGTTGATAGTTGGTTCATGTCCCGATTTCGGATTTTTGAACGTCCTTGCGTACTATTTAATATCTTATACTTTGCGTTTTGCGGCTTGTACTCTTGTAATTTTGAGACATTTCTCATCAATAAATTGAACCACTTGGATTGTACTTTGTACTCTTTAGCGTTTTGGTCGTTTGCGTCTTCAAATCGTTGAATCTGTCTTTTGTCTTCACCTTTTATTATTTAAACGAATATCACTTGTAAATAGAACAATTGCAACTAAAAGCTTGTCATTCTTGAAGGATAATGCTATGAAATATATGTTCGTTTTTAGCATTATCAAATATTCCCACACTTGAGCGTTGCTTGTCCTCAAGCAATATAGAACTTGAATATACCTTTACTAGAATCAATTCTTTATTCTTCACACTTTGTACATCAGTGATTTTAATACGGTGGTATAAACAATGATAGTAACGATGTGGTTTACAGTCCCACATGACTATAAAAATCTAGATCCTTTTAGGAAATTGGATCTTTATGAAAACATTTGATCTTTTAAAAATTCAATCTAGCTTTTACCCTAGATAAGTTTTTCGGAATAACCCTTCACCGGTGTTTGCAAAATGTTTTTGTGGGTTGCGTGGGTTTCAGATTTGAAAATTTTAGCTCAAAACTTGCGGTTTTGTATCACACACTTGCTAACCTCGTATTAGGAAAGCAACACGTCCAGTATACTTGCTCCGTATATTACCTTTTGGTAAACTACCATCCGGTTGTAAAGGAAAGCGTTGAACAAGCAACTGTTAAAGCAATGTCTAATGACATGCTTTTGATTATGGTCTATACCGTGTTGGATGCACTTACTATCCTTTGTAGGAGCAATAGTAAAGATCACCCTATAGTTTTTAGGTCTGACACAAGGTCCTGTCTTCGACCACGCTATGCAACCACCGTTCTTACGGTTGACACCTGATTTGGTTCAGGTGACCTAATGAATTTTGGTGAATTCTCAGGATTTTACGTTCAATGGTAATGAACGCATTGAAAATGAGTTTTCAGAAAACAAATCGGTTTGTAATTTTGATCAAAATATTTTCTCGTTCAAGCTCGAGTTTAGATATCATCGAATTCCATGAGTTTGTAATTCTTAATCTTTAAGGTCAATCTCAAGGATTGAGTAATATCAGGCTTAAAAGCTAATTTTTAATCTTTAAGGAGATTATCCTTTCTCGAGATCTGATTCATTAGTCTTATAAGCTAATTTGCATGGTATCCCCCATTGTACGAGACAGATCCTCTCATGGTTAGGATAAGTCTGACCACTTGGTGACCCTGTTTGATGTTGAGGTCCGTGGATTTCCAGCTGATTTTCGAGAAAACTTTTCAAGGTTTTTCGTAGACTCTACAACTGGTCTGGACGACAACTTCCTGACCTAAATCAAAAAGCGCGTGTATTTTTCTCGAAATACTGTACTTCCTTATAAATTCTATTTATATTACAATAAATTGGGTAAAACTGATTAATATCATCCAAAACAAAAGTATCTTCACTTATTTGTACAAAAATATGTGATATATGTTCTAAATAACTTGGTAAATTTTTCCCACACTTGGCTTTTATTTTTCTTTCTTTTCCTTTTTATTCTCCTCTATTCCATTTTAAATGAATTCAAGCATTTTGGGTTGTTTCTCAATTTATGTCCTTTCCGAGGTAACAATAATTTCGGTGTTAACACCTAGTTTTATCGTTTATAACTATGCATAAACATGATTTTGAGTTCATTTAGTTCAAAATTTTGAAAATTTTTACTAGAAATGGGTAGTCAGTATATAAGACTAGGGCTGTTCTTTATTGTCAGAGAGCACTAGATTCTAATACAACTACTGCGTTACTAGTAAAGTTTAACGGTGGCTATTAAACCAAGTGTATAAGTCAAAAAATTTTAAAACCGAAAGAATTTAATCCATTCCCATACTTAAGATCTTGCAATGCCCTCATTTGCAAGAAATCAGTAGCAATTTAAATTATTGAGGGTGATTAGTGTAGAAAAATGATTAAATTTTACCAAAGTTTCCAAGCATATTGTTGTTTGTATTGAATGATAAATGGTGCACATCATTTATTCATTCCTGCAGTTGTTATATCACATTTATTTTGCATCTTGTCGTCAAAATTAGTTGATTTTGCTGAACTTAATGCCAGTCTTTGAAAATGTGCTGTTTTACCCTGGTGTGTACATGAGATAAAATACATACAATACAAATATAAACATGCATGGTAATTTGAAATGGGACTTAATATCCCACTTTCAAATTACAAAATGAAATATTAGTACAAAATAATAAAAATATTAAACATTAAATTAAAGTATCAAAATGTTAAATGTTTAGCATAAATAGATAAAAATAATAAAAGATAAGACATCACCAATGGAACACTATTGATTTGGATAGGGGTTCCAGTTCATATCATCTCTCGGGTTCCATGGTTGGTGATAGGTTTTCTGGTAGGCTTGATTGGGGTCATACAGGTCAAAGGGTGGTCGCATGTCGGGCTGATGTGGTGGATAAAAAGCAGACCGACCGATTCGGGATGTAGTTATTTGGTACCTGATATGATAGCTGGCTCATGATTTGGTGCTGATGAACTTGTCAGCTATCGTGTTGGCGTCGCCTGGAAGTCTCATACTCATTCGCGGCTTGCCACTGCTCATACTGATGATGCCTAGCCTGGTTATTCATTTCTACTTCATCTACATGCTGGAAGACATCATTATAACTATCCCTAATGACATCCCTAATGTCATCTGCTTCCTCCATCTCCTCATCCGAACCCCTCTCTACTTGTGGATGGGTGCCATGATATGGTATTGGCATATTGTGCTTCGTTTTAGTACCTTGGCACCTTGATAAACCTGCAAGCCTATGCTCTCAGCTTGTTCCTCAATCTCCACCATCGGACCCCCATGTTCTTTATCTACACCTAAGTACTCTCCAATGAGAGTAACAAAAATACCACCCCCTATAATACTTCCTGCTTGCATACCCTCAACCACTTTAGATAAATAGTGGCCTACTTAATAAAGAATGTTAACAAAGCTCCTCGGGTCTCGAATACACTTAAGGTAAAATAAATCGTTTAGGGTCATTTTTTCTTTATTTCTACCCCGTTGTGTAATCGAGTTTGCTAAGAATCTATGTATTATCCGGAGCTCTGCTCTATCAATATCTAAGTAGGTGTGTCTTCCACCCCGCATAAATTCCCTAAATTTTGACATACGCCTCCATATGGCGTTAGCGTCAAAATTCCTATCTACTCTTTCACCTTCAGTAATTAAACTATTACAATCAGGTGTAATAATCTCAGCGGGAGTGTAGATTAATAGAGCTCTAGCCATGTTCAACATGGACATTCTATACATTGTACCTCCTAAAAGAAATCTAATAAAACTTTTATCTTCTATCATAGTAACTTCATTATTTAACTCTATAGTGCTAAGCAATTCAACACACCATTCTCTATATATAGTTCTACGAGTAGTAAATAAGCGGATCCAATCGTTAAATGTAGAGCTACCATACCTCTGGACTAGTAAATCCCTAACCGGTTCGGCTAGGTGAACCGCTTCCAAAGGCTCCCAATCGATTACCCGAGGCATTTCAATATTTTTGCGGTAAAGAATGTGCATGTTCTTTTGAAATTTTGGGTATTCTGTCCAACAACGATCGAATCTTAGGTTGGGATGTAACTGTTGGTCATCGATAAGTGGGTGCACAATCCTCGGGTGAGGCTGAAACTGACGATAATGAGCGTAAAACAGTGGTTCTGGCTCATAATATAGCATGTGTTGATCATTATGTGGTTGTTCAGGTTGTGGTTCCGGTAGTTGTTCTTGATCAGGTTCTTGTTCATGATGTCTTGACGATGATGCACCGTCTGTATCTGTATTTCTCTACAAAATACATTAAACACAAAATTTGTGCATCCAAATATGCATTAGTGTTAGCAAAATAACAAATTAAAACAATTACAATAACATGTTTAATCCATATTAAACTTATACTCATTTTCATATTTTTATCAATTTTACAATTTTTCAAATAAGCATATATGAAAAGGTATACAAAGTTCATAAGCATTCAACACAAATAACATGTTAAAATAACCATTACTAGCAATTAAATAAGTTTCAAATGGCATTTACATCAATTTAATCAAGTTCATGAATTTTAGACTTAAAAAGTCCACTTTGATGCTCAAAAATCATGTTTAGGATCAAAGTTTGGATCATTTAGCAACCTAAACATGTTACACTACTTAATTTAGCACTAATTCATAACAAAAATCGGCCATAACCTGTTTATATCAAAAAGCCCCAAATTGCTCAAGAACACAAACCCTAGATTTCTAAAATTTTTGAAGTCTAAGGCTTCAAATCATGAAAAATAGCATCAATCTAGGTTATACAAGCATAATATACTAACAAGTTAACTCTAATTAAGCTAGAAATCATCAAAATTAAATTAGGTAAAATAGTTGTAATTATCACTAAAACTGAGAAATTAAAGAGTTTAGGGGTGAAATTTCTACCTTTTTGCTTCCCCATCTAAAGAAAGGCATGATTATAGCGGATTATAGCACTAAATTTTGTTGAATTTGGTTGAAAAATGATGATTTTAGGGAGAGTTTTGAGAGTATTTTCGTATTTGTGTGTGTGGGTGTTATGAGACAGAGAACCAGGTCGTCTGTCCTTTTGATCCTGGCCAAATTTTAGGCTCCATGCGATCGCATGGTCTACAAGGCTAAACCCCATGCGATCGCATGAGGTATTTTTTTTTTTTTATAAAATCTTTCACTTATAAAACAATTAATTAGTTAATTTAAAATTTTGTTTCTATTTAGATTGAGGGCGTTTCGGTACGTTTACCTAGTCCGTCCCTCGACAAAATTTTAACATTTGTCATTTTAAAGCGATTGTTTTAAAAGCAAAGATTTTTGAGTTTTTTTTAAATATTTTTGGCATACTTTAGATCAATAAAATTAAAAATAATGATAATAAAATTTCTCGTCCCGCCCTCGGGTAAAGCAATTTCGGTTCCACAACCTAGTCTTCAACTCACGATGAATTTTAAAAATCATATTTTTAACTTAATGAAATACAGTACATTTTTGTTTTTAAATTCACACCAAACTTAAATTTTAAAATGCATATTAATAAAATTTCATATAAATATTAATAATATCTATACATTGGTTTTACAACTTTATATTTAAAATAATATAGTTATATATTAAATTTAAAAACAAGGTAAAAATAAAAATAAAAATTTTTTTGGTCTTTTATCCCACTTTAATCAATCAAATATTATCAAAAATATACGTCCCTCTTTTGGGTATATATTACCTAATTTTACTCCTGACGAATTTCTGAAATATTTTGGATTGATTGATTAAAGATATTTATACCTTATGAATAAACGGTAAATTTCGCAGTGATGCATTAAATTTTTGTATGATATCAATAATTTCGGTTTCGCATACCTAATTTTATTGAATATCAATTTAATACTTTATAGCGAACGATTCAGCGTTTATTATCAAAAGGTTAAAAGCAATAAAAATAAAATAAAAACTGTACATACTTACCTGTGAGATAGAATTCTCAGAGACCTGCTTTAGCCGACTCATAGGAGAGTCGTGTGATTTGGTTTTCCATAGCTACATAAGCGTAACCTCGATCTTTCAATAACTTTTCTTCTAAACATATGAACGGTCTTTCTCTGCACAGAGTAACAAATTTGGTATTTGAATATGTTTGATTGTTCGAGCATTTACCTTCGTGTGACCATTTTCCGCATTTATGACATCTTTCAAGGTGTCGTGCTCTTCTTTTTGTTGCGAATTTTGATTTTCCTTTACCAAAATGTGTCTTATGATGATTCTTTCTGAGTTCTTTCCTCACTTCGTCCATTTTTCCTCTTATAAATGATACCAGTTCACTCAGAAAAGTGTTATTATTACGTTTAGTAATCATAGCGTGTAGTAGTAGACCATGGTTCAGATCAAAGGAATTCTTCATCTTGTAAAACCTCAAAAAAATAAAAATTCAGAATGGGGGGAGAATACTAGTTGTTTAGGGTCTGCTAGGGAAAGACCATTCGGATTCCATTTTCGAGAACTACACGAAAACAGAAAATTTAACTCTAACAGAAATATATATATTATCCTTAAAAAGACTTGATTCTCCCCAAATTTAGTTAGCTGTGGTGTTGAAATTTTGATTAACTTCATTGTTATCTTCAATTGGATCATCAACAACTTGCATATCTCTGACTTTGGCTTCAAGCCATTGATTGATTTCTTCTGTAACATTCACAAATTCAATTAACATTGCCTTTTATTTAGGCGACAAATTGGATACTAATCGGTTACATAACTTAAAGTTCCCCTTAATCCTAGCATCTTGAATCCGTTTATAAAGTTTCTTCGTTGAACTGTTGAAAACGGGTTCATCTAATTTCGTATCAATAAAGGGGTTCTTTGTTATCGGGTTATCATTAGGTGTTTCTTCATCTTCCCCACACATAGGCGTTTTTATGGGTTCAACAGTTTTGGTTGGTGGAGATCTAAACTTTCGGTTCACAAAGGTAACCGATTTGTCACCATCCCTAAGTGTCATTCTACCTTCTCTTACATTAATGAATGCTTCGGTGGTTGCTAAAAATGGACGACCTAAAATTAGAGGAATATCAAGGTCTTCCTCCATATTAATAACTATGAAGTTTGCAACAAAGGTCAAACTTCCCACTTTAACAAGTAAATTATTAGCTATTCCAACCGGGTGTTTAAAGGTTTGGTCAAATAATTGAACACCTATGCTGGTTGGTCTTAATTTACCCACACCTAATCTTTTGTATAAGGAAAGAGGCATAACATTTACACTTGCTCCTAAATCTATGAGTCCATTATACATAGCACCATTATTAAGCAAGCAAGAAATGATAAATTCACCTGGGTCTCCTACTTTAGTAAGTAGAGTTGGTTTGTTAACCTTTTTCGGGTGATCTTTTCTTGGTTCTTTCACTTCTACTTGAACTTCTTGTTCACATTTTTCTTCTTTTCTTGGAATGGGAGGTTTGTATAGGAATTCTTCTTCATCACTCCAATTTGAAGCTTCTCCGTCTTCCAATTTTGGTTTTTCATATGTTGTTGATAACATATTTATGTTTTCATTCTGAGGCTTTTCTTGGGTGGTGAAATTATTATTGACTTCATTGTCAATTTTCATTGGACCATGTATGTAATGTTTAACTCTGTGACCATTAACTTTAAATTCAATCCCATTTGAATTTATCAACTCTATTGTTCCATATGAGTAAACTCTTTTGACTATGAATGGTCCAGACCATCTTGATTTCAATTTTCCAGGAAATATCTTGAATCGTGAGTTAAAAAGAAGAACTCTGTCTCCTTCTTTAAATTCATTTGAACTTCTGATTCTTTTATCATGCCATTTCTTCGTTCTTTCTTTATAGATTAACGAATTTTCATATGCTTCATGTCTTAATTCTTCTAATTCTTTTAAATGACTTAACCGTAGACGTCCGGCTTCATGCAAATCAAGATTACATGTCTTCAAAGCCCAAAATGCTTTGTGCTCAATTTCTACTGAAAGGCGACATGCTTTTCCGTAAACGAGTTTAAAAGGTGTGGTTCCAATTGGAGTTTTGTAGGCTGTTCTAAAAGCCCAGAGTACATCCTCCAATTTCATGGACCATTCCTTCTGATTTGATCCTACGGTTTTCTCTAGAATATGTTTTAAAGCTCGGTTGGTATTTTCAACTTGTCCACTTGTTTGTGGATGATAAGCGGTTGAGATTTTATGAGTCACTCCATATCTTTTGAGAACTTTCTCAAGTTGATTATTACAAAAATGAGTATTCCGATCACTTATTAAAGCTTTCGGTGTTCCGAACCTTGCAAAAAGACATTTTAAGAAGTTGACTACAACTCGTGCATCGTTAGTTGGGAGAGCTTGTGCTTCCGCCCATTTAGATACATAATCAATGGCAACGAGAATGTAGAGATTATTATGAGATTTTGGAAATGGACCCATAAAGTCAATACCCCAAACGCCAAATACTTCACATACTTGAATGACATTTTGTGGCATTTCATCACGTTGACTTATTTTTCCGGCCCTTTGACATGCATCACAGGATTTACAAAGAAGGTGTGCGTCTTTGAAAATTGTAGGCCAATAGAATCCAGCGTCGTAGACTTTTCTTGCTGTGAGTTGAGGCCTATAATGCCCTCCTGTTGGTCCTGTGTGACAATGGTTTAAGATTTAACTAGCTTCATCTCTGAATACACATCGGCGTATTATTCTATTGGGACAACTTTTAAACAAGTGTGGATCTTCCCAAAAATAGTGTTTTATATCACTAAAGAATTTCTTTCGTTTTTGGTACGACAACCCTTTTTCAAGGAATCCACATACTAAGTAGTTTGCATAGTCTGCAAACCATGGAATTTCACTATAATCAATTTTCAATAGATATTCATCAGGAAAGTTATCTTGTATGGTCGATTCATTTAGAACATCTAATTCGGGATTTTCAAGACGAGAAAGATGATCAGCTGCAAGGTTTTCTGCTCCCTTTTTTTTCTCGAAATTCAATATCGAACTCTTGTAAGAGTAAGATCCAACGGATTAATCGTGGTTTGGAATCTTGTTTTGAAAATAGGTATCTAAGAGCAGAATGGTTGGTATAGACCACCGTTTTAGCTAGAACGAGATATGAACGAAATTTGTCAAAAACAAAACAATAGCATGGAGTTCTTTTTCAGTAGTTGTGTAATTTGTTTGTACTCCGTGTACCGTCTTACTAGCAAATAAATAGGTTGAAATTGTTTTTCAATCCTTTGTCCTAAAACGGCTCACATTGCAAAATCACTTGCATCGCACATGAGTTCAAATGGTAAATTCCAATTTGGAGTTATCATGATCGGCACATTAGTGAGTTTTTCTTTAAGAATATTAAAAGATTTGATGCATTTATCTGAAAAGATGAATGGATCATCCTTTTCTAGGAGTTTATTCATAGGAGTGGCAATTTTAGAAAAATCTTTTATGAAACGTCGGTAAAAACCGGCATGCCCTAGAAAACTCCTAACTCCTCTAACATTGGTGGGATGTGGAAGTTTAGCAATTACATCTACTTTAGCTCTATCCACTTCAATTCCTTCCTTTGAAATTTTATGACCAAGAACGATGCCTTCTTTAACCATGAAATGGCATTTCTCCCAATTAAGTACTAGATTTGATTGCTCGCATCTAATAAGCATTCGTTCAAGATTAACTAGACATGTTTCAAAAGTATCATCGAAGACTAAAAAGTCATCCATGAAAACTTCCATGCATTCTTCTATCATGTCATGAAAAATTGCCATCATGCACCTTTGAAAGGTTATAGGGGCGTTGCAAAGTCCAAATGGCATGCGTTTGTAAGCAAAAGTACCATAAGGGCACGTGAATGTGGTTTTCTCTTGATCCTCGGGTGCTATTGGAATTTGAAAATATCCGGAAAACCCGTCAAGAAAATAATAGTAACTATTCCCGGCTAATCTTTCCAATATTTGATCAATGAAAGGTAAGGGAAAGTGATCTTTTCTGGTGGCGTCATTTAATTTTCTATAATCAATACAGACACGCCATCATGTTACAGTCCTAGTAGGAATAAGCTCATTTTTTCATTTGTGATGACAGTCATGCCACCCTTCTTAGGTAAGCATTGAACTGGGCTTACCCATAGACTATCAGAGATTGGATAAATTAAACCTGCATCTAGCAGTTTAATAATTTCTTTCTTAACAACATCTTGCATATTAGGATTTAGTCTTCGTTGGCGTTGCACATAGGTTTTATGGCCTTCTTCCATAAGGATTTTATGTGTGCAATATGAAGGACTTATGCCTATAATGTCATGAATCTTCCATGCAATAGCTGGTTTATGAGCTTTTAGCACATAAATGAGTTGAGATTTTTCATTTTCCGTAAGAGAAGACGATATTATTACAGATAATTCAGATTCACCATGTAAATAAGCGTATTCCAAATGGTTTGGAAGTGGCTTTAACTCTAATGTCGGTGGTTCTTCTATCAATGATTTGTATCGATATCTGTCTTCTTCTTTTAGCATTTGAAGTTCTTCTGTTATTGGTTCGTAATCATTAGCCATAAGTGCGGCTAATATTTCAGCTTCATCAATTGGTTCAGTTCCTTCTCCTAAAGAACATTCTCATGTTCCTTGTAATTCTGGAAATTCTTCTAACAATTCTGCATGTGAATCTATAGTTTGAATATAATAACATGTATCATCTGCAGATTGCGGTTGTTGCATGGCTCTATCAACAGAAAAGGTGACACTCTCGCCCTCTATACTTAGGGTCAGTTTCTTATCAAACACGTCTATTATTGCTTTAGCCGTGTTTAAGAATGGTCTTCCTAATATAAGAGGAACTCGAGAATCTTCTTCCATGTCCAGAATAACAAAATCTACTGGAAATACTAAAGTACCAACTTTAACTAGCATGTTTTCCATTATCCCGCTAGGATATTTTACTGATCGATCGGCTAGTTGTATGCTTATTCTTGTTGGTTTCAATTCTCCGAGGTCTAGTTTAGCGTATAGTGAATACGGCATTAAATTTATACAAGCACCTAAGCCTGCCAATACTTCTATTGAACTAAGACTACCCAGAAAACATGGAATTGTGAAACTTCCTGGATCAGAGAGTTTTTCTGGTAGTTTATTCAACAGCACTGCATAACAATTAGCATTCATTGTGACAGCCGAAAGTTCTTCCATTTTCTTTCTATTTGTGATTAAATCTTTCAGAAATTTAGCATATCTAGGCATTCCTGAAATCACATCAATGAAAGGAAGATTTACATTTATTTGTTTAAACATATCCAAAAATTTGGATTGCTTGGCTTCAAGTCTTTCTTTTCTCATTTTACTTGGGTAAGGAAGTGGTGGTTGGTATGGTTTAACATAAGGTTTAGCCTTAACTGTGTTATCTTCATTAACCTTTTCAACTACCGGTTCTGTTTCCTTCTCTTGCTAAGGTTGTGGTGCCTGTGTAGTAGGAATAGAGTCATCAGAAATTACAGGCATTTTAGGTGGTTTAAGTGTAATACCACTTCTCGTGGTAATGGCTTTAGCTGTTTTATTCCGGGGGTTAGCATTTGTATCGCTAGGTAGACTCCCTGGTTTTCTTTCACCTATCAACCTTGCTAGGTTGCTCACTTCTTGTTCCAGATTTTGAATAGAAGCTTGTTGATTTCTAAATGCTTGAGCATTTTGTTCATTGGTTTGTTTATGAGATGTGAAAAACTGAGTTTGAGATTCAACTAGCTTTGACATCATGTCTTCTAAATTTGGCTTTTTATCATCGGTTTGTGGTGGTTTATTTTGAAAAATAGGTCTTTGCTGGTTGTAAGTATTGTTAGATACTTGTTGATTGCTAGGACCTTGTTGGTTGTTATATGGAACATTTCGGTTATAATTTGGATTTTGATTGTAGTTTGGTCTTGGTGGTTGATAATTATTCTGATAATTATTTCCAGGCCTTTGGTTCATGTATGAAACATTCTCTCGTTGTTCCATTGTTTGTTCAATACTGAGACAATCCTTTGTCAAATGTGGTCCTCCACACTGCTCACAACTAATTCGTATAGCGTGAATATCTTTAGTCATCTTTTCCATTCGTCTTTCGAAAGCATCTAACTTTGCGGAAATGGAATCAAAGTCATGGCTAGAATCGGCTCTAGCCGCTTTAGATGATCTAACGTGTATTTTTCTTAATGCCACTCATGTGAGTGGGAAGCAGTGTTATCAATAATTTTATAAGCTTCAGTTGCGGTTTTCTTCATAATGGAACCACCAGCTGCTATGTCGATGTCTTTTCGTGTAGTAATATCGCATCCTTGGTAGAATATTTGTACTATTTGATAAGTGTCTAAACCATGTTGAGGACATCCTCTCAACAACTTTCCAAATCTTGTCCACGCCTCACATAGAGTTTCATTTGGCTTTTGCGTGAACGTAACAATTTCTCCTTGAAGTCTTACGGCTTTAGATGCCGGAAAGAACTGTTTAAGAAAATTTTCAACTAAGACATCCCATGTATCAATCGCCCCTTCAGGTAACGATTCTAACCAATCTTTGGCTTCTCCCTTTAAAGTCCAGGGAAATAACATGAGATAGTTTAACGATCCGTCAAAGTACACTTGACGACCATCATTATCTTGGTCCCACAACATGATCAAAACTCTATATGAATTTAATAAAACAACCTTGCATTCTTTATTTAAAAATAATTTCCTATAAAGGAAATCTACTAAAATGTATAAGTTTAGAAAAACTATACAAAAATACTTTTAACCAAAAGTTGACCAAAACAAAGTCAACAAACACCCACTATTTAATGTAACAAAATAGAATACAAGTTAATGTTTAACAAAAGCTGCCATCATAAATATGCAGACTCTCTAAGCACAGCGGAAGCAATCAATCATGAACCTGAGAATAAAACATGCGAGTAACTGTCAACAAAAATGTTGAGTGAATTATAGGTTTAATATTGCAAACAATATTTAATTAAAAAAACCATAAAAATTTATGTTTGAAAACATAAAAACTCCTTTTTGGGCCACAAAATTATATGCTAGAAAACATATAAAAACATTATTCCATTTTCCGTGAGCCACCTGGTAACCACTTAACCGTTTATTTACCCTTGCCAAACACAATAAATAATATACACCGAACAAGTGTATCTTCAACTAAATACGAAGTACTAAACATTCCGATTATAAATTGCTAGCGCGACTAGCTCGAAATGGGGTTGTCAAACCCGATAGATCTATCCATAGGATTCGCGTTCACAAGTAGAAACCATTAATTACAATTACCAGATTAGGGAATATTTTTGTTCGACTCACAATGAATAATTTAAACAAACTTCCACTTGTCCAAAATATAAAATAAATTGCATGTATTCTCATCCCAAAAGATTTAAAATAGAAAAATGGGACTATAACTCACCTTAATAGCAAACAAGGTAGCCACACAAATATGCAAATAGCAAATGAAGTAAAGTGATCAGGAATGATCACAACGTCGACCTATAAATAAAGCAGGTCGATATAAATAACTAACTTAGGTCAAGTCTTAGTATGATAGCTATTGTACATATTGCAAGTAGACATAGAACAACACTCAACTTGCATCGGTTTGATCGGAACAGCGTACGGACACACACTTTCTATTTTTAGAAAGTTTCTATTTTTAGCAGGTTTCCATTTTTGGAAAGTTTCTATTTTTGGAAAGTTTGTATTTTAGGAAAGTTTCTATTTTAGAAAAATTTCTATTTTAAGAAAGTTTCTATTTTAGGAAAGTTTCTATTTTTGGAAAGTTTTCAAATTTAGAAAGTTTCTATATTTAGAAAGTTTCTATTTTTAGAAAGTTTTTAAGTTAGGAAGGTTTCCTTAATTAGAAAGTCAACAAAAGTCAACTGAAAGTTAAAGTCAACCGAAAGTCAACTCAAAAGTCAACCTTGGTCAAACATAGTCAACATTAATTTTAAAAGTGTAAGTTGTAATAATAATATAAGTTATAATGTTAATTAAAGTTAAATATGTATAATTATGTCATAACATAAGTTTAATTAAATTAAAATGAATTTTTAAAGTTAACATAAGTTTAAATGATATAATTAATATAACATAAGTATTTAATTAATTAATTAAATATTAGTCATAATATAAGTATTATTAATTAATAATAAATTTTAAATCATATCATAAGTATTATTAATTAATAATGAATTATTAATCATATCATAGGTTTCTAATTATAATCGTTAAATCATAAATATTTAATAATTAAATCATAAATAAATAATAACTAAGTCTTATAATAATTAAATAATAAATTAATCCTTATTATAAGTCTTATAATAATAATCTCATAATATAAGTTTAATACTTATCATAAGTATTTTTCATTAATAATAAAAGTATTATTAATCATAAGTTAAATTAAATTGTTAATTAAATCATGTGTAATAATTAAATTATATAATAAATTTATATCATAAGTCTTAAATTATAATAATTACTTTTTATATCATAAGTAATTTAATAATAATGAAAATCATTATTTATATCATTAGTTTTAATAATTAACCATAAGTTTTAATCAAAAGTTCTTCGGGTCATATCTTGAGCCCCGGGTGTCGGTTTTCGGCGACCCTTATATATATCTCCGCCTAATCAAACCACCCGACACATTGATGCACTCAAGAACACACCAAGAACAGTACCTAAGTCGTGATGATCAGCCATTACACCACTTGGAACTTTAATTCATTCAAAAACATGTTTTAGCCATAACGGGTGATCCGTGGTTCGGATTTAGATGACCCGAACATGAAAGTTCATCTCATCATCAATCCTAACACACTAACACACCCTAAAAACTCTAAAAGTGGTCACAAAGTCAGACCAAACCTGGTTCATATCGTTTTCACATTTCAATCTTAACAAAATACCATTTTAATCATATCTTAAGCTCCAGGAATCGAAATGACATGAATCCGGAGTCTAAAATTAATGTCTTGATGAGAGGAACTCATCTAGATACTTTAATTTCACTTTTATATCAGTTAAATAATCAGAAATGAACGAAAATACTGCTGTCCCAATTCAATCAAACCGAAAACATATATATTTAAGCATTTCTACGCATACAATCATTAATACAATAACATGTAATCATCATACTATCAATATAACATCAAAATACAGAAAATATAAGAAAAATTAAAAATCTAGGTTTAGGGTTTATACCCTAGTCAATAATTGATTAATGTAGACGCGTAGAGAATGATGCGGTGAATCCGATTACACTAAAAGCCCTTTGAAATGATCAACCAATTGATGAAGATGATGATGATTTTTGTGATGGTTGGTGATGGCTCCAAGGAGGAAAAAGGGAGAGGAGAAAGTGAAATGGGAATATTAGGTTTGGGAGAAAAAATGCTAGTAATGAAAAATGAAAATAAGAATAATGTAAAAAAAAAATCACAAACCACCCCACCTAAGGGGATATCGGCTAAATGGAGGGTATGGGGTGGGCCCCCTTGGCCCAAAATTGAATTTTGATAAATTGTTTTTAGCCCGAACGTCCGATCGAAGCCCGAAACGCAAAAACACTCCTACGCGATTGAAAATTCGGAGAGATAACAAACACGCGATGAAAAATATATAAACACTATATGTAACCATATGACATTAAAATATAATATTTAAAATAATTAGGACTTAAAAATCCGAAAAGCTTGACCGTTGGTTTGAAAACCGAAAAGATTCGCTGAATAGAAATCCGCGACACGTAGAAACGCACAACTTAAAATATGAATTCAAATATTCATATAACACATAATAATTAATATATTATTACAAAAATAATAATATAGGTCATAGAAATGACGTGGCATGAATAACAGTTAACGTCATTAAGTAATTAACGGGTAAAAGATAACGGAAAAAGTAGGGTCGTGACAGTACCTTCCCGTTACGGAAATTTCGTCCCGAAATTTAAGAAGGTGCAGGGGTTGACTCAGCATCTGGGAACAAATGCGGGTACTTCTGCTTCATCTGAACTTCACGCTCCCAAGTGAACTCGGGACCGCGTCTGGCGTTCCATCTAACTCGAACAATAGGAATTCTACTCTGCTTAAGAGTCTTAGCCTCTCGATCCATGATTTCAACAGGTTCCCCAATAAAATGAAGTTGCTTATCAACATGAAGTTCCTATAGAGGAATAGTTTCATCGACCTCGGCCAAACACTTCTTCAAATTCGACACGTGAAAAACGTCGTGAACAGCACTGAGTTCTTGTGGCAATTTCAAACGATAAGCCACGGGTCCAACTCTCTCAATAATCTCAAACGGTCCAACAAAACGAGGATTCAACTTTCCCCTTTTACCAAAAAGTACCGCACCTTTCCAAGGTGATACCTTTAATATAACACGGTCACCGACCTGAAATTCAATATCGTTCCTTCTCTTATTGGCATAGCTCTTATGCCGACTTCTGGTGGTTCTCAATCTTTCCTTAATCTGTACAATCTTCTCGGTAGTCTCATGGATAATTTCTGGACCTGTGAATTGAGCATTCCCAACCTCATTCCAGCAGACAGGAGACCTACACTTTCTACCATACAGCACTTCAAAAGGTGCGGCATAATACTTGCATGATAACTGTTATTATAAGAAAATTCAGCCAGTGGCAAGTACTTATCCCAACCATTACCAAAATCAATGATGCATGCTCGTAACATGTCTTCTAACGTTTGAATGGTCCTTTCACTCTGACCATCTGACTGTGGATGATAAGTAGTGTTCATATACAATTTAGTTCCCAAAGAATCTTGTAAGGGCTGCCAAAACCTCGATGTAAATCGACTGTCTCGGTCCGAAATAATAAATACGGGAACACCATGTCTAGAAACAATCTTCTTTAAATACAAACGAGTAAGCTTCTCCTTCAAATATGTTTCCTTAATTGGCAAGAAATGAGCTGACTTAGTGAGTCGGTCAACAATCACCCCAAATGGTATCATAACCACCCACAACTCTCGGTAATTTCGCAATAAGTCCATCGTAATACCTTCTCACTTCCACTCGAGAATCTTAGGTTGCACCAGAAGTCCGGACGGTTTCTGATGTTCAGCTTTGACCTTAGCACAGGTTAAACACTTAGCCACATAAGTAGCCACATCAGCTTTCAAGTTAGGCCACCAGTAAAGCTCCTTAAGATCATGATACATCTTTCCTGAACCAGGATGAATAGAGTACCAAGACTTATGAGCTTCATCTAAAACAAGTTGTCGTAAATCACCAAATTTTGGAACCCAAATGTAGTGACCCGAACTTTTCCATGTTTATATATATTAAATGAAATTGTTATTTACATGATTAAGTGTTTCCAACATGTTAAGCAATCAAACTTGTTAAGACTTGATTAATTGAAATAGGTTTCATATAGACAATTGACCACCCAAGTTGACCGGTGATTCACGAACGTTAAAACTTGTAAAAACTATATGATGACATATATATGGATATATATATATATAGTTAACATGATATTATGATAATTAAACATATCATTAAGTATATTAACAATGAACTACATATGTAAAAGCAAGACTACTAACTTAATGATTTTGAAACGAGACATATATGTAACGATTATCGTTGTAACGACATTTAATGTATATATATCATATTAAGAGATATTCATACATCATATTATCATGATAATATAATAATTTAAAATCTCATTTGATAATATAAACATTGGGTTAACAACATTTAACAAGATCGTTAACCTAAATGTTTCAAAACAACACTTACATGTAACGACTAACGATGACTTAACGACTCAGTTAAAATGTATATACATGTAGTGTTTTAATATGTATTCATACACTTTTGAAAGACTTCAATACACTTATCAAAATACTTCTACTTAACAAAAATGCTTACAATTTCATCCTCGTTCAGTTTCATCAACAATTCTACTCGTATGCACCCGTATTCGTACTCGTACAATACACAGCTTTTAGATGTATGTAATATTGGTATATACACTCCAATGATCAGCTCTTAGCAGCCCATGTGAGTCACCTAACACATGTGGGAACCATCATTTGGCAACTAGCAAGAAATATCTCATAAAATTACAAAAATATGAGTAATCATTCATGACTTATTTACATGAAAACAAAATTACATATCCTTTATATCTAATCCATACACCAACGACCAAAAACACCTACAAATACTTTCATTCTTCAATTTTCTTCATCTAATTGATCTCTCTCAAGTTCTATCTTCAAGTTCTAAGTGTTCTTCATAAATTCTACAAGTTCTAGTATCATAAAATCAAGAATATTTCCAAGTTTGCTAGCTTACTTCCAATCTTGTAGAGTGATCATCCAACCTCAAGAAATCTTTCTTATTTACAGTAAGATATCTTTCTAATATAATGTAATACTCATATTCAAACTTTGATTCAATTTCTATAACTATAACAATCTTATTTAGAGTGGAAATCTTACTTGAACTTGTTTTTCGTGTCATGATTCTGCTTCAAGAACTTTCAAGCCATCCAAGGATCCTTTGAAGCAAGATCCATTTTTCTCATTTCCAGTAGCTTTATCCAGAAAACTTGAGGTAGTAATGATGTTCATAACATCATTCGATTCATACATATAAAGCTATCTTATTCGAAGGTTTAAACTTGTAATCACTAGAACATAGTTTAGTTAATTCTAAACTTGTTCGCAAACAAAAGTTAATCCTTCTAACTTGACTTTTAAAATCAACTAAACACATGTTCTATATCTATATGATATGCTAACTTAATGATTTAAAACCTGAAAACACGAAAGAACACTGTAAAACCGGACATACGCCGTCGTAGTAACACCGCGGGCTGTTTTGGGTTAGTTAATTAAAAACTATGATAAACTTTGATTTAAAAGTTTTTCTTCTGGAAAAATGATTTTTCTTATGAACATGAAACTATATCCAAAAATCATGGTTAAACTCAAAGTGGAAGTTTGTTTTCTAAAATGGTCATCTAGACGTCGTTCTTTCGACTGAAATGACTACCTTTACAAAAATGACTTGTAACTTATATTTCTGACTATAAACCTATACTTTCTCTGTTTAGATTCATAAAATAGAGTTCAATATGAAACCATAGCAATTTTATTCACTCAAAACGGATTTAAAATGAAGAAGTTATGGGTAAAACAAGATTGGATAATTTTTCTTGTTGTAGCAACGTGAAAATTGGTAACAAATCTATATTAATCATATCCTAGCTAACTTATATTGTATTATACATGTATTCTAATATATTATGTAATCTTGGGATACCATAGACACGTATGCAAATGTTTTGACATATCATATCGACCCATGTGTATATATTATTTGGAACAACCATAGACACTCTATATGCAGTAATGTGGGAGTTAGCTATACAGGGTTGAGGTTGATTCCAAAAATATATATACTTTGAGTTGTGATCTAGCCTGAGACGTGTATACACTGGGTCGTGGATTGATTTAAGATAATATATATCAATTTTTTTCTGTACATCTAACTTTGGACAACTAGTTGTAGGTTACTAAGGACAGCTGACTTAATGAACTTAAAACATCAAAATGTATTAAAAGTGTTGTAAATATATTTTGAACATACTTTGATATATATGTACATATTTGTTATAGGTTCGTGAATCTACCAGTGGCCAAGTCTTACTTCCCGACGAAGTAAAAATATGTGAAAGTGAGTTATAGTCCCACTTTTAAAATCTAATATTTTTGGGATGAGAATACATGCATGTTTTATAAATGATTTACAAAATAGACACAAGTACGTGAAACTACATTCTATGGTTGAATTATCAAAATCGAATATGCCCCTTTTTATTAAGTCTGGTAATCTAAGAATTAGGGAACAGACACCCTAATTGACGTGAATCCTAAAGATAAATCTATTGGGCCTAACAAACCTCATCCAAAGTACCGGATGCTTTAGTATTTCGAAATTTATATCATATCCGAAGGGTGTCCCGGAATGATGGGGATATTCTTATATATGCATCTTGTTAATGTCGGTTACCAGGTGTTCACCATATGAATGATTTTTATCTCTATGTGTGGGATGTATATTGAAATATGAAATCTTGTGGTCTATTGCTATGATTTGATATATATAGGTTAAACCTATAACTCACCAACATTTTTTTGTTGACGTTTTAAGCATGTTTATTCTCAGGTGATTATTAAGAACTTCCGCTGTCGCATACTTAAATAAGGACAAGATTTGGAGTCCATGCTTGTATGATATTGTGTAAAAACTGCATTCAAAAAACTTATTTCATTGTAACATATTTTTATTGTAAACCATTATGTAATAGTCGTGTGTAAACAGGATATTTTAGATTATCATTATTTGATAATCTACGTAAAGCTTTTTAAACCTTTATTGATGAAATAAAGGTTATGGTTTGTTTTAAAATGAATGCAGTCTTTGAAAAACGTCTCATATAGAGGTCAAAACCTCGCAACGAAATCAATTAATATGGAACGTTTTTTAATCAATAAGAACGGGACATTTCAGTTGGTATCCGAGCGTTGGTCTTAGAGAACCAGAATTTTGCATTAGTGTGTCTTATCGAGTTTGTTAGGATGCATTAGTGAGTCTGGACTTCGACCGTGTTTACTTAAAAAATGATTGCTTAACAAATTTTGTTAGAAAATATATATTTTTAACATGTGAATATTATGTGATATATTAATCTCTTAACGCGTTTGATATTATGTGATAGATGTCTACCTCTAGAACAAGTCCCATTGACTCACCTAATAATAATGAAGAGTCAAATGTAAATTGGAATGATTCGTGGACTGATTCACAAGTTCCCGAAGAGGAACCGGAAAAAGAGTCAGAACCGGAAGAAGAATCGGAACCGGAAGAAGAATCGGAACCGGAAGAAGAAATAGAACCAGTGGGGGAAATAATAAAACGGTTAAGTAGAAGAAAATTCTCAACCAACCGACCGAAGTTAATTATGGTCAATGGTGTTTCCACCAAGGAAGCAAAGTATTGGGAGGATTACCAATTCTCCGATGAATCGGATCCCGACAAGGATTCCGATGATGTTATAGAAATTACCCCAACACAATTTAATAAGGCAAAAGAGAACAATAAGGGAAAGGGCATAAAAATAGAGAAATTTGATTCCAAACCCGATGAACTTTATATGTATCGTCAACACCCGTATTTCTTAAGTTGTGACAATAACCCGGGAACCTCTAAACCACCAGGTTTTTCTAAACCAATGTGGAAAACGACGGCTCGTATTAGGGGAACATCATATATCCCTAGAAACTTGGCAAAACGAACCAAAACTGAAGAAGAAGAAATGAGCGAGTCGGAATAAGATAGTTGCATTCGTGTGGTGTAATATATGTAATATAGTGTGCTTATGCTTTATGATATATGTAAAAATTGCTTGTATTAATAAGTATTTTTTTTATGAATCTAACTCTTGTTTATTTTACAGTATAAAAACACAAAATGGATAGACAACCCAATATTTTAAGAGACCTACTCGGAGACATGATTGATGAAATCTTGTCTAGAGTCGGTCAGAATTCCTCGGCACAACTATTTAAGGCGAGATCAGTTTGTAAGACATTCGAAGAACGTTCCAAGAATAACTTGGTTTATAAAAGGCTTTCGTTCGAAAGATGGGGGATATCACATTGGGAAATCCATAAGTTACGATGTGTTTACTTTGACGCATATATTGCGGGGAACCCAAATGCTATTTTACGCAACGGGTTAAGAAATTATTTTGACTCAATATATCCGAATATAGGACTTCGTGATTTAGAAAAAGAGGCTAACATGCAACATAAAGAAGCATGTTATACTTACGGGTAAGTAATGTTCGCTTCTCACCAAAGTGAGAACAAGAACATCAGGCTACAACTATTAAACAAAACGTTCCCACAAGTGACGGAGTCGGTAATTGGGGTAAGAAATGAGGTTTTTAGGTTATTACGAGACTGTTGGTCATTACGTAACCTTCATCCTTTTGACGACGTTACAACACATTGTCTTACTATCGGTCACAACGGTTATGTTCCACAAAACCAAGGATGGGAAGTGGTATTAGTAAAACCAGAATGCATGACTTGTTTCTGGACGTATGAATTACGTGTCTTTATTGCCTTTGCTGAACGCCTTATTTATTAACTAGAATTATCTTCGCAACTACTTTGTATCAAAGTTTTATGTGCTATATTTCATGCTATATGTAAAATAGCGGTATTGTAAGTTTGCAAGTTATTGTATAAAGGCTTGAATATGATAATTTTTTTTTTTGTTTTTGTTTTTGTGATTAGTTTTTCATATAAAATTGTAGTAGTTGAAATGGTATGTTAGCTACTAAATATGAACTTAACGGGTAGGTACTACCCGAATTAAAGAGTATAAAATGCTAATATGAAGAAAGAGCTTTTATAAATAAGTTCATATTACACTACGAAATACTATTGACTACTCTTGATATTCTATATGATTAACTCGTTTCATTTGACTATTGTGAAAGAAATGGCACCGACTACTCGACACACCTTGAATATGAGCGAAGAGGAATTTCGTGCCTTTCTTGCTTCAAACATAGCCGTAGTACAGGCTGCGCTACATACCAACAATAACCTTGGATCTAGCAGTACAGGAAATCGTGTAGGATGCACCTACAAAGAATTCACTGCCTGCAAAGCTTAAGAATTTGATGGAACCGAAGGACCGATCGGATTGAAACGGTGGACCGAGAAGGTCGAATCGGTGTTTGCCATAAGTAAGTGTACTGAAGAGGACAAAGTGAAGTACGCTACGCATACCTTCACAGGTTCTGCGTTAATATGGTGGAATACCTATCTAGAGCAAGTGGGACAAGATGATGCTTACGCACTACCGTGGTCAGCATTCAAGCACTTGATGAACGAGAAGTACCGTCCCAGAACCGAGGTCAATAAGCTCAAGACAGAACTTAGAGGGTTACGAACCCAAGGATTTGATATTACCACGTATGAAAGACGATTCACAGAATTGTGCCTATTGTGTCCGGGAGCGTTCGAAGATGAGGAAGAGAAGATCGACGAGTTTGTGAAAGGATTACCGGAAAGAATCCAAGAAGATATAAGTTCACACGAGCCCTCCTCCATACAACATGCATGTAGAATGGCTCACAAACTAGTGAACCAGATTGAAGAAAGAATTAAAGAACAGACTGCTGAAGAAGCCAATGTGAAGCAAGTCAAAAGAAAGTGGGAGGAAAACGGTGATAAGAATCACCAATACAACAACAACAGTAATTACAACAATAATCACAACAACTATCCCAACAATCGCAACATCAATCGCAACTACAACAAACGGCCCAACAACAACAACAACAACAACAACAGCAACTACAACAATCATCCCAACAACAATAATAACCGCAACAACAACAACAACAATTAGAAGCAGCTATGCCAAAGGTGTGAAAAGTATCACTCGGGGTTCTGCACCAAATTTTGCAACAAGTGTAAAAGAAATGGTCATAGCGCGGCAAAGTGTGAGGTCTACGGACCAGGGGTTAATAGAACGAAAAGAACAAATGGTGTCGGAACGAGTAATGGCGGAGCAAGTAGTGTCGGAGCAAGTTATGCCAATGTAGTTTGTTATAAATGTGAAAAACCGGGCCACATTATTAGAAATTGCCCAAACCAGGAGAACACGAATGGACAAGGTCGTGGAAGAGTTTTCAATATTAATGCAGCAGAGGCACAGGAAGACCCGGAGCTTGTTACGGGTACGTTTCTTATTGACAATAAATCTGCTTACGTTTTATTTGATTCAGGTGCGGATAGAAGCTATATGAGTAGAGATTTTTGTGCTAAATTAAGTTGTCCATTGACGACTTTGGATAGTAAATTTTTACTCGAATTAGCAAATGGTAAATTAATTTCAGCAGATAATATATGTCGGAATCGAGAAATTAAACTGGTTAGCGAAACATTTAAGATTGACTTGATACCAGTAGAGTTAGGGAGTTTTGATGTGATAATCGGTATGGACTGGTTGAAAGAAGTGAAAGCAGAGATCGTTTGTTACAAAAATGCAATTCGCATTATACGAGAAAAAGGAAAACCCTTAATGGTGTACGGAGAAAAGGGCAACACGAAGCTACATCTTATTTGTAATTTTAAGGCACAAAAACTAATAAGAAAAGGTTGCTATGCTGTTCTAGCACACGTCGAGAAAGTACAAACTGAAGAAAAGAGCATCAATGATGTTCCCGTCGCAAAAGAATTTCCCGATGTATTTCTGAAAGAATTACCGGGATTACCCCCACATCGATCTGTTGAAATTCAAATAGATCTTGTACCAGGAGCTGCACCAATTGCTCGTGCTCCTTACAGACTCGCACCCAGCGAGATGAAAGAACTGCAAAGCCAATTACAAGAACTTTTAGAGCGTGGTTTCATTCGACCAAGCACATCACCGTGGGGAGCTCCTGTTTTGTTTGTCAAGAAGAAAGATGGTACATTCAGGTTGTGTATCGACTACCGAGAGAAGAACAAACTTACCATCAAGAATCGCTACCCACTACCGAGAATCGACGACTTATTTGATCAACTACAAGGCTCATCTGTTTATTCAAAGATTGACTTACGTTCCGGGTATCATCAAATGCGGGTGAAAGAAGATGATATTCCAAAGACTGCTTTCAGAACACGTTACGGTCATTACGAGTTTATGGTCATGCCGTTTGGTTTAACTAATGCACCAGCTGTGTTCATGGACCTTATGAATCGAGTGTGTGGACCATACCTTGACAAGTTTGTCATTGTTTTCATTGATGACATACTTATTTACTCAAAGAATGACCAAGAACACGGTGAACATTTGAGAAAGGTGTTAGAAGTATTGAGGAAGGAAGAATTGTACGCTAAGTTTTCAAAGTGTGCATTTTGGTTGGAAGAAGTTCAATTCCTCGGTCACATTGTGAACAAAGAAGGTATTAAGGTGGATCCGACAAAGATAGAGACTGTTGAAAAGTGGAAAACCCCGAAAACTCCAAAACACATACGCCAGTTTTTAGGACTAGCTGGTTACTACAGAAGGTTCATCCAAGACTTTTCCAGAATAGCAAAACCCTTGACTGCATTAACGCATAAAGGGAAGAAATTTGAATGGAAGGATGAACAAGAGAAAGCGTTCCAGTTATTGAAGAAAAAGCTAACTACGGCACCTATATTGTCATTGCCTGAAGGGAATGATGATTTTGTGATTTATTGTGACACATCAAAGCAAGGTCTCGGTTGTGTATTAATGCAGCGAACGAAGGTGATTGCTTATGCGTCTAGACAATAGAAGATTCACGAACAAAATTATACGACGCATGATTTGGAATTAGGTGCGGTTGTTTTTGCATTAAAGACTTGGAGGCACTACTTATATGGGGTCAAAAGTATTATATATACCGACCACAAAAGTCTTCAACACATATTTAATCAGAAACAACTGAATATGAGGCAGCGTAGGTGGATTGAATTGTTAAATGATTACGACTTTGAGATTCGTTACCACCCGGGGAAGGCAAATGTGGTAGCCGACGCCTTGAGCAGGAAGGACAGAGAACCCGTTAGAGTAAAATCTATGAATATAATGATTCACAATAACTTTACTACTCAAATAAAGGAGGTGCAACAAGGAGTTTTAAAAGAGGAAAATTTAAAGGATGAAATACCCAAAGGATCGGAGACGCATCTTAATATTCGGGAAGACGGAACCCGGTATAGGGCTGAAAGGATATGGGTACCAAAATTTGGAGATATGAGAGAAATGGTACTTAGAGAAGCTCATAAAACCAGATACTCAATACATCCTGGAACGGGGAAGATGTACATGGATCTCAAGAAACATTTTTGGTGGACGGGTATGAAAGCCGATGTTGCTAAATACGTAGGAGAATGTTTAACGTGTTCTAAGGTCAAAGCTGAGCATCAGAAACCATCAGGTCTACTTCAACAACCCGAAATCCCGGAATGGAAATGGGAAAACATTACCATGGATTTCATCACTAAATTGCCAAGGACTGCAAGTGGTTTTGATACTATTTGGGTAATAGTTGATCGTCTCACCAAATCAGCACACTTCCTGCCAATAAGAGAAGATGAAAAGATGGAGAAGTTAGCACGACTGTATTTGAAGGAAGTCATCTCCAGACATGGAATACCAATCTCTATTATCTCTGATAGCGATGGCAGATTTATTTCAAGATTCTGGCAGACATTACAGCAAGCATTAGGAACTCGTCTAGACATGAGTACTGCCTATCATCCACAAACTGATGGGCAGAGCGAATGGATGATATAAATGCTTGAAGACATGCTACGAGCATGTGTTATTGATTTCGGAAACAGTTGGGATCGACATCTACCGTTAGCAGAATTTTCCTACAACAACAGCTACCATTCAAGCATTGAGATGGCGCCATTTAAAGCACTTTATGGTAGAAAGTGCAGGTCTCCAATTTGTTGGAGTGAAGTGGGGGATAGACAGATTATGGGTCCGGAGATAATACAAGAAACTACCGAGAAGATCATCCATATTCAATAACGGTTGAAAACCGCCCAAAGTCGACAAAAGAGCTACGCCGACATTAAAAGAAAAGATATAGAATTTGAAATTGGAGAGATGGTCATGCTTAAGGTTTCACCTTGGAAAGGCGATGTTCGATTTGGTAAACGAGGTAAATTAAATCCAAGGTATATTGGACCATTCAAGATTATTGATCGTGTCGGACCAGTAGCTTACCGACTTGAGTTACCTCAACAACTCGCGGCTGTACATAACACTTTCCACGTCTCGAATTTGAAGAAATGTTTTGCTAAAGAAGATCTCACTATTCCGTTAGACGAAATCCAAATCAACGAAAAACTTCAATTCATCGAAGAACCCGTCGAAATAATGGATCGTGAGGTTAAAAGACTTAAACAAAACAAGATACCAATTGTTAAGGTTCGATGGAATGCTCGTAGAGGACCCGAGTTCACCTGGGAATGAGAATATCAGATGAAGAAGAAATACCCGCACTTATTTCCAGAAGATACGTCAACACCTCCAACTGCTTAAAATTTCGGGACGAAATTTATTTAACGGGTAGGTACTGTAGTGACCCGAACTTTTCCATGTTTATATATATTAAATGAAATTGTTATTTACATGATTAAGTGTTTCCAACATGTTAAGCAATCAAACTTGTTAAGACTTGATTAATTGAAATAGGTTTCATATAGACAATTGACCACCCAAGTTGACCGGTGATTCACGAACGTTAAAATTTGTAAAAACTATATGATGACATATATATGGATATATATATAGTTAACATGATATTATGATAAGTAAACATATCATTAAGTATATTAACAATGAACTACATATGTAAAAGCAAGACTACTAACTTAATGATTTTGAAACGAGACATATATGTAACGATTATCGTTGTAACGACATTTAATGTATATATATCATATTAAGAGATATTCATACATCATATTATCATGATAATATAATAATTTAAAATCTCATTTGATATTATAAACATTGGGTTAACAACATTTAACAAGATCGTTAACCTAAAGGTTTAAAAACAACACTTACATGTAACGACTAACGATGACTTAACGACTCAGTTAAAATGTATATACATGTAGTGTTTTAATATGTATTCATAAACTTTTGAAAGACTTCAAGACACTTATCAAAATACTTCTACTTAACAAAAATGCTTACAATTACATCCTCGTTCAGTTTCATCAACAATTCTACTCGTATGCACCCGTATTCGTACTCGTACAATACACAGCTTTTAGATGTATGTACTATTGGTCTATACACTCCAATGATCAGCTCTTAGAAGCCCATGTGAGTCACCTAACACATGTGGGAACCATCATTTGGCAACTAGCAAGAAATATCTCATAAAATTACAAAAATATGAGTAATCATCCATGACTTATTTACATGAAAACAAAATTACATATCCTTTATATCTAATCCATACACCAACGACCAAAAACACCTAAAAATACTTTCATTCTTCAATTTTCTTCATCTAATTGATCTCTCTCAAGTTCTATCTTCAAGTTCTAAGTGTTCTTCATAAATTCTACAAGTTCTAGTATCATAAAATCAAGAATATTTCCAAGTTTGCTAGCTTACTTCCAATCCTACAAGTTTTCTTCATTAATCCTTCTAACTTCACTTTTAAAATCAACTAAACACATGTTCTATATCTATATGATATGCTAACTTAATGATTTAAAACCTGGAAACACGAAGAACACTGTAAAACCGGACATACGCCTTCGTAGTAACACCGCGGGCTGTTTTGGGTCAGTTAATTAAAAACTATGATAAACTTTGATTTAAAAGTTGTTCTTCTGGAAAAATTATTTTTCTTATGAACATGAAACTATATCCAAAAATCATGGTTAAACTCAAAGTGGAAGTTTGTTTTCTAAAATGGTCATCTAGACGTCGTTCTTTCGACTGAAATAACTACCTTTACAAAAATGACTTGTAACTTATATTTCCAACTATAAACCTATACTTTTTCTGTTTAGATTCATAAAATAGAGTTCAATATGAAACCATAGCAATTTGATTCACTCAAAACCGATTTAAAATGAAGAAGTTATGGGTAAAACAAAATTGGATAATTTTTCTTATTGTAGCAACGTGAAAATTGGTAACAAATCTATATTAATCATATCCTAGCTAACTTATATTGTATTATACATGTATTCTAATATATTATGTAATCTTGGGATACCATAGACACGTATGCAAATGTTTTGACATATCATATCAACCCATGTGTATATATTATTTGGAACAACCATAGACACTCTATATGCAGTAATGTGGGAGTTAGCTATACAGGGTTGAGGTTGATTCCAAAAATATATATACTTTGAGTTGTGATCTAGCCTGAGACGTATATACACTGGGTCGTGGATTGATTCAAGATAATATATATCAATTTTTTTTCTGTACATCTAACTTTGGACAACTAGTTGTAGGTTACTAACGAGGACAGCTGACTTAATGAACTTAAAACATCAAAATGTATTAAAAGTGTTGTAAATATATTTTGAAGATACTTTGATATATATGTACATATTTGTTATAGGTTCGTGAATCTACCAGTGGCCAAGTCTTACTTTCCGACGAAGTAAAAATCTGTGAAAGTGAGTTATAGTCCCACTTTTAAAATCTAATATTTTTGGGATGAGAATACATGCTGGTTTTATAAATGATTTACAAAATAGACACAAGTACGTGAAACTACATTCTATGGTTGAATTATCGAAATCGAATATGCCCCTTTTTATTAAGTCTGGTAATCTAAGAATTAGGGAACAGACACCCTAATTGACGCGAATCCTAAAGATAGATCTATTGGGCCTAACAAACCCCATCCAAAGTACCGGATGCTTTAGTACTTCGAAATTTATATCATATCCGAAGGGTGTCCCGGAATGATGGGGATATTCTTATATATGCATCTTGTTAATGTCGGTTACCAGGTGTTCACCATATGAATGATTTTTATCTCTATGTATGGGATGTATATTGAAATATGAAATCTTGTGGTCTATTGTTACGATTTGATATATATAGGTTAAACCTATAACTCACCAACATTTTTTTGTTGACGTTTTAAGCATGTTTATTCTCAGGTGATTATTAAGAACTTCCGCTGTCGCATACTTAAATAAGGACAAGATTTGGAGTCCATGCTTGTATGATATTGTGTAAAAACTGCATTCAAAAAACTTATTTCGTTGTAACATATTTGTATTGTAAACCATTATGTAATAGTCGTGTGTAAACAGGATATTTTAGATTATCATTATTTGATAATCTACGTAAAGCTTTTTAAACCTTTATTGATGAAATAAAGGTTATGGTTTGTTTTAAAATGAATGCAGTGTTTGAAAAACGTCTCATATAGAGGTCAAAACCTCGCAACGAAATCAATTAATATGGAACGTTTTTTAATCAATAAGAACGGGACATTTCACCAAAGGCGTCCCGCAAAATACCGAGTGCTATTGGTTCGTACCTCAAACTGTTTAATCAAGCCTCTGACCTTCTCATTACAAAATTCTCCTCCTTCAAGGCTTCTTGTTGAGCTACAAGAATCTGCCTTGCGAGGTTTGTTCGAATGGTCATGTTTAAGGCTCTAAACCTGCGAGGTTCTACTTTCTCTTTTCGACTCAAAGCATCAGCCACAACATTAGCTTTTTCCCGGAATGGCTAAAGGAGTTCACAATCATAATCATTCAACAATTCAACCCATCTTCGCTACCTCATATTCCACTATCTTTGATCAAAGATATGTTGAAGACTTTTGTGATCGGTGTACATAGTACTTTTGACCCCATAAAGATAATGTCTCCAAATCTTAAGCTCAAACACAATAGCTCCCAACTCTAAATCATGGGTTGTATAATTCTGTTCATAGATCTTAAACTGAAGTGACATGTAAGCGATGACTTTCTTTCGTTACACCAAAACGCAACCAAAGCCCTGGCGCGATGCATCACAATAGACAACAAAATTGTCATTACCCTCACGTAGTGACAATATTGGAGCGGTAGTCAACTTCTTCTTCAAAGTTTGAAAAGCAATCTCTTGTTCATCCTTCCACTCGTACTTCTTCCCCTTGTGCGTTAAAGCAGTCAGAGGTGTCGCTTTACAAGAGAAATCTTGAATGAACCTTCTATAGTAACCTCCCAACCCTAGGAACTGACGAATTTGAATAGGAGTTTTCGGAATTTCCCACTTCTCGATTGCCTCAATCTTGGCAGGATCAACTTGTATTCCCTGTTTACTAACAATATGTCCAAGGAATTGAACTTCTCGTAACCAAAAAGCACACTTAGAGAACTTAGCGTACAATTCTCCTTTTCTCAATAAATCAAGCACCAACTTCAAATGTTCTTCGTTCTCTTCATCACTCTTAGAATAAATAAGGATGTCGTCGATGAAAACAATAATGAATTTGCCCAGATAGGGTCAACACACACGGTTCATGAGGTCCATGAATACAGCAGGTGCATTTCTCAATCCGAACGACATAACAAGGAATTCGAAGTGACCATAACGGGTGCGAAAAGCAGTTTTCGAAACATCAGATTCTTTAACACGCAACTGATGATAGTCGAAACGAAGATCGATTTTAGAATAAACAGATGAACCCTGAAGCTGATCGAACAGATCATAAATTCTTGGAAGAGGGTAACGGTTCTTAACCTAAGCTTGTTCAACTCGCAATAATCGATACACCATCGGAACGAACCACCTTCCATCTTAACAACAGAACAGGAGCTCCCCAAGGGGACGAACTGGGACGAATGAAATATAGTTGCAACAATGAAGGAAGAAATATATGGAGTAGTCACATCGGTGGCATAGATATATAAGGCAATTCTCTCAAAGGAGATAATGAGGATCATGAACTTCAAAGTAAATTTTTATTACATTTCTGAAAGGAAGACGTACGAAAGGTGTGATATTTCAACGAGGGTGAACTTCCTTGTACAATGAGCGAGGAAATCTAGGATTCATCCATATTCTTAAAGTTATGTGCGGATGAAAAGAACGCGAATCATGGGTTATAAAGAATGGCCGACTCCAGGTGAGATGAACCTCCAAAAATAATTTCGTGCACCTTAAAGTATTGAATCCTAGAATTGATGTTTACGAGGGTGTTGGGGTTGATAGCGAATTTTGAGAGTAGAAACTCCTCAAACGGTCTAGTGTAATATATATCCATGATACCCACTATAACAACAGTTGGGGTAGAAATCCACCTAGCGCCTTTTCTACAATAGGGTGACCACCGAGTGTACCCTAGAAAATTGATTTATCTGTCCGCATTTCGGTCATGTCCAACCATAAGAGGGTAAATTTTACGAGCGCAAGGACTTTTCAACAAATTTTATAAAACCGGCATCCAAAGTGGTGTAAGAGTTTCTATCAATGAACTTAATGGTAAGTTTCATCCTTAAACGGAGGATGAGAGGAACTGTGATCCAAACACTCTTTAGAGTAATGCGAAAATTTGATAAAATCAATCAAATGAGTTTTGAAAAGCTTTAAACGTTTGATGTGACAACATAAACGGAACGAAGTTCTTAGTAAATTTAGAAGTATGTACAACGTGTACCATTTTATATAAAACAAATTGACTTAGTCAAACAGCTCAATAATTGAGTGGTTTTTAAAATAATTTTGAAGGTATGATTTAGTATATACTAGCCAAAATAGGTAACGGTAATTTATTCATTTGAATCCATACGTATATATATGATTTTATAAATTGTATATATGACAAAATATTTCATTACTTATATTCGCCCATAAATCTCGTGAGAACCGCCCAATTAAACAAATGTGTAAAACTCCCGATGATTACAGAGTATCTGTATTTCAGAGGTTACAAGTTGAAGTAAGATCAAGGAAGATCGAGTAAAGGACTTGAATCGTCGTGTGACATTTGACCAACAAATGTTACGGGGTCATGAAAACCAATGAGTTAAATGTTGTTTTGACTATTATCAGGACATAAGTCCTTGGCCAAAACTGTTCCCGAGCGAAGCTGTTGCTAACAAGCGAGTTATGAAGGATAGAGCATGAGATACATAATTTGGTTAAAACGAGCTTCTCGTATATCAACAAATAAGATAATGAATATTTTCTCTGCCCATGTAATACATCAGAATTTCTGAATAAGTAGTGTAAAAATTTTCTTTGTCTCGCTTTCTATTCCTCATGTCATAATATTGGGACTTCTTTATGAATTAACGTAATATAATCACGTTGGCTTGACGCCATTATATTTCACTAATTCGTAGTTCCATTCCAATAGCACTACATGAGGTCAGGACACGCGATCAACCTCAAATTTCCACACAATTTCTCTAAAACGATTTCTTAAATAATGTGCTAAGGATAGCACAAGAGACAAAAACATCAAAAGTAATGAATAGGAGTAACGATGACATAAAAATGTCTTCGAGGTACCAAGAATCTCTAAAAGTCAAGAATGACGTTTTTCGATTCAAAAACCAAAGCACATAAGCACAACGGCACAAAGGCGCGTAATATAACAAGAATGTTATATACCTAAACATAATAGCTGACATTGAAATGCTGAGCATTTAGAAGTCAAGAATGACATCTCGCGTAACATAACTCAAACGTCAAACACATAACCATAATAGATGACATAGGAATGTCGAGAATTTCAGAAGTCAAGAATGACATCCCTCGATTTCACTATCCGAGGTGTTCTTATAAAAGATAAACTCGCATGAGTCGGAGAATACGTTTAAATCGGAATGGGAGTTCCTCTCGGAAACAGAACATAACAGAGATGTATGTATGATAACAATATACATATCAATACGATACAAATAATCACATATAATAATATATAATAGGTCGGGCTGTAGACTAGACTCACTAATGCACCCTATTGACTCGGGTAACGACATCAATGCAGCCTAATTCCCTACAACCTGGCTCTGATACCAACTTTAACGACCCGTCAAAGTACACTGACGACCATCGTTATCTTGGTCCCACAGCTTGATCGAAACTCTATATGAATTTAATAAAACAACCTTGCATTCTTTATTTAAAAATGATTTCCTATAAAGGAAATCTACTAAAATGTATAAGTTTAGAAAAAACTATACAAAAATACTTTTAACCAAAAGTTGACCAAAACAAAGTCAATAAACACCCACTATTTAATGTAACAAAATAGAATGCAAGTTAATGTTTAACAAAAGTTGCCATCATAAATATGCAGACTCTCTAAGCACAGCGGAAGCAATCAATCATGAACCTGAGAATAAAACATGCGAGTAACTGTTAACAAAAATGTTGAGTGAATTATAGGTTTAATATTGCAAACAATATTTAATTAAAAAAACCATAAAAATTTATGTTTGAAAACATAAAAACTCCTTTTTGGACCACAAAATTATATGCTAGAAAACATATAAAACTATTATTCCATTTTCCGTGAGCCATCTGGTAACCACTTAACCGTTTATTTACCCTTGCCAAATACAATAAATAATATACACTGAACAAGTGTATCTTCAACTAAATACGAAGTACTAAACATTCCGATTATAAATTGCTAGCGCGACTAGCTCAAAATGGGGTTGTCAAACCCGATAGATCTATCCATATGATTCGCGTTCACCAGTAGAAACCAGTGATTATAATTACCAGATTAGGGAATATTTTTGTTCGACTCACAATGAATAATTTAAACAAACTTCCACTTGTCTAAAATATAAAATAAATTGCATGTATTCTCATCCCAAAAGATTTAAAATAAAAAAATGGGACTATAACTCACCTTAATAGCAAACGAGGTAACCACACAAATATGCGAATAGCAAATGAAGTAAAGTGATCAAGAATGATCACAATGCCGACCTATAAATAAAGCAGGTCGATATAAATAACTAACTTAGGTCAAGTCTTAGTATGATAGCTATTGTACATGTTGCAAGTAGACATAGAACAACACTCAACATGCATCGGTTTGATCGGAACAGCGTACGGACACACACTTTCTATTTTTAGAAAGTTTCTATTTTTAGCAGGTTTCCATTTTTGGAAAGATTCTATTTTTGAAAAGTTTCTATCTTAGGAAAGTTTCTATTTTAGGAAAATTTCTATTTTAGGAAAGTTTCTATTTTAGGAAAGTTTCTCTTTTTGGAAAGTTTCCAAATTTAGAAAGTTTCCATATTTAGAAAGTTTCTATTTTTAGAAAGTTTTTAAGTTAGTAAGGTTTCCTTAATTAGAAAGTCAACAAAAGTCAACTGAAAGTCAAAGTCAACCAAAAGTCAACTCAAAAGTCAACCTTGGTCAAACATAGTCAACATTAATTTTAAAAGTGTAAGTTGTAATAATAATATAAGTTATAATGTTAATTAAAGTTAAATATGTATAATTATGTCATAACATAAGTTTAATTAAATTAAAAT